>NC_086324.1:82223381-82593381 GCF_036172605.1 Pelobates fuscus
CAAAGCTGAATATTTTTGGAAGTAGTTTTTAGTTTGTTTTTAGTTATAGCTATTTTAGGGGGATATCTGTGTGTGCAGGTGACTATTACTGTGCATAATTATTAGGCAACTTAACAAAAAAACAAATATATACCCATTTCAATTATTTATTTTTACCAGTGAAACCAATATAACATCTCAACATTCACAAATATACATTTCTGACATTCAAAAACATAACAAAAACAAATCAGTGACCAATATAGCCACCTTTCTTTGCAAGGACACTCAAAAGCCTGCCATCCATGGATTCTGTCAGTGTTTTGATCTGTTCACCATCAACATTGCGTGCAGCAGCAACCACAGCCTCCCAGACACTGTTCAGAGAGGTGTACTGTTTTCCCTCCTTGTAAATCTCACATTTGATGATGGACCACAGGTTCTCAATGGGGTTCAGATCAGGTGAACAAGGAGGCCATGCCATTAGATTTTCTTCTTTTATACCCTTTCTTGCCAGCCACGCTGTGGAGTACTTGGACGCGTGTGATGGAGCATTGTCCTGCATGAAAATCATGTTTTTCTTGAAGGATGCAGACTTCTTCCTGTACCACTGCTTGAAGAAGGTGTCTTCCAGAAACTGGCAGTAGGACTGGGAGTTGAGCTTGACTCCATCCTCAACCCGAAAAGGCCCCACAAGCTCATCTTTGATGATACCAGCCCAAACCAGTACTCCACCTCCACCTTGCTGGCGTCTGAGTCGGACTGGAGCTCTCTGCCCTTTACCAATCCAGCCACGGGCCCATCCATCTGGCCCATCAAGACTCACTCTCATTTCATCAGTCCATAAAACCTTAGAAAAATCAGTCTTGAGATATTTCTTGGCCCAGTCTTGACGTTTCAGCTTGTGTGTCTTGTTCAGTGGTGGTCGTCTTTCATACTTTCTTACCTTGGCCATGTCTCTGAGTATTGCACACCTTGTGCTTTTGGGCACTCCAGTGATGTTGCAGCTCTGAAATATGGCCAAACTGGTGGCAAGTGGCATCTTGGCAGCTGCACGCTTGACTTTTCTCAGTTCATGGGCAGTTATTTTGCGCCTTGGTTTCTCCACACGCTTCTTGCGACCCTGTTGACTATTTTGAATGAAACGCTTGATTGTTCGATGATCACGCTTCAGAAGCTTTGCAATTTTAAGAGTGCTGCATCCCTCTGCAAGATATCTCACTATTTTTGACTTTTCTGAGCCTGTCAAGTCCTTCTTTTGACCCATTTTGCCAAAGGAAAGGAAGTTGCCTAATAATTATGCACACCTGATATAGGGTGTTGATGTCATTAGACCACACCCCTTCTCATTACAGAGATGCACATCACCTAATATGCTTAATTGGTAGTAGGCTTTCGAGCCTATACAGCTTGGAGTAAGACAACATGCATAAAGAGGATGATGTGGTCAAAATACTCATTTGCCTAATAATTCTGCACTCCCTGTAGTATCCATTGAAGTATAATCTGTACTGTGACTTCTAAGCTGTATGACCCGGAATAATTTATATTTTTTTGTGTGTGCTTTTCAGGAAAGAGAGTTTCTAAAGAACTACGTTCAAAGGATTGTTGATGTACGACCCACTTTGGTTCTAGTGGAGAAAACTGTGTCCAGAATAGCTCAGGATATGCTACTGGAAAATGGCATAACTTTGGTTATTAATGTTAAACCGGTAAGCACAGTAAATGTACTGCATCATGTGCAATTTACAGTTTGTTGTGCACTATCCTTAAATATTAGTTATTTGTGACCCGTGGTCCTTTTTAAGAAAACCTGCAGAGCTTGACACACTTTGATATTCTAGATAGGTGACTTTTCATTTTATAACACTTTTCCAGCAGGTTTGCTAGTACAATATTGAGATGAAATGCTCGTTATTCTAACCAAGTCTTGATCATGAAAGGTGCACTTCAAGTAGTGCTGCCAAAGGAGGGAAAGAATTAGTTTGTAATTTAAAATCAAATCTATATTTCTCACTGGTATCCATGGTACCAGTGGATAATTTAGGTCTTTAGCGGCAGTCCTGCTGTTATAGTATGTCGGTTTATACCAAGAAACAAACGTTTGCCTAGCATATTCCAATCAAGAGAGTGCCATATACAAATGCTAGAGCAGAGCAGAAATATTAGCCATACCTTTACCTAACTATGAAATATAGCTCAGGTATAATGACAGCAGTCTGCCTATTTGAAGGATTTAGAGACCACTAAAGTACTACACTGTGTACTAGTGAATGCGTGCTGTGTTGTCATTGCTAATGAGATCACTGATTCTGACACCAGTGATGGTAGAGAACTACAATAGTTTTTATTTATTTGTTTAAAACCTTGTTTAAACTCACACCCTTTGAAAAAGTATAGTCTGTTCCTTTAAATGTTGCATATATCAATATGGTAAATTTGACAGCCAGGTTGAAGTGTATTCATATCTGGACATTTTGACTTGTATAAGCACTTGATTAAAAGTGTTTAAGTATTTTCTGCCTCACTTGAGAATATATTGGGCAGTCATGCTCTTTCATGTTCACTTCCTTTAACAGCTTTTATGACCATGGATTATCAAATATCTTTATTAAAGGGATGCTCTAAGCAACAAAGTAGCATTGACTTAATTAAGCAGTGAAATATGTCACTGCAGTGTCACTGCTCAATTTTCTGCCATTTTGACACAGTTCTTATCTCTTGCTCTGTTAATTGAACTTTAATCACACACTTGAGGCTCTTGTAGGCTCTACCAGGTAATTAACAAAGCAGGAGTTGAGAGATTTTAAGTAAAACATACTGTTCAATAAGGAAGTTTTAAAATTAAACATCTTTTTTTTTTTTTTAGGTAGTGTATAGGAGGATGTGTGAAATTTAACTTGTAAATGGTGGTGATACTACAGAGGGGCATGAATATATACACCAAAACTGTTTTGAGGTTGAGGTAGTGCTTAGTGTTTGGTTAAATCCCAATATCTAGGTTCAAAATTTTAAGTCCTATTCTTCTAGACAATCCTAAAGGTCACTTGCCACTACAAGACTTTAAGGGTCCGTGGCACACACACCATGGGGGAATCTCACCTATACAAAGCTGAATGGCTTGTGAATAAGTGGACATTTTGAACGCTGGCAATATATTGTCAGGAGTGTTTGTGTATGTGTGTTTGAATGTATACAATCTTGGGAAGTCACCTATTAATAATTATTACACCCTTTAAGTTTTGATTGAATTATAGACTATACTGAAGTTTTTCATATTCATGTTGATAAAGCTTAAATACATTTTTAGCTGTGGTTCACCTTATTTGTCAGTGCTTTGTCCTGCTGATCATTTTGCTTTTCTTTAGCAAGTTTTAGACCGAGTGAGTCGGATGACACAAACGGATTTGGTTATGTCATTGGACCAACTGCTGACCAAACCTCGCCTTGGCACCTGTCACAGGTTTTACATGCAAGTCTTCCCCTTGCCCAATAGTAAGTGGAACTCATCTCTCCTTTGCAGTCTACTTGGTCACAGTCATGCAGTACTTGTCTTCTTTAGTTCTGAAAAATAACTGGTTACCTGAATAATTAAAATGTAAAGGGACACTCTCAATAAAGTTCTATTGGTGCAGTACACCTGCCATTTTAACCCTACAAAGTAAAACTTGCCAGTTTGTAGGAACAGAAATGTTTTCATTACAGGGTTAAACACATCTCTAGTGGCAGTCTTCCTGATAGCCATTTAAGACGCATCCCCTGTCAATCAGTTCTCTTGTAGAGAGCATTTGAATGGTGCAGTGAGGCGATCTTCTACTTAAGTACGCTACCCTCCTAGTGCTTCTCTATGGTGAAGCATTGAATTGGCGGAGTTAATCAGTCGTGATTATCTTAGCCAGGAAGACTGAAATGTGTCAATCAATCCCTGGCATCTAACTATTCTCTAATGGAAATCTATTTTACATTGGTGTGTGCTATTATGCACACGTGCCCCCTTTTACTTTAATATCTTTATTAAAGGAACACTTTATCTAACAAAATCTCTACAGCTTGCTGTTGTGGTTAGGATGCAAGAGGTCCCCTGTTACCTTCTTTGGGTAAATAGTCAAACTGTTTGCGAACCATCTGATACCTGAGATCCGCTGGGTGCTAGTCACAGCCTCTGCTGGAGTCGGATGGTTTAGCACAGTCGCATGCTAAGCTTGGTGTTACATGGCTTAGGCTTGGCTCATTGGCTGAGAGCACTGAGCTGACGCCCACAGATAAGCAGCTTGACTTACAAGTCAGGGTGAAGCTAAAGAAGCTCCTAGCAGCTCCAGAAGAGACTGTGACTGGCAGACCCTAGGTAAGTTTGCAAACGGCTTCACTGCTTACCAGGTGTTTGTATGTAGTATTGACGTTTAACCCCTTAACGACGCTAGACGGTTCAGGACCGTCATCGGCATTTTTCCCTTGCCGACCGACAACGGTCCTGAACCGTCCTAAATTTAAGAGGTACTTACCCGATCGCCGTCGTTCCCCCGGCGGCGATCGGCGGTGCTCCCGGTGTGGGGAGACTGCCTGCAGCCCAGACAGTCTCCCCATGGCGGATTAGGACCCCTGTGGCCATGTGATCGCCCAACAGGGCGACCACATGGTCACAATAGGTGTCCATGTGTCTGCCTGCAGGGGGACTGCCTGTGCTGACAGGCAGTCTCCCTGCAAGTGTAAAATCAAAAAAAAATGAAAGTTATAGTTAATAAAAAAAAATGATTATTATATATGTGTATATATATATATATATATGATATATAGACATATTATACCTATATAATATATGTCTATATATCATATATATAATGTCATACTAAGTGTATTTTTATATTAATATGTACATATATTAATATAAAAATACACTTATAATTAAATTACACACGTATATATATAATATATATAATAACTATATATATTGTGTATATATATATATTATAAAATACGAATAATAAGTAATTTAAATTAAATTAAAAATAATAATAAAAATTTTTAAAAAAATTATATATCTTTACGAAATTTAATTCTAACTGTATTTTGATATTAATATATATATTTATATCAAAATACACTTAGAATGAAATTGTATATATATCTATGTATATATAAATAAATAAAAAGAATACGAACTATTCATATGTCCATATACAAAATTACATAAATAATTACATAAATAATTATATAAATATACACGTAGACTTCAAATATATAAATATGCATATATATTTAAATTCTACGTGCGTATTTATGTAATATTTTTACATAATTACGTTATTTTATTGATTGCAATTTAAGGGACCTGCCTGCCAACCCAAGCCGACAGTCCAGAGAATTTAATTTGCTGTCACTGTATTTTACCCTGTAACGTTCTACGACACCCTAAAACCTGTACATGGGGGGTACTTTTTTACTCGGGAGACTTTGCTGAACACAAATATTAGTGATTCAAAACAGTAAAACATATCATAGCGATGATATTGTCAGTGAAAGTGACTTTTTTTTGCATTTTTCACACACAAACAGCACTTTTACTGATGATATAATTGTTGATACATTTTCCAGTTTTGAAACACTAATATTTGTGTTCAGCAAAGTCTCCTGAGTATAAAAGTACCCCCCATGTACAGGTTTTATAGCGTTTTTGAAAGTTACAGGGTCAAATATATGGGTCAAATATTTTTACATTGAAAATGGCCAGGTTGGTTACGTTGCCTTTGAGAGCGTATGGTAGCCCAGGAATGAGAATTACCCCCATGATGGCATACCATTTGCAAAAGAAGACAACCCAAGGTATTGCAAATGGGGTATGTCCAGTCTTTTTTAGTAACCACTTAGTCACAAACACTGGCCAAAATTAGCGTTCAATTTAGTTTTTTACTTTTTTCACACACAAACAAATATGAACGCTAACTTTGGCCAGTGTTTGCGACTAAGTGGCTACTAAAAAGTCTGGACATACCCCATATTGGATACCCTAGGTTGTCTACTTTAAAAAAAATATGTACATGTGGGGTGTTATTCAGCGATTTATGACAGATAATAGTGCTACAATGTCACTATTGATACATTTTAAAAATGTATGTTTTGAAACCGCAATATCCTACTTGTACTTATAGCCCTATAACATGCAAAAAAGTAGCAAAAAGCATGTAAACACTGGGTATTTTTAAACTCAGGACAAAATTTTTAATCTATTTAGCAGTTTTTTTCATTCGCTTTTGTAGATGAGTAAAAGATTTTTCACATAAAAGTCAAAAAACATGTATTTTTTTTTCAATTTTTCATCATATTTTTTCATTTTTTAAAAATTAAATTACATGAGATTATATAAATAATGGTATGTAAAGAAAGCCCCATTTGTCCTGAAAAAAACAATATATAATTTGTATGGGAACAGTAAATGAGAGAGCGGAAAATTACAGCTAAACACAAACACCACAAAAGTGTAAAAAGATGCCTGGTCGCAAATGTACAACATCGCAAAAACAGTCAGGTCCTTAAGGGGTTAAAGCAGGAGTTTGTTTGTATGTAGTATTGAAGTTTGAATTGAGGGGTGTATTTGTATTAAATGATGATGCTCAGACACATAGGTACACACATAAAGATACACACACATAAACACACTGACAACATTCAGATACTGACAGACATACTGACACACACAGACACATACAATGACTGATATACTGATACATACACTGACAGACAGATACATACTGACACACACTGATAGACATACTGACACACACACAGACACACACAGGCACATATACTGACACAGATACACATGCACTGATAGACACAAGGGCACATACAGTGACAGGAATACACACACACGGCACTTACACTGACAGACATACTCTCACATGCACACACATTGACAGACACATTGACACACACACACACACACACCCACACCCGCACACAGGGATATTGACACACACATAAAATTTACAATTTCAAACCCACTCTCCAGTATCCTACCTTTTGCTGGAGGGTGGCTTCCCTGGGGTCCAGTGTGGTGACTGACGAGTCCCCATCCTCACTGCTATCTCCTCCCTCCTGCATCTTTATGCCTCCTTCCGCTCTGCACCTCTCTTTATGGGAGGAAGTGATTCACTGCTGTCACTTCCTCCCATGCTGCCGAAAAGCAACGGGCGCGGTCTCTGTTTAAGGACCACAATGCCCGAACTGGCCACTGCTGATACAATCCCATCGGGTAGCCCTAAGTGCATGGGCCACCTGGTGGGACTCCTTAGAGTGTGGGGCCTCTGCTGCATCAGTGGGGAATACAAGGGTGCATGAGGGTCCTGGTGCCACTGCATCGGCGGTAGTTCCGCCACTGCCCCTCTGTCAATCATTACAATGGCTTCATGTACCCTGTAGGACTTAATTCAAAATATTAACTCTCACACAACGCTCTCAACAATTCTACTGCCTACAGTTTATCACAAATTCATAGATACCTCCCTTCTCGGTCACTTTGCTCTGCCAATGATCTGTGTGTGTGTGTATGTTTTCCTGCTCACTGTTCGCAACCGTACACTAGCTCTTGCATTCAGAACTACTCGCGGGCAGCTCCATTCCTATGAAACAGCCTGCTTTACTATATCAATCTCCCCAACAATCTTCAATCCTTTATAAAGTGCATTAAAACCCATCTCTTCAAAATAGACTAAGGCCTCCCAGTGTAACTGTCCTTATTCAAATGTATCTGTTACTCTCTCACCTTTCTATGTTGGCCCACACTTCACTTCCCTATGCACTTCCAATTCTGCTACTTTTTAGCATGCCTTCACTTGGTTGATATCCCACATGCTGTCTTCCTTGGTTTGTTTTTATACCCCACCTCCTTTAGATTGTAAGCTCATTCAAACTGGGTTCTCATCAACTTAGCGTTCCTGTCAAATTTGGAAATAGTTTATTTGTTGTTAAATTCCCCCTTTATAATATTGTAAACTGCTGTGGAATAAGTTGGTGCTATGCCAATAATAAAAATGTGCATTGTCAGTCAACCGATATGTGTACATTCACTGCTACATGTCACCTGCTTAGAGGTTAAGGTGAAAATATAGATGTTTGTATTTTGGAAAATGTTAGGTTTACTGTGTCATCTTTCTTGATTATCCCACTTTTAATTTGTTAGCGAATTAATGTTATTTAAACATGTATTTAAATTTTGCAGATGAAGCCAAAACCCTTATGTTCTTTGAAGGATGTCCATCACATTTGGGCTGCACGATTAAGTTACGTGGAGCCTCCGAATATGAGTTGGCCCGTGTGAAAGAGATAATCATCTTTATGATCTATTCTGCCTATCATTCACAGTTGGAAATTTCCTTCCTTATGGATGAATTTGCTATGCCACCAACACTGCCCAAAAGCAGTTCTTTCCGGTCACTCATTGAAGGTCATGAAGGTGACAGCAGTCAGATAGACTTATTTAATGGGGAACAATGCAGTGCAATCAATTGGGAAGCAGACCTGTCATCAGATAGACTGCAGATTATTTCAGAGTCACAGTCCGCTGATGATATAGACTTGGTAGAGCAAAAATCGGGTTTTGATGAATCCGGAAGTAAGAGTCTTGAACATTGTTCCTTAACCCAACAGGATTCTCTTGTTATTTTATCATCATCATCCCTGCTGTCTTCTGTGTCAATTGAACCTGAACTGTTGACTCAAATGTGCCACATACCTGGGCTTACACAAGACCAGGGTACCGGCCAACAACTGGATGATCCTCAGGAGACCAAGAATGAGCTAAAGCTTTTTCGAGATCCCTTGCAGGATGACACTGGGTTATATATAACAGAGGAAGTCACTTCTTCAGAAGATCGGTTAAAGGTGCACTCTGTGTCTTTTAAGCAGGAACTGAAAGATGTTATTCTGTGCATTTCTCCTATTATTTCTTTCAGGGAGCCCTTTTTGTTAACTGAAAAGGGAATGAGATGCCCTACAAGGGACTATTTCCCAGAAGTGGTATATATGTCTCCCCTCTTAAACAAAGAAGTGAAAGATCTGGAAAGCAGAAGAAAAAAACAATTGCTCCGTGAATACTCAAGCATTAAAGGAATGAATGGAAATGTTAATGGAAGGGCTCTTGAGGTTTTACCCACGCATGAACTGCTTAGCACCAAAATTGCTGAAAGCTTAGGTGATAGCCAAAGTTTGTCCAGGATTTTAGCTGATTATCGTGCTAGAGGAGGCAGAATACGCCAGAAGAATATGGATCCATTTGTGCAGCCAAAGGATGCAACCAGTGGTCCTAGTAACAAAAATGAATTAAAAACAGAGTCTGATGAAGACAAAGGTGTAAACCAGCTTGAAATTTCGTTGAATTCTAAGGTACCCTTTTGTATTGGTAAAAATTATTAATTGCCATTCTAGTGTAGAGAACATTAAACCATTCTCTACCCTACAATGGCATTCCTTGGATCAAGAAACTATTACCCCACAAATTACAAATCATATACCTGAATGTTATGTTTGTGCAAGAATTCATCCAGTTGCTGTTTAAACACCCGTACAGACAGAAAAAACACATCTTTGGGGAGAGAATTCCAAATCCTTAAAGGGACACTATAGTCACCAGAACAACTACAGCTTATTGAATTTGTTCTGGTGTGTAGAATAATTACCTTCAGGCTTTTTTGCTGTAAACACTGTATTTTCAGATAAAATGCAATGTTTACATTACAATGAACTTTTCTCATAGAGATTCATTGATTCAATTAATCTCTTTTAGGAGATGCTGATAGGCCAGGGCTCAGATTTGTCAGTCTCAGCCAATCCTATGGAGAAGCACTGTGATTGGATCAGGCTACCACTTCTGTTGATGTCAGCAGACTGCTTGTTTTTTTTGTTTTGTTTTTGAGGCAAACAGCATGCAGATCTACAGCTTCTGGCTTGAATACAGTAAGATTATGCTATATTTATGGAGGCATGAGGAGCCCAGGAGGGCTAGATGCTGGTTTTAACACTATAGGGTCAGGAATACATGTTTGTGTTCTTGACCCTATAGTGATCCTTTAAAGTAGCTATTGTTCTTTGACATCAGTGGTTGCATTGTGAGGATATTCACGAGGTAATATAAAAATATTAATAAAGATTATTAAATACATTTCTAAGAATCTTTATAAAATATAAAAAAATTATATTTTGACACGGTTTCTCTTTTATTGATCTAAAGCGAAGCATTACCCACTATTTTAACTCTTTATGGACCCTAGAGTACATTTATTAGAGGATTTGTATTTCATACAATCACAACAGATTATAAAAATGATTTATTGTGACAATTAATAATAATATGTAACATGCCTGACAATATCAGTGAATATAGACATGCTGGAGCGCTGATTGTAAAAATAGATGAGAATAGGGTATAAAAATAGGAAACCTACCTATGTAGGCATCAAAGTACCCCATTCTTAGCCTTGACTTGCAGAGAGTCCCAGTAAGGAAGCATTTCCCAAGTAAGTGGATTAATCTTATAAGAGCAAGCATTAGGCTGCTAGAGTAGGACCTGCCAAGAATGGGGTACTTTGATGCAGTTGGCAGGCTTATGCAATGTATGATCATATAATGTAACCAAACCCCCATTATTTTTTACCTAGGTGAGGTGTTTTTAAATAGTACTAGTTAGGATTTGAAATCACTGTTTAGTTAATAAGCGAGTGCACTGGTTTGTGTATTTTGTATTTTGGTCCCAGTAGCACCCTATAATGTATGCATGTTTAGGTGAGTGCAGCCCTCCTGACTTTGTTTGTATGTGTGTGTATATATATATAGATATATATATATATATATAGATATATATATATATATATATATATATAGATATATATATAGAGAGAGAGAGAGTGTGATATATCCGTATATACTTATGTATATAGATATATATATTATTTCGTTCTACATGTATTTTGATATCAATATATATATTGAAATACAGTTATAATGAAATTACACGTGTGTGTGTGTGTGTATATATATGTATATATATATTTTTATTTATTTTATTTAACGTATTTACATATTTATTTATCTATATATATAATTATGTATATATTCATATTAAAATACACTTAGTGTATGTGTGTGTGTATATATATGCTTATTATATATATGATCTAAGTATATATAAATACATTTTACACTGTTTTAACATGTTTTTTATTTTATTTTCAGACAGCAGGGGGAGTACATGTCATTAAAGGCACTCCCCCTGCTGGCAATGCCTTGGACGGCTATGCCGTCCATGTGATCGCGAGTTCCTCGCAAGGACCTCGCAATCACATGGCCCAAGGGGGCCGAAGAGGACGGAGGGGGACTCCCTGGGCTCCCAGGTAAGTCCCCATACCGCGATCGCTGGCGTGGGATTGCCGGCGACCGGGTAAGTACATAAGATCGCAGGGCGTTCTATGCCGCCCTGCGGCGTTTAGAGCCATCAAAATAGGGACGGCATAGAATGCCCTGCGGTCTTAAGGGGTTAAGTTTCTTTACGTCACTAATTTAAAGTGATCAATGGGATTAGGTAAGTGTACCTTCTTTTACTGATCATCCTATAGACATTGATCAGTAGATGGCGTTATAGCATCACAATAATTTCTCATTACGAATTCCAACTACCACTTTGTTTAAGGAGTTAATTGATTTTCGCGATGCATATGACGTCAAATGCCTTATCTTTATAGGTACCTTTCATGAATCTGTCAAACTTTAAGGGATTCTAGTCCTTTTTGTAGACTGGCATTCTCCTTTTCATGCTATAATGTATGGTTTTGACACATTTGGTCTTTTGGTTCAACTCACTCTTACAATGGGTTCTTGTAGGAATCCCATTAAATTTGAAAAGTAAAATAAGTTGCTTAGGGAATATCTCTTCTTGATAATCCCATCTGTGTCTGGTTTTCTCAGTCACACTGTCTTAGGCATTTGATTGGATTAGGTAGCTGCTTGCTATTGATTGCTGTGTAAATTAGCTATTGTTTGCTAATAAGCAGAGGCCTACCCAGGTGTTAAACATTCCTAGTGGGAGGTGATTTTAGGAGTATATAAGGGCTGTTGTCATTAGCTTGGCTAATAGAGCTTGGTTGCTTCTTCTAAGTGTTGCTTCTAAGTGTGTGTGTGGTTGGAGATATTCTGGAGAGTGTTGCTTCTAAGTGTCTGTGGTTGGAGATATTCTGGAGAGTGTTGCTTCTAAGTGTCTGTGGTTGGAGATATTCTGGAGAGTGTTGCTTCTAAGTGTCTGTGGTTGGAGATATTCTGGAGAGTGTTGCTTCTAAGTGTCTGTGGTTGGAGATATTCTGGAGAGTGTTGCTTCTAAGTGTCTGTGGTTGGAGATATTCTGGAGAGTGTTGCTTCTAAGTGTCTGTGGTTGGAGATATTCTGGAGAGTGTTGCTTCTAAGTGTCTGTGGTTGGAGATATTCTGGAGAGTGTTGCTTCTAAGTGTCTGTGGTTGGAGATATTCTGGAGAGTGTTGCTTCTAAGTGTCTGTGGTTGGAGATATTCTGGAGAGTGTTGCTTCTAAGTGTCTGTGGTTGGAGATATTCTGGAGAGTGTTGCTTCTAAGTGTCTGTGGTTGGAGATATTCTGGAGATAACCTGGAGGTAATCTGAGGTATTCAGGAGGATAAATAAAAAGTTAAGATTCGTTTGATTTAAATAATTGATCTCATTGGAATGGCAGACTTAGTTCAGTGTAATAGTTGCTATGCATTTGTTTCGCGTTCCACTTTTTGGAGGTTTAGTTGTTGTCTAATCTGTAGACAGTTCTCTATCTTGCGGCAGGAGATTGTATTTTTGAAATCTGAGATTTGTAAATTATCTGGTAAACAAACTCAGGCTGGAACTGCTGCAAAGCCACTGCCACAGAGACATACTAGGAATGGCAGATGGATTACTGTAGGATCTGGTAGACTTAGAGTTGTCATAATTCATTTTCTGCACTTTCAGAGTGTAATGGTGTCATGGAGACAGGCACTGAGGCTAGTGGTGTTGTGCAGAGAGGCACTGAGGCTAGTGGTGTTGTGCAGAGAGGCACTGAGGCTAGTGGTGTTGTGCAGAGAGGCACTGAGGCTAGTGGTGTTGTGCAGAGAGGCACTGAGGCTAGTGGTGTTGTGCAGAGAGGCACTGAGGCTAGTGGTGTTGTGCAGAGAGGCACTGAGGCTAGTGGTGTTGTGCAGAGAGGCACTGAGGCTAGTGGTGTTGTGCAGAGAGGCACTGAGGCTAGTGGTGTTGTGCAGAGAGGCACTGAGGCTAGTGGTGTTGTGCAGAGAGGCACTGAGGCTAGTGGTGTTGTGCAGAGAGGCACTGAGGCTAGTGGTGTTGTGCAGAGAGGCACTGAGGCTAGAGGTGTTGTGGAGAGAGGCACTGAGGCTAGTGGTGTTGTGGAGAGAGGCACTGAGGCTAGAGGTGTTGTGGAGAGAGGCACTGAGGCTAGAGGTGTTGTGGAGAGAGGCACTGAGGCTAGAGGTGTTGTGGAGAGAGGCACTGAGGCTAGAGGTGTTGTGGAGAGAGGCACTGAGGCTAGAGGTGTTGTGGAGAGAGGCACTGAGGCTAGAGGTGTTGTGGAGAGAGGCACTGAGGCTAGAGGTGTTGTGGAGAGAGGCACTGAGGCCAGTGGTGTTGTGCAGAGAGGCTTGAAGACTATGATGAGGCCTAATAGAAAGCAGTTGTTGTTGGGGGATTCCATCATAAGAGGTGTGGAGATGGACAATGGTGGTCTTGTGAGGTGTCTTCCCGGAGCTACTGCTCACAGAGACAGGAGACGTATCTGTAATATTGTTAAGCAAGCAAAGCAGGAAGGGGAATTGGATGTTCTTGTCCATTTAGGGACAAATGACTTGGCTTGCAATGAGGTTTCAGAGGTTAAGGAAGTTTTTAGTGTTTTTGCCAATGATATACGGCAGGTTGCTTCCACACTGTCATTCTCTGAAGTTCTACCTGTGCATAACACTCAGAATGACAGGCGGATGCGTATTAGGGACTTTAACTTGTGGCTTGGTGAATGGTGTCGGGAGCAAGGATTTGGCTTTATTGCTCATGGTAGCTCTGTTTGGAATGGAAATAAACTGTACAAAAAAGATGGTTTGCATCTTTCTCAAAAGGGAACAAATGTTCTCAGTGAGCAGTTCAGAGGTTTTGCTAAGATGTATTTAAACTAGGAGGGGGGGGCAAAAGGGTGATAAAACATCAATCCAATTGTCCCCCAAAACAAGGACAGAAGGTGCCTGTAGCAAGTGTGTTAAAAAATGATAAGCTTAGAGTCATGTCTACAAATGCTCGCAGTTTAGGGAATAAGATCCATGAACTTGTGGCAATAATGGCAACTGATAGTGTAGATTTAGTCGCTGTTACTGAGACAGGGTATAATGAAAAAAATGACTGGGACATAGCAATACCGGGGTACTCTTTATATAGAAAAGACAGGGAAGGCAAGAAAGGGGGAGGGGTGGCCCTGTATGTGAAGGATAGCATAAAATCTAGCCTAATAAAGGTTAGTGAGACGAACATAGAGTCCATTTGGGTTACGTTAGAATTTGGTAATCACACAGTTCGTGTAGGTGTGATTTATAGGCCCCCAGGACAAATTGAAGAGTTAGATAATCTACTAGTTGAAGAAATAGCTAAAATGACAATGAAGGGGGAAGTTATCACCATGGGTGACTTTAATCTTCCTGATGTGAATTGGAAAACAAAAATAGCTACTTGTGCCAGAAGCACACATATTCTAAACTCCCTACTGGGATTGTCTCTAAAACAAGTCGTTGAGGAGCCAACTCGTAAAGAGGCCATACTAGATTTAGTGTTAACAAATGGAGATTTGGTATCAGATATTACTGTAGGTGAAAGTTTAGGATCCAGTGATCATCAGTCAGTGTGGTTTAATATAAGAACAGTGACTGAGTCACACCACACAAAAACAAAAGTTTTAGACTTTAGAAAAACAGACTTTTCTAAAATTAGAATATGTGTAAAGGAGTCATTATCAGACTGGAGCAACTTAAATGGAGTCCAAAATAAATGGGATTATTTAAAAGCTGCACTACTGAAGGCAACAGAAAATTGCATTAGGCTTGTCAGTAAAAGCAAAAAATTCAAGAAACCACTGTGGTACTCCGCAGATGTGGCCAAAATAGTAAAAAACTAAAAGTTAGCATTTAGTAATTATAAAAAAACCCAGAGTGAGGAAGACAGAATGACCTATAAGATTAGGCAGAAAGAGGCTAAGCAAGTTATAAGAGCTTCCAAATCACACACAGAAGAGAAAATAGCACAGTCAGTAAAAAAGGGGGACAAAACTTTTTTTAGATACATAAATGAGAAAAGAAAAGTAAAACAAGGATTAGTTAGATTAAAAACAAAAGAAGGAAGGTATGTAGATGAGGATAAAGGTCTAGCTGACTGCCTCAATGAATATTTTTGTTCGGTATTTACAGCTGAAAATGAAGGAAAGGGACCTCTGTTAAAAAAAAGGATAAATGAGTCATTTATTACATGTGAGTTTACAGAGGAAGAGGTTCTATTTCAACTGTCAAAAGTAAAGACAAATAAGTCAATGGGACCTGATGGAATACACCCAAAGCTATTAAAAGAGCTTAGTGGTGTACTAGCAAAACCATTAACAGATTTATTTAACCAATCATTGTTAACAGGAGTAGTCCCAGAAGATTGGAAGTTAGCGAATGTTGTGCCCATTCACAAGAAAGGTAATAAGGAGGAGTCGTGCAACTATAGGCCAGTAAGCCTTACTTCAGTAGTGGGGAAAGTGATGGAAACCATGTTAAAGGATAGGATTGTTGAACATCTAAAAACACATGGATTTCCTTACCTAGATTTCAGTAAGGCTTTTGACACTGTTGCACATAGAAGGCTTATCAATAAACTGCAATCTTTGAGTTTGGATTCCAATATTGTTGAATGGGTAAGGCAGTGGCTGAGTGACAGGCAACAGAGGGTTGTAGTCAATGGAGTATATTCGAAGCTTGGGCTTGTCACCAGTGGGGTACCTCAGGGATCTGTACTTGGACCCATTCTCTTTAATATTTTTATTAGTGATATTGCAGAAGGTCTTGATGGTAAGGTGTGTCTTTTTGCGGATGATACTAAGATATGTAACAGGGTTGATGTTCCAGGAGGGATAAGCCAAATGGCAAATGATTTAGGTAAACT
This sequence comes from Pelobates fuscus, assembly GCF_036172605.1. Taxonomy (NCBI): domain Eukaryota; kingdom Metazoa; phylum Chordata; class Amphibia; order Anura; family Pelobatidae; genus Pelobates; species Pelobates fuscus. Next base: position 82,239,570 of record NC_086324.1, read on the forward strand.
AGAAAAATGGTCAGAGTTGTGGCAACTGACATTTAATGTGGATAAGTGCAAGATAATGCATCTTGGACGTAAAAACCCAAGGGCAGAGTACAGAATATTTGATAGACTCCTAACCTCAACATCTGAGGAAAGGGATTAAGGAGTGATTATTTCTGAGGACTTAAAGGTAGGCAGACAATGTAATAGAGCAGCAGGAAATGCTAGCAGAATGCTTGGTTGTATAGGGAGAGGTATTAGCAGTAGAAAGAGGGAAGTGCTCATGCCATTGTACAGAACACTGGTGAGACCTCACTTGGAGTACTGTACACAGTACTGGAGACCATATCTTCAGAGGGATATTGATACCTTAGAGAGAGTTCAAAGAAGGGCTACTAAACTGGTTCATGGATTGCAGGATAAAACTTACCAGGAAAGGTTAAAGGATCTTAACATGTATAGCTTGGAGGAAAGACGAGACAGGGGGGATATGATAGAAACATTTAAATACATAAAGGGAATCAACACAGTAAAGGAGGAGACTATATTTAAAAGAAGAAAAACTACCACAACAAGAGGACATAGTCTTAAATTAGAGGGACAAAGGTTTAAAAATAATATCAGGAAGTATTACTTTACTGAGAGGGTAGTGGATGCATGGAATAGCCTTCCAGCTGAAGTGGTAGAGGTTAACACAGTAAAGCAGTTTAAGCATGCGTGGGATAGGCATAAGGCTATCCTAACTATAAGATAAGGCCAGGGACTAATGAAAGTATTTAGAAAACTGGGCAGACTAGATGGGCCGAATGGTTCTTATCTGCCGTCACATTCTATGTTTCTATTGTATGGAGCTAATGTGTCTGTATTAGTAATATGTGACAACATGTTAAATATGCATTTCTTTTAAACACATTCAGCTAATATTTGTTTTTAATAATATATTTATTCATTAGATTCTTGGCTGTGTGTGTGTGTGTGTGTGTGTGTGTGTGTGTGTGTGTGTGTGTGTGTGTGTGTGTGTGTGTGGGCTGGGGGTGTAGGTGTGTATGGGCTGGGGGTGTAGGTGTGTATGGGCTGGGGGTGTAGGTGTGTATGGGCTGGGGGTGTAGGTGTGTATGGGCTGGGGGTGTAGGTGTGTATGGGCTGGGGGTGTAGGTGTGTATGGGCTGGGGGTGTAGGGGTGTATGGGCTGGGGGTGTAGGGGTGTATGGGCTGGGGGTGTAGGGGTGTATGGGCTGGGGGTGTAGGGGTGTATGGGCTGGGGGTGTAGGGGTGTATGGGCTGGGGGTGTAGGGGTGTATGGGCTGGGGGTGTAGGGGTGTATGGGCTGGGGGTGTAGGGGTGTATGGGCTGGGGGTGTAGGGGTGTATGGGCTGGGGGTGTAGGGGTGTAGGGGTGTAAGGGCTGGGGGTGTAGGGGTGTATGGGCTGGGGGTGTAGGGGTGTGTGTGAGGGTCGGGGGTGTAGGGGCATGTGTACAATGAATATGGTCTATGGTGTGTGTGGGTGGGAGATGTGGGAAATCTATCTTAATGTCTCCTCCTCTTCTTACCTTTTACCAGGGAGTGGGGACATAATGTTGCAAACCCTGGTGGTTCAGTGGTGGCATGTTCACTTTAGCCTGCAGCTCCTCCTACGAGCACAGCACTGTATCGGAGCTTTGCCATGGTAAAACATTGGCAACGCTCCAACCTGCCTGCTTGTGGGAGGAACACAGAGCCTCCCAGGCCCTTCCCTTCCTCTGCTGAAACAAAGTGCCAGCGGACTGGTTAGGGAGATCTTTGATCTCATCACCAGCCCGAGAGGGCTTACAGCAAGGCTGCCTCTGCATGCACCGGCAGGGGAGATGAAAGGATCTCCACGATCATTGAGGCCCACTGGGCGTTTTCCTACAGGACCCACCACCGCCCACTTGAAATGCCAAACTGGTAGGGGTAGGGCGGTAGGGACCAGGTTGACGACCTCTGGTTTAGGTAGTGGCATTCCACAGTTTGGTCATGAAGTGAATAGAGTAAGTAAGAAACAAAATGTCTTTGTCGTTTTTTTTTTTGTTGTTGTTTTTTTTTGTGGTCTACTAAGTAGTGACTTTAAAGTATACATTTTTAATCTCAAACTTATCATCAAATGTCTGGCAGCAAAATGCCTGACAGCATGTTCAATGTAAAGATGCAGGAATGGACTTCTCAGACCATTAATGGTTTGATTGGACATCATTGACGAGGGATAAGCTCAGAGTGTCACTCAGGATAACTCTGCAACCAACATCTTCTGACGTGTAATATAGAGATATCCATACAATAAAGACACAAATACAATACATGGAGTTTAGAATAATACACAGAGCTTATTACAATACAGAGATATCTGTACAAGAGGCAGAGCTGAGTAAGATACAGAGAATACACGCAGCTGTACACAATAAGGCGATACCCATATATTTTACACAGGCAGGGTCACTGTGATGGATAACAATGAGCTGCAATACAGTACAATGCCACCAGTATAATGTCTGATTGGTGCTCCAGCTCTTTTTGTAGCTCTCCCTTTACTTATCTAATCTCGCTTGTGCTTCTACTAGGCCAGCTTTAGCTTTAAATGAGGCTTCTGCTATGAAACATATCAGTTAGTGCTGACTCACTACTACCCCTCAGCACCCAGTGGGCACAGAGTTAAATCAGAAGTTTACAGAATAGACTACTGTGTTCAAGAAGAGATTTTTTTTCAAATTATTTTTTTCATGGGAAATGGTTGGTGTATGTTGAAAGGTTACGCCAACCACCAAAACCACTTTTGCTTTTAGTAGCGGTCATGGTGGTAGGAATCCAGAAACAGATGTAATGGGAAGCCTAGAATGTATCTCCCTACTGCGATCCATTTTCACTCCACCCACCTCGCTGCATTCCATCCCTCTGTACACGACCCACTCCCTCCCTTCCCACATGCGCATGCTATTAGGTTAGATTCAACGGAGTGGAAGTTTTTATTGACCTAATGTTTACTAGTTTGCCAGGGTATATTTAACTTACAGGAAAAATGCAGTTATAGAATTAGAACCAAACAACCAACTTGTTTTAATGTAAAATACAGAAACATTTGTTTTAATTGTGCATTGTTTGATGCGTTATGCAAAGGCAAAATGTTCAAATATCTGTTTCATTACACCTGACTGAAGCTCTTCTGTATCCGATGATTCCAGATTGACTGCCTGAGTATTGGAAACCATCAAAGACTTTGTGTCCTCTTCAGCAGTTCCTCATCACAGTCTAACAATGCTCCTAGTTCCTGTGTCAGCCCATGGTAAGAGCCTTCCCTTAATCTTGCAATCAAAGTTTTTATTGAAGATGACCACTACAAACAGAAGATTTTCAAATATATAGTACTAACCACAGCAAACAGAACTTTATCTTTTCAAAATGTGTTAGTCTATGTATTACATCAATGTGTAGGCACTCTATATACTCTAGGTTTTGAGTTTCACAGTCCACCTCATTAGAGCAGTTTGTCCAGAGAGAAACCTGGATTAACAAGTGTGAGAGCCCTCTATTTAACCAGATGTACAGATCTCAGCTGTATTTTCTTATGTCCTATTGTCTGTTACCAGCTATCCTTATTGTTATATTTTACACTTTATATACTCTATAAAATATCCATACACTACACACATTAATTGGGGCATAATATCATGCTATGTCTTTACCATTGCTATTGCTACAGTCAGCTGGTCAAAGTACTATTGCAAGATATTCCACCTACTCCCATGTGACATATTGCTGACTTCTTGATCATGTTTTCATTAAGGATACAAACTGTGTGAACTATGAATATAGTATAAAGCAGCAAGCTTTTTTTCTTGTTTTTTTCCTTTTATTCAGGATTGTTACAATGGAATTTTATGGTAAAAATGACTTGACACTGGGAGTATTTCTGGAGAGATACTGCTTTAGGTGAGTCCTCTTGTTTTTTTGTTTTTTTTTCTTGAACTTTATTTTGGGGGGAAAAAAGCTTAAAACGTCTCTTGATCTTTTTGTATAGTAAATGTGCACACGTTGCCAAAGAAGAACATCTATCTGCAATTTGTACTCCTTTTCAATGACGTGCCTTCAAGAGGAACAAACACTTGGCGCAGGTGGTAAGTAAGCGGAGTCCTCAAGTGAAATACCACTGATTAACAGAGCATCAGTGAGCAACACAAACCAGTACTCCTGGGCATTTTCAAATAGGAAAGAAAAAGGAACACTATAGTGTTAGGAATACAAAGCTGTATTCCTGAAACGATATTGGCCCCTTGCCCCTCCTTGTCTGCCTAACTAAAACAAAAAAATCCCCTTTAACTACTTACCTGATTCCAGCGCCAACGTCCCTTGCTGCTGGATCAGGTTCGTCCTCTGCTGTCGTCAGCGCAATAATCTAATGCGATAAGACCTTCTCCATAGGAGAGCATTGACTCTGTGCATTCCTGTGGGTTTTTTCAACGCAAAGCATGAAGACTTCCAGCATAGTTTCACAGAATTAAACTCTGTGAAACTGCAGGAAGTGCTTCTACTAGCTGTCTGGTAGACAGCCATTAGAGGCAGTCATAGCACTGCAAAGTAAATGTTGCTGTCTCCTTAAAACTCCAGTGTTTGTTTTACATTGCAGGGTTAAGGGAACAATGAGATGTCTATAGTGTCCCTTTAACTGTCCTGAAAATGTTTGTGTTGCTCGTTGATGCTAAGCAAATAAATGAGATTTCACTTGTTTCCTCAGATTGTCACCTCTGCCAAGTGTCTATTTCTCCTGAACCAATATGATTTTAGTGCTCGTTGGGAACAGCGATACTGTTAAACCCCTGCAGTGGTTCAATTATTTGTTTTACTCCTAATGACTTAGCAGTTATCTATTTTTTTCAGTTTGTGTCCTGAAATGTTCCTGTGGAATCCTCTCATTTTATCTATTATTCTCTTAACCCCTGAAGATTTTGTTTTTCTCTTCAATGACACAGTTGTAGGAGATAAAAGGCTGTCATGAAAAGCAGCAAGACATTGACTTACATAGTTTGAGACTAAGCAAGGGTATATGTGGATGTAAAACTATTGAGGTTTTTTTTCTCTCTTTAAAAAATCTAGATTAAATAATCTTTTTTTCTGTTTTTTGTTTTTTTACATTTTACTTTTTAATGTATATTTGCCATTATTGTACAGTTGTAAACTGCAATTAGGTGATAGTTTGTTTTCCAGCATAAATGGCACTTCTGGTTATTTAAGTGCCCTATGGGTGTAAACAGACAACAGTTGCTAGAGGAGTGGAAATATTAAGATACAATTCAGATACAACTAATTTCAGGGTAGTAAGATTGAGGGTTTTTTTTTGTTTGTTTTTTTTTTGCTTTTTCTTTTCAGAAAATGTTTGCAGCACAAATAAATCATACAAGGTAAAGGAATCTTAGTTCTGTTCCTTTTCAGTTATGTTTGCATCAAACTTTAACAAAATTAATGTTTGCAACATAGCATCCAAACTACATATTTGACTGACCTAGAAATGCAGAGCTCCTATTGGTCACAACGGGCCCCAAATCACAAACAATGCTCACATGGCACCCAAAAATGGCACCACATAAAATCACCGCCCACATGAGATCTGTATGGTATACATGACAGCTGTAAGCAATAGATGAGAAATGTTTGATAAAAGAAGCCCAAACAGCATCAGGTTCTGCTCTCGCAACACAAACCTGAAATTTAGCAAGTCCATAAATATTAACTTAAATATCCTCATAACTGTTACAGGCATTGTCCTTGCATTGTAGACTTGTTGATCTTTGTATACCTTTGCCCATCATCTGCTGCATTAGCTACCCAGCAGAGAGAAGCAGGCGCGTTGGGGAGTCCGTGAGCAATGAGTTAATACTCTCCTTCTTCTGTGTCATTTGTATCTTACTATGCTCCTTGTTGTCTACATTCCTTGTCTGGATTCGTCCGGGGAATGATACCAACAAATCTGATGCACGCTTGGAATCCATTCTTTTGACACACAGTAATTTGTTTGTCAGAATAGCAATTTTTAAAAGTCCAGCTGTAGATTATGTATTTGTGGTCTGTTCTATAACCTTTACTGTGCACTTTCTATTGTTCTTGCGAACACAACTTGGTATGTTGGACAACATTTCTAGTCTCATCCCGTTTTCCTGGGTGTGTGGTCTCCAGCAATTCCAGGAAATTTTGAACTTATAAAGATTTGTTGTAAAATGAGATCTTGCCATGTTGTGTGGTGAATAATGATCGTTCTAATCACTTTGTGTGCTGAGTTACGCAGAATAGAAAAATAAATTATATGGATTTCATCTCACATAACATTTTCTGCTAAGGAGCCCTCCATATTTGTAGGATGAGGGTATGTGCAGACGTTGTATGCTCTACTGCTCTGTTGCACCTTGTGTATTATGTATACAAATCTCTCTTTGAGGCAAGATTCCCAAGAAGAATTAGCTTGATTATTACTGTATGGGCAGCAAATTTTTAATTGAAATTATGTTAATAACACTGAATTTAGTTTTTATTGCATAGTATGTGTCGATATGGCTTCTGTTACACTAGATAGCTGATTTTACATGACAAAAGCATTGATTTAGCTAAATAGTGTTTCTTGTTAGCAATGCATATGTGCTTTTTTTTTTCTCTGTATTATAATATTCCCCATGCTTTTGCTGTTTCCTTAGGCCTTCTTACCAGTGTCCCAGTGTATTTTGTGACACTCCAATGGTGCATCATGTGAGACGCTTTGTTCATGGTAATGGCTGCGTTCAGATCATTCTAAAGGAGCTTGACTCCCCAGTTCCTGGATACCAGCACACTATTCTCACATACTCCTGGTGTCGGAGCTGCCAGCAGGTAGTTTAATAACAATACCTCCCGTACATTCAGTGTTGTAAAAAGCTCATGGCACCAATTTGTATTATCCATTTGAATGTTTAGACTTGTGTGCAATTCCACATGTGCATTACAATTTTTAAGGCCACATATGAGAAATATTTATAACCATTTTCCTGATATCTGGACATTATTTTGGATTTTTTTTTTTTATTACCCTCTGGAATCTTTATCTATGTCTTTTCTACTGACTAAATTGAGAAGCAAGAGTATGTTAATGGGGAGATTGTGAAAAGCTTGGTGTAATTTAAGAAAGCTCATTGCTTCACTTATCCAAATGCATGAATAACTTGCTTTTATAAAAGAAATGAGGGTAATTTTATATCTACATGGCACTCTTTTTTGCAAATATTGTAGCTGCCTGCATTCAGACAGTCTACTATTGTAGGCCAGGCAACATTTTACACACATTTCTAGCAATCATAATCATTCATACCAACACTCTCCCTCATATATGTATTCAGACATACTCATTCATTTACATATGTAAATGTTTGCCATCACCTGTACGAATTAATGTATTCTCTTACTCTCATCCACAACACATTTTGTGGGATATATTTTTTTCTCATTCCCTCCTGGAAGGTTGTTCTTCCATGTGCTTAAAGGGTTAGTACAAGCACCATGTCCACTTCATTAATTTGAAGTGGTGTTGGTGCCTGAATTCTTTATGTGCAGTGCTCCACTATGCAGTGCTTATGGTTCTTAGAGTAATCCTTTAATACATTTCTATTGTCCCTTGACCCCTAACATTGTACAGCATCAGCCAATATTCTACGTAGTTGGAGTGGGAATTAATGTGCAGGTGCTGTTAACCTAATCACAGTACCATGGGCTACCTATGACAACATGCTATTCTGAGTATGGTAACTTGACAGAAATGTAATACTTTTTTTCTTTGTGAGGCACATTCTAATTTTAAACATTATGCAGATTGCCACAGAAGCATGCTGAGCCAGCAGAGGATAATGGAGCTAAAGCTGACCTACCAACTCTGAAAGCAAACATTAGTCATTCATTTGTTGATTTAACTACCCCCTTTTTTACTGCTCAACTAGGTGACACCGGTGGTGCCTTTGTCCAATGACTCCTGGTCCATGTCTTTTGCTAAATATTTGGAACTTCGTTTCTATGGGAACCAGTACACTCGAAGAGCTAATGCTGAACCCTGTGGGCACTCCATACATCATAACTATCACCAGTATTTCTCATATAACCAGATGGTTGCTTCATTCAGGTAATAATCAATTGGTTATATTTAAATAGTGTTTTTTCTTTAAAAACTCTTTTGTCAAAATGATGTTGATTTAACTTGTCTTATTTTTGTAGCTCAGTTGAAGACTACTATAGTTACTAACTGGACAACATCAGCATTGTAGCAAATATGAAAATGTTGTTATCACATTGGAATGGAAGCCAAAAAGTATACTAAATGTAATATATTTAAAAAAAGGGAAAAAAAATATTGCTGTCCATATCCACATTGTGATCATAATATATAATATACCGGTAGGTGGAAGCAGCACAGTAGGTGGTCAAGCATAAGGATGTAAGAGCATGGATTTTGCAGTTTGGATTATATTGCAGGTACAGACTTTTATAGGAAAGATCAGCCACTTTAAAACCACCTGTCTATTATCATATAGGCCCCCGTCATACAGCCAAACAGCTCTGATGAGTTGAGGCATGGACTCCACAAGACCTCTGAACGTGTCTTGTGTTATCTGTCACCAAGACTTGAGCAACAGATCCTTTAAGTCCTGCAAGTTGCGAGGTGGGGCCTACATGGGCCGGATTTGTTGTTTCAATACGTCCTACAAATGGTCGATCCCATTGTTATCTGGGGAGTTTGGAGGCCAAGGCAACATCCTGAACTCTTTGTCATGTTCCTTAAACCATTCCTCAACACTTTTTGCAGTGTGGCAAGGGTGCCTTATCCTACTGAAAGAAGCTACAAGGAACATCATTGCCATCAATTGGTGTTGTGGTCTGCAAAGTAATATTGATTAACTGAACTGTCCCAGCTAGTCATTTTTTTTTTTTTTTTTTTAAATCTACCATTGGTGTGTATCTTGAAAGATTTGGAAGGAACACAAATCTACCTTGATGGCTGTCTGCATATAAATCTGATAAAGGTGTAAGAGGAAACCTAACAATGAGCATGTGGTGGTATTTTTTAATTTATTTTTTATATTGTTTTTCCCCTCCATACTGCTTCATATGCCATAGCTCGTATGGGAAGGTAGTCACAAGGCCTTTTTTCCACTCATTGTGACTCTTGTGGGACTCACAAGTGCTGCAACACATGCAGTCACTTGGATTGTTGGTCACATCGCACATTTTTAACAATTCCTAGATATGATGTGCAATATATTACCACAATCACTAGAGAAATCATTGCAATAAAGTGATCTTGGTTGTTTGCTTCTGGAAAACAGAATTGCCTTCTGTTTTATGGTGCGTACCACATTCTACTATGGTATGCATAAATGTCAGTCTTTTTACTCCAGGCCTCTTGTCTATGATATGACAGGATTCTCAGTCAACTACCTAGAACTGTTTGCTGTCTAAAAAAAGCTCTTCATCACTGCAAGAATTCACTTCATAACAAAATTGAGGATCCAGTCCCACAAACCCATTGGTCACCTATGTCAGTTGCCAGAGGAGACACAAGGTGCAGGAAATTCCAGAACCTGGTAGCCTTCATCATTTCCTGGACTGAGAACATTTTGGAACATATCTAAAGTATTTACATCCAACGGTGGCTAAACCTCAAGATCAATTTATTGAGTCACCACATAATTATGTGAATGGAGTCAGGGTTCATAGGTGCATCTATAGATCTGAGGGCTTAGGAGGTCTACAGGAAAGCAGGTGCTTTTTTTCAATCTTCCTCTTCTTGGGCACAGTTGATATCTCTGATTTTATAGCATTATGAAGGTCAAGGAGGTGCTGGTATTTGCACTTCTACAGAGCCACCCATAAGACTCATTCAAACCAGTCATGTTCCATAAAGGACCCATTCTACCAAGTCTTACCTCCCTTGCTCGTAAAGCTCGACATCTGAACAAGAAATACTCACTAGTCGAGGTTTGTCAGAGAAGATAATTTGCATCCTCTAGGCTACAGGAAGATGGTTAATATGAAAATGCATGAAAGATGACAGGAGGTTTTTGTCCGAATGTGTGACAGCTTCTGGACTTAGACCATGCCTTTTGCAGGGTCTTCAGGCATCAAGAAAAAGAAGAAAAATATATTTATATTCCTATATCACCACTTAGTGAATAGTGTATACAAGTGAAAAATGTACTTATCTTAATATTCAAATAGAACAGCCTCCCAGGTCATTACCCAGAATGAATGACCTTTACACAGCAAAATATAGAACAACCAGAAACATTTGGGAATCCCAAATGTTTCTGGTTGTTCTATATCTTCAGGCATCAACCCTGAAAATACATGTATATCTGCATTCCATATCTCTTTCGGACCTCAAGTTGACCTACTTTCCTTGGATAATTCATTGAAACAGAAACCAGACTGAAAGATTGTTGTGTTCCTCCAATGTCTGATTGGGATCTGAATATGGTATTACATCAGCATATGTCTTTTTTAAAACCTATCAAGCAAGCCTTGTCAAGTTCCTTACTCTGAAAATCATGTTCCTCGATTGCCTCCATAGAATCTCTATTTTTTTTCTGAATGTTAATATGAATAATGTGTTGATAAATGTGAATGATTACCATATTTACTCAAATCTTATGCGCACCTAAATTTTTGAAACCTGGAAGCTGAAATTGTTTATTTATTTTTTTTGGCGAATGAGCATTTATCAAAGAACATACCACTATACAACATTGTACTTCAATGAAAATGTTTATTTCCAAATACCCTAGTAACATTGATGGTATTTCAATGTTAGTGTTACATGTCAAGCCTATTATTTCTTAAACCCTCTTTTCGGAACAAAATTTGCCTGTGTGAATGCGCCGGAATGCAATTCCCTGGAAAATTTTAATTTTTCCCCGAATGTAATGCGCCATGAAATCTAATGAGCACTCAAATTTTGGAAACTTTATTTTCAAAAAAAGTGCACAATAGATTTGAGTAAATACGGTACATTTGGGACAGTAGTTCAACTAGTTTGAAATCTGACATGCACAATTTGTCTGTGGTAGTAAAATGTAAGTTTGACTGCAAATTCTGAGTTTGGTGAATAACCCCAGTGACTCATTCGATTTTTACACTACCTACGCTTTGTCCTATCACATGGCATTGCCACAACTAGACTCCTCTATTTGCAAGACCTTTTAGCGTTCACATCTGATACACCCACGCTATAGTATTAATTTAGAAAAAGGAAGGCCTAGGATATTTACATATGATCTAATTTGGTTCTTTAAAAATCTGGCTCCTGCAATTGATATGTAAATTATTCATGTGAATGGAAAAAAGCATTGGTTTGTTGCCATCTGTGTCCATCACAGATCTTGTGTTCTGCAGGTATAGTGAACCATTAAAACATTCACATGGCACTTTTATTGCTGGGAAATCTTCACAAACAAGTATTTAAATGTTTAAAATCTTGGATCACAAAGTATTACTAAGATTTTTGTATGTATTGTGAATTTTGCTAAATTATTTTTTTTGTACTTTCTCTCTAACGGAAAAAAAGTTTTTTAAAGATCACTACAGAATATAGATAGTATCTGTTTCTATTTCAAAAATAAAAAAATATTTACCGTTGGAGCACATTTGATTCCATTCAGTCAATTGTGCCTATATTTCCCAACTCTTTCAGTATTCTCACTTCAGTTACATTTCTTATATATACCGGTAATTGATCTATGCATATATTTTATGCTTTTATGTGTACACGAAAATGATAAACCGGAAAGTACACTCAAGAAAGTGAAATGCTGTCATGTAACTTAAAGGGACAGTGTAGGCACTACAATGGCTTCATCTCGTTTAAGTGATTAACATAGAGACATAGAATGTGACGGCAGATGAGAACCATTTGGCTCATCTAGCCTGCCTAATTATAGTGTCTAGAGCCCCCTGGTGCCATCTTTCCATTCCGCATTAAACTGTTTTTAATGTCTTCATTCCAAAAGTTCCCATCCCTCTGTGCTGCTTGGGCTAATCTGAGTTTTAGCCTGAGCAGCAGTTGATGGCTGTGATTGACTGTGTGTCAGCTGACCACTTTCAGCCTTTCACAGTGCCCATTGCAGGTATAAATCAGTATGGCTAGGATGAAGTGCGTAATCGCTGCCTTAGCCGCACCCAGGGTCATCGCAACCATAAGACAGCGCAAGCTCGGATAGCGCAACATTTGTTTGACACCTCCAGCCAGTCCCTCTTTGTAGCATGGCTAAACGGACCACGGTAGAGGATCCTCTGTATCCTTTACCCAGTCTGTTGGTAAGTGCTCGCTGGGAGCGTTGAACAGCTGTCTGTCAGACCGGGTAGGGGATATAGAAACTCCTCTGCTGCAGTCTGCTCGGCCATGCTACACTTTAAGGTGAGCAGGCACAGGATGGGGGGGGGCAGCTTTAAGTGGGGAGGGCATAGAGACAAACTAGGGCTTGGTGTGGGATGCCACCAAAGGGGCTGGGACACACACAAAGAAACACAGGGACTGGGAAGGGAAGAGACAGACACACAAGATGCCAGTGGGAAAGAAATATACATAGTGGGGCGTAGGCGGTCAATGAGACACAGAGGAGCTTGCAAATGTGCAAAATAGATGGGTTGGGGGAGTGGAGGGAGGAGAGATGCACACAAAAGGGTCTGAAAGAGAAAGACATGCATAGGGGCTAGTAGAAGAAAGTGACAGAAATTATGCAGGAAAAAAGACATTGATAAGACTGGGGAAGGGGAGAAAGATACACAAAAGTAGCTATAGGAAAAGGATACACACAAAGCGGCTGAAGGAAGTAAGAGACATAAAAATGGGAAAAATTGGGGATAAGATATACTGAAGGGTGTAAGACATTCAAAAGAGGAGATAAGAAACACAAAAGGGGGGTAAGAAATGCAAGAAGGGTTTTAAGGGACACACAGGTGTAGATGCATTCAAGGGGATGGCGGGGGAGCAGCAAAATGCATCTTTGCTTTTGTAGCCAAAAATCCTTGCACTGACCTGCCCACACCTCCAGTAGGGCTGGCTGGTGGATGGCAGGGACACTTTTTAAATGACCACTATAGTCACGAGAACAGCTACAACTTAATGTTAAGTTGTTCTGGTGTCTAGCTTTTTCCTGCAGGCATTTTCATGTAAAATCTGCCCTTTCAGAGTAAAGGCAGTGTTTACATTGCTGCCTATGGCCACTTCCAGTGGCAGTCACTCAGATGACCATTAATGGTGCTTCCTAGGTCAGTGCTGCACAACATTCAGCACTGATGTTCAGTGTTTCCACATTCTGCGTGGAGATGCTAAACTTTTTTCTCACAAATAAATGGGTTCAATGCATCTCTGAGGAGATATTATTATTATTATTATTATTATTATTATTATTATTATTATTTATAGAGTGCCATCAAATTCCGCAGCGCTTTACAATGGGTGAACTAACAGACATGTAGTTGTAACCAGACAAGTTGGACACACAGGAACAGAGGGGTTGAGGGCCCTGCTCAATGAGCTTACATGCTAGAGGGAGTGGGGTAAAATGACACAAAAGGTAAGGATAGTATTAGACTAGTGACAGTTGCAGAAGAGGAATCAGTTGGGAGCTATTAACAGTTTTATTGATACGCTTTTATGAAGAAATGGGTTTTTAATGATTTTTTGAAGGAGTGGAGACTGGGTGAGCATCTAACGGAGGAGGGAAGCGAGTTCCACAGGAACGGTGCCGCCCTCGAGAAGTCTTGAAGGCGAGCATCAGAGGTGGGAGTACGGACAGGAGATAGACGTAAGTCTTCAGCAGATCGTAAGGGCCTAGACGGGACATACTTGTGTATAAGAGAGGATAGATAGGTGGGAGCAGCATTATGTAGACATTTGAAAGCAAGAACCAGAATTTTAAATTGAGCTCTATATTTTATAGGAAGCCAATGTAGGGACTGACAGAAGGGTGAGGCATGGGAGGTGCGGGCGGACAGGAAGATGAGCCTCGCCGCCGCATTCATTATGGACTGTAACGGCGCAAGTTGGGAGCACGTAAGACCACTGAGAAGCGGATTACAGTTGTCAAGGCGAGAAAGTACAGTGGAATGGACCAACACCTTAGTCGCATCTGGTGTTAAGTAGGGGCGGATGCGCGCAATGTTTTTGAGATGGAAATGACAGGATTTGGCGATAGAGTGAACATGAGGCTTGAAGGAGAGGTCAGAGTCAAAGAGAACACCTAGGCAGCGAGCCTGCGTGGTGGAGCTGATGGTAGCACCATTGACTTGGAGGGAGACAGACACAGGAGTAACAACACTTGAGGGAGGAAAGACCAGAATTTCAGTTTTGGTCAAGTTTAGTTTAAGGAAGTGGGCAGCCATCCAGTTAGAAACAGCAGAGAGGCAGTCAGAGACACTAGTCAAGAGGGACGGGGAGAGATCAGGAGAGGACAGGTAGATTTGCGTGTCATCTGCATAGAAATGATATTGGAAGCCAAAGGAGCTAATGAGTTTACCAAGGGAGGCAGTATAGATGGAAAACAGTAGGGGACCAAGGACTGAACCTTGAGGGACACCAACAGAGAGGAGTTGGGGAGAAGAAGCAGAGCCAGAGAAAGAAACACTGAAAGAGCGCTGGGAGAGGTAGGAGGAGCACCAGGAGAGAGCAATATCTTGTAGACCGATATTGCTAAGGATTAGAAGAAGCTGTTGATGATCAACAGTGTCAAAAGCCGCAGACAGGTCAAGGAGAATTAGGATAGAGTAGTGACCACGAGATTTTGCAGCGAGTAGATCATTGGATACTTTGGTCAGTGCCGTTTCCACAGAGTGCTTAGCGCGGAAACCAGACTGAAGCGGGTCTAGCAGAGAGTTTGATTCGAGGAAGTCTGTCAATCTCGCATACACAATTCTTTCAAGGATCTTGGATGCAAAAGGCAGTAGCGAGATAAGACGATAGTTGGATGGGGAGTTAGGGTCAAGATTGGGCTTCTTTAGAATTGGGGTTACAGTTGCATGTTTGAAGGGCGATGGAAATATACCAGAGGAGAGAGAGAGATTGAGAATTTTAGTGAGAGGTGGAGAAAGAGAAGAAAACAGAGTACGGATGAGATGCGAGGGAATTGGATCTAGGGAGCAGGTGGTGGGGCGGGAGGACTGGAGCAGAGCAGAAACCTCTTCCAATGTAGCGGGTGCGAATGAACATAGAACAGCAGAGGGAGTGAAGTTAGGGGAAGTATTGCAAGGGGGAGGAGAAAGATGAGAGATCTCTTCTCTGATTGTAGAGATCTTGTCAGTGAAGTGAGTTGCAAAGTCTGAGGCAGTCAAGTTAGTAGGTGGAGGAGTTACAGCAGGGCGAAGAAGAGAGTTAAATGTGTATATTGATTGGCTGGTGCAGCGTTTGGCTCTGCCCCCTTGGCTGGGATCATCAGAATTGACTATCTCAGTCCAATCCAATGCGTTTCTATTCCTATCTGGAACGAGGACAGCTCCAACCAACCTATGTGGCGCTGGAATAAAGTAAAGTTATTTTTACCTTATTTAACGGGAGTAATGGTGGGCCCGGGGGGCTAAAAGGTGTGTTTAACACAATAGGTTCAGTTCCTCTAAGGTAAATTGCTCAAAAATGATTTAACATGGAGGGAAAGCACTATAACCCATTCGATAAGAATAAATGGTGATCGTACTTAGAGTGGCAATTCCCATTATATATGTTAATGGGACACTAATAAACCATTCATAACAACGGTGTTCTTTGTTAAGGTTATGGTATGAGAGGATGCCTTCTATCACTGTACCTGCTTTTAATTGCTGCAAAATCCACTGCACCTATAAGCACACCCTTTCACAAAAAATGAGTTTCAATGTATGCCTCTACACTAGCCATTACAAGTCTCCCCTTCTTAGAGGCTATTCATATAGTGTTTAGTGAATAAACTTGTCAGTTTTCTGAAACTGAGAATTCAAAGTGAATTTCAACTTCAACGACATAGTAGCTGAACTGACTTAGAGAATGTGTCAGTTCACATACTGCAACTTATATTTGAAATTCACTTTGAATTCTGACTTTAGTAAATACATCTGTCAGTTTTAATGATATGTTTCTGTTTTGAGGAGCCTTTGCACCCTCTATTCTTTCTTTCTACCTTTTTTTTTTGTTTCCTACCCCTTGATATCTATGCTCATGCTGTCCTGCAAACCTCTGCAAAACTTTACTAGCACGATTATTCACACTAATTATTTTCTGCAATGTTCAAAGATGCTTACATGCTATATATTACTAATTCTTTTTTTTTTTTAGTTATTCTCCCATTCGACTCCTTGAGGTATGTGTACCAATGCCTAAAATCTACATAAGGCAGCACACACCAGCAAGAATGTCAATATTGCAAGATATAAAGGATTTTTCCCAAAAGTAAGTACACTCCACAATGGCTACGTGAGTTTTCTGAATGACCATAGCCTCCTTCTTCTCTGGATTTTAAAACTGGATTAGAACATAATAAATAAGACTGAGAATACAGGCTTGGCAAATATTCCAAGTTATTTATAGTGTAAAGATTATATTTCTTGCTATGTATGTTAATGCATTTTCTTCTTTAGCACACTTTCAGACTTATTTTCTAAACCAGGCTTTTCCAAGGTTATTTAAAGCTTGATATTAAAATTGCCAAGCTCCAAAAATAGCTGAATATTTATTTTTTTCAAATTGTATTACCTTGGCCTATAATTTGACATTCCATGTTTATATTGCATCTGTCCAGTGAAAAATGTCTGGAAACTTAGCTGGGGGTATCCTGGTTCTCATTTTATTTTTCTATTTGCAGGGTAACACAGGTTTATACACAAGTGGATGACCGCCTTACTTCTCTGAAAACAGATACATTTAGCAAGACACGGGAGGAGAAGATGGAAGATCTTTTTGCACAGAAAGAGGTAATATTCGTTGAAATGTACTAAAACATAGGATAATTTGGAACTTTATATGGAATATTACATATTGGCATATTCTAGAGAAATACTAAAGGGCCAAAAAGCACCAAAATGATGTTGGCTTAGTGAAGTGGTTTTGGTGTATTGATCATGGCCCTGCAGTCCCACTGCTTATTCTATGCTAGGACAATGAACAGATAAAATGCTAACCCTTAAATCAACAACTTAAACTAAAAAAAAATCTCATTATCCTCCAATATGTAAATTCCCTACACAGAACTGACATTTCTTTGAGAATATGGCTTTTAACACAATAAACCAGTGATGTCATGCTTATAAATAATAAATTACAGGGGGCGGAGCCTGACCGCTGAACAGATCAGACGTGTCTCGTCTGAGCTCCAGGATCTGGGCCAGAGAATCGGAGCCAACTGAGTGCCACAAGCAGCCACCAACCCAAATCGGCCCCCAAACTGCCCACAAAATGGGGACACACAAGATGATACCACTCACGGTCTGGTGCGGCACCGGAGTAACCCGACCAAGGCCTGGGGCCTACGAGAGCTTGAGCCGGGGAGAGACGGCCGCTCCCCCGGGTCTCAGAACGGCGTCCTGCGATCCCCCCCCCCTTTGGACCGGTGAAGGTTATCCCGGTCCCCACGGGCGACCACCAATGAAGTCTGCCGAGCCCAAACGCCAACAGGGCCACAGAGCACAACCCGGACGGAGCGCTCCAAAATGGCGGACAGCCTGCAACCACATGGGCAAATAAAGAATGACTTGCCGAGTCCTGCAGGGACCATCAAGTGGAAGAACTGGCTAGCAGTCCGCACAGGCTCCCAGAATAAACCAGCAACCTACCCTAAGTTGCAAAAAACACCGGCAAGTAGCCGCATGTCGAAAGACAAAGAGCGGGAAACAAGGGAATTCTCCCCGGATGCCTGTAGCACACATACCATGCAACTTTATCGTACAAGCCCTCCCAGACTGCAGTTGCCCAGAAGCTTCAACCTCAAACTTCTGCTTCAGAAGCGGCGAACCCGAAAGCACAGGAGGAAACGCCACGTTGAGATCCATGACCGCCCCTACGCTGCCTCCAAAGAAAGCACTCAAACCACGAGCTGCAGAAGCAGACCCTCAGGAGTGGCCACAGCTACGAGAAACGCTTGACTGAACTCTGCTACCGGGTCCCCGGAGGCCCTATATGCCCACTACAGAGGCTAGTCACCGTTTTTTCTGGACTTTATGTTGGACACTGGGCCGCTGCTCCATTCCTGCACATACTGAAACAGACAGTACCCACAGACCCACACACACCAGGACTTACACAGCAACCAACCAGCACAAAATAGGCAGAGAGAAACACATACACCCAAACCAAGACACTACTCAAGGCAGACACACACTACCGCAGAAAGCTACAATACACACAAGCCCTGACATACTCACCTGATTCTAACCAAGCAGACCCCAGACCTGTCCGGAGGAGTGAAGGCAGACTAACACCACTGAACTCCACACACTCCAAGGTGGCACCCGAGGCAGACCAAGCCAGAGTTAAACCACTTCGCCCAAACGACACACTAGCAACTGTACAATCATATGATTAGAACCTGTATACGTTTAACTATATGCTAGGCAAACCTCAGCGAAACAAAACGTAATCTTAAGTATACCTGTGTTTATGCACCAATTGTTAAAACTGACAATACTAGCGACGAATATAACGGGAGCACCACATGCTTAAGCTTAATACTCTACCATTATCATTATAAAAATTGTGCAGACATTAAATGTGCCATATGTGAAATGTATGTTGAAATTGTGCACGTGACTGCTATTGTGGCACCACGGCTCATTTGTGAAATCTTGCACACAAAAAATAAAGAATTAAAAAAAAAAAAAAAATTACAATTTCTTTTCAAATATCACGTTTTCTCACACGACTGTAATTTATTGATTCAGCTAATTGTCATTCCAAATTTTTGCCAGATGGAGGAGGTAGAGTTCCGGAACTGGATTGAGAAGCTACAGGCACGATTGCTCTCTACCAACCTGGATACACCTCAGCAGCTCCAGTCTGTCTTCGAGTCTATGATAGCTAAGAAGCAGTCACTGTGCGAAATGCTGCAAGCCTGGAACAACAGGTTAATGCAATTATATACTGGTGTCTAGGGTGCTTGTCGTGAACTTTGGTGCTTCTTTGCTTGAAGGGCTTTTTATAGTGTAAAATGAATGCAGAAATGTCATTTTTACACACTGATCAATTCACAAATGACTTCACTGACTGCAAGCTGGAGGAGCATGAATCCATTACTCTTCACAAAGGCCTTTCTACAGCCACCTTTTCACCCAGGATTTTTTTTCAAATCACTAATCAGTTAGTAAACACTGACCTCTTTTCTGCCACTGGCTAATGTTACGCCTCTCTGAAAAAACTGTTGTATATTCAGAATTTTCTGTCCAACTGGCTTCTTAGCTCAAAAAGGTTTAAGAGAATAAAATTAACTCTTGCCACTGTCAGAGGAGAGCACTTTGGGCATATTTTGGCAGCTAAAGGGTTAAATTATATAGTGTGTGTGTGTGTGTGTATAGAGTTGTATTTTTATTTGGACATCATTGGTAATCACTTAGCGTTTTGGACATATCAAACACAAAGGGTCTTTATTTGGTCATGTAGCCTTTTTTCAGATAGTCCAATTAATTCTGAGTTTACCCGCTTGCTGAGTGCAATCTGTTATCTCTATGTGAAAACTTGACTGTTTGCTGAATGTGACTGTAACTTACAAAAAACATTTCTTTTAATCAGACCTGGTGCTGCAGACTCTAAATCATTACACTTCAAATAGTTGTATGACACTAATTAAAATTATTTGAGTGTCCTAAAGGCCAGAGTTGGAACGCATTGTTTTGAAGCTTGATTCTTTTCAATTCACATTGACAGCTGGCATATTGTACCTGGCATTTAATGAACAGAGTTGCCATTTTGTTTAAAAGTAATGTTTAATGGCTCAAAATATTGCTATAAATGAGTAGAAATGTTCACCTAAAATAACAGATTAAATAGCTTCTCTCACAAAAATAACATTTGCACATTGTGGAGAATAGAATTCCATCTCTGAATTGCACTAGCCAAATTTCTAGCAAAAAGATAATGTATTTTTTTAGTTTTTTTAAGATTATTTATGTATGAGTATATCAATCATGACGTCAACAGTAGGCTGTACATCCTCATACGATCGTATTAACATAGTAAATAGTAAGAACATCTTTGAATAACAGATCTACATTAAGTCAATAGTGGTTCTACATCACTGCGTGCCAAGTCCACATTAATCTGTATTGACAAATAGGCAGTTACATGTTCAAGCTTTTGCGATTGATCATGGAAACAAATCTCCATTCAAAATAAGGAGAAACAAAACTATGATAACGGAAGACTGTAAGCACCTCACACCCCACCAGTACCAGTTCTCTGCCCCCTCACACGCTATATTCCTCCCACACCTTCTGGAAGGCTTTAGTGTTGTTCCTGACCTGTGCTGTAAATTCATCTATCAAATAATTGTCCTGTAGCTTAGCTATGACCGGACAAATCAGCGGTGTATCAGGATCTCACAAATTACATTTTTCAATAATTAATTTGAGCACATCGGTGCTGTTAAAATAAAAAGTGTTTGTGTGTGTGTGTGTGTGTGTGTGTGTATGTATGTGTATGTATGTATGTATGTATAGACGATTATCAATCATACAAGATTCTGTGCACTCACTCCCTGAACAACGTCAAAGCACACAGAACAAAAATAGGGGTTTTGTCACAGTATATGATCATACGTTATGTATATGTGTGTGTGTATGTATGCATGCACCCAAAATACGCTTTTTTTTTTTTTCACAAACCAATTGTTAGTGAAGGGGTTGTTCTCGCCTGGTCCCTAGCTTATGCCAGCATGAAAGGTCTTGTTTAGTTACCATTGTCATCTCCATGCAACCCTCCAGTTATTCCATTTTGGAATTAGGATCCTTAAAGAAATGGTTTCACTCTTTGTGTTAATGGACTGTCCTTGTTGTATTGTGTTGGGTAAAAAGGAGCATACCTAATGCCAGACATTTATCCTGATAACATTCCTTTGCAATGCAAATGGTATATTTCCAGCAACCAAACAATTAAGGAGGAGGATGTTCTAGCCATAGCAGCCATTTAGTTTAAAAGATAATACCTTATTTGGTACTTGTTAATTATCCTCCCTATAAGCAGAATTGTTTCTAACTTATTGTAAAGATAGACAGCTGACTTACACAACATTCTAATGCAAATTACACAGAATGTATAAACTATGAGCAGCAGTAAGTTATATGTAATACAAAATGTTTCCTTACAGGTTGCAAGAACTGTTTCAGCAAGAAAAAGGCCGTAAAAGGCCCTCTGTGCCTGCTAGTCCAGGAAGAATGCGTCAAGGGGATGAGAACAAGGTGACTCTCATTTCTAACTCGGTTACATGATTATAAAGAGCATTGACATCGATCAGATGTTCTCTGACCAACTTCCTGGAAAATATGACATTTAGCACTAACTGCCCACAAGCTAGGATTTACAGTTGGATATGTTATTTGATGTATTGGTACTTTGCCAAGTTCTGATGAACAAGCACAAAAATGAAATCCATACCTAGCTGGAAACGTCAAGTACTTTAGATACATTGACTTGTAACCTTGACAGTGCTAATCTCCAAATATGTCAAGTGAGGAGAAGCTAATGAACAGGATCATTCAATTGCATAAAATGATCTGTTCCATTGTATTAGCTTCCATGTGACTCAACATTGTTTGCCTAACCTGATAGCTCATTTGTTACCAGTTACATTTGCAGAATTCAACTTATAGAAATTAATAGTGTTTGCTAGCTCTGTAAGGTGACCTGAAGTTTTGAACAATTAGATGAATAAGGCATTCGCCTGAACCACCTACCCTGTCCTGTTGTGTTAACAGATGAGCAATGAGTAGTGACTTTGTGTTCTATCCAAGGCAGAGTTATAAAAGAGTTTTATAGAATCAAAATAGCACCATTTTGTTTGCAATTTCATTTAAAACGTTTAATTTATTTAAAATTTTCCTAGAATAGATTAGTCATCACACTAAAATATATATATATATTTTTTTTCTTCATTACCACTTTGATATAGGTTTTGGCCTCTGACTTTCCTTCTATCAGATTCCGGGTAATTGTATCGTTATAAGATTAATATTTTGTTAAGCCGAATGACCATTCTGTAATAGTTCATAGCTGTTTCAGAATGGAAAGTGATAAGCACACCTAACGTTCGTTATTCTTTGTGAAGATTCTTGAAGCCCATGTCATTGCTGTTTCTTAGAATTCCATTTTATCACCAGGGTGCTTTATAGACTCCCTCTTTGGGAAATACGGTTAACGTTTTGTCTATATACAATTAATGAAATTAAAGAGCATTATTTCTGATACTGTAACTATTTACAGAATTGGGCGTTGTGTGTTCATGATCCACTCCAGCCTGATAGGCCATTATTTTTGTAAGAGTTGGGTGTTAACTGAT
This sequence comes from Pelobates fuscus, assembly GCF_036172605.1. Classification (NCBI taxonomy): domain Eukaryota; kingdom Metazoa; phylum Chordata; class Amphibia; order Anura; family Pelobatidae; genus Pelobates; species Pelobates fuscus. The sequence goes on from NC_086324.1 coordinate 82,262,064, forward strand.
TATTTTTTTTATTTGTCGTTCTCAATCTCTAGGGATGTGCAGTTGATGCTTCTTCACGCAATTCATCTCCAGCACAGAATGGGGAAAAAGGTTTGTTGGCTATGGATGAACACTAAAAAAATATATACTACTACTATTTGTAATGAAGGTTGTTTCCTATTCTAGAATAATTAATTGGATTTTATAAAAAAAAAAAAAAAAAAATAACAAATACATATTATGAATGATCACAGCAAAAATAAAACTTCAGAGAGCTAAATAGATGGTTTGCTGTGCAATGTTGTGGACCACATATTGAGAAAAACTATGATTGCTTTGCAACTGTTGCTTAGAGCAAACTTTAATTCATTTTTATTTTATATTATTTTTGTTATGTATGTCAGTATAATATCCATTGATCAATTTTAGTTGGGTTCATATTCTAAGAGAGAGGGCTGTTACATATCCTTCAGGGGGGCGTTTTTAGGTGTGGCCAAAAGATCAGGAGCTTCAGCTCAAAAATATACTACAAAACATACAGGAAAAAAACCAAACACTTATTTTTTTTTTCCCATAGCTTTGGCAATAATAATGCAGCTTAATGCAGCTTATGAAAGGTAATTCAAAATAAATTAATGTAATACTAAGGCTAGTATTTCAGTTTAGTTTTTATTTTAGGATTTGGTATGTTTGTCTTGTAAGCTTAATAGCAGTCAAAATTGCCACTCAAAAGTATGTATGTATATGTATATATGTGTGTGTGTGTGTGTGTGTGTGTGTGTGTATATATATATATATATATATATATATATATATATATTTTATATTAGACATCACAGGCTATATACCTCATATATGCTGCCATTCACTGCTAATCGCTGCTTATTATTGGAGTAAAATGTTGTTTTTTGTTTTTTTTTACCCAGAGTTTTAACAAACACACTAGGGATTGACCGATATTGATTTTTTTTAGAGCTGATACCAATAATCTGTGAACTTTCAGGCCGATAGCCGATAACTTAACGATATTCTGTACTTTTACCGTTTTGAAAGAAATAAACCATTTATACACAAATCCACTGTTAACTGAACATGTTTGTTTATTTTTCGAAATCTTTTTTTTTTTTTTTTTTTTAAGTGGTAAATGCACAAAATATAAATGCCAATCAGATTTTTTTGTTTTCAAGAATATTTAGTGTTCCTCTCCCCTCCCTTTTCAGTCCCTTAGAGTTCCCCTCCCTTTTCAGTCCCTTAGAGTTCCCCTCCCCTCCCTGTCTCTTAATGTTCCCCTACCTTCCCCTCCCCTCCCCTCCCTGTCTCTTAGTGTTCCTCTCCCCTCCCCTCCCCTCCCTGTCTCTTAGTGTTCCTCTCCCCTCCCCTCCCCTCCCTGTCTCTTAGTGTTCCTCTCCCCTCCCCTCCCCGTCCCTTAGTGTTCCGTTCCCCTCCCGGGCCCTTAGTGTTCCGTTCCCCTCCCGGGCCCTTAGTGTTCCGTTCCCCTCCCGGGCCCTTAGTGTTCCGTTCCCCTCCCGGGCCCTTAGTGTTCCGTTCCCCTCCCGGGCCCTTAGTGTTCCGTTCCCCTCCCGGGCCCTTAGTGTTCCGTTCCCCTCCCGGGCCCTTAGTGTTCCGTTCCCCTCCCGGGCCCTTAGTGTTCCGTTCCCCTCCCGGGCCCTTATTGTACCTCTACCCGCCCTGTCTTTCTCAGTGAGCACTTCCTGTCAGTCCGGCCAGGTACAGGAAACTGAAGCCCCTGCACCGCAGTTCACACTACTCCACTCGACCATGCTACACTGAGTGACTGGTAGGGGAGCGCTGAGCGTTTCCTTCCTGCCAGTCACTTGATTCTTGCGCCTCAGAGCATGGCGTCTGTGTGTTCCACCTTATGGGCGCATCGGCCATGCGTGTGCTAGGTCACTGCCGCCTCTCACATTATCGCCAATGTCGGTATCAATAGTGGGCAGTGTTGTCTGTAATTGTATTTTTCAATTTTTACATACACATTTTATTTTTTCAGCTTATTTTTTAATTCTCATGTGTGTCCTACTGTAATAAAATGATCTCAAGTATACTCAACAATATCTGTACTGTACAATAATACCGAAGTTGTATACCTTTGTAATGAAATAATCTTAATCATTATCCTAGTCTAAATCCTTAATTCTAAACTGCCATTCAGTGTCTCCATGGAGACACTGAACTTTCCTCATAGAGATGCATTGATTTAATGCAATCTCTATGAGGAGATGCTCATTGGCCAGGGCTGTGTTTTTAGCTTGTGCTGCCTCTGCCCCCGATCTGCCTCTGCCTCCTTGACTAGCTCAGCCAATTCAATGCTTTCCTATGTGAAAGCATTCTGATTGACTCAGATCAGCACTTCTGATGATGTCAGCCATGCAGGTAGATCAGGGTCAGAGCCAGCAGCAGACTGAAATAAACACAAGATTGTACTGTTTTAGGGGGCAAGAGGGGAGCAGAGGGCTAGATGGTGTTTTTAACAGTGTATGGTCAGAAATACATGTTTGTGTTCCTGACCCTATAGGGGATTTACCAGTCCTCTTTATTGTGGAGGGAAATATTGTGTAGTTTTACTGAAATCATAATAGGTGAGCCAACAACTGGCTTCTCTAGCTTTAAATCACTAATGACCCTGGTCATTTGTCCTGATGAAGGTTTGTAGGAACAAACTAAACATTTTTTATTTTATAAGCAAATAAAAGCAAAGTTTTATTTTTTGACAAAGACCTGGGAGTGCTATCTTGATGTAACATTCCCATGTTCTATAACGCTGGCTGATGTTATGTCAATCAGGCAAGCAATAAAAACCTAGTTTTTATTCTATTATATATAACCCAAGTTTTAATAAATATATTTACAATATTTCTCAGCAAAGCAGGAAAAATTCTAACTAATAAATTAAAGCGAGCAGATTAAATAGCAACATCTCAAAACTGATCGTGGCAAATAAAATGTCTGTTCCCAGAAGAAATTGTGTTCAGGTATTCTGTGATTACTACGTGAATTTATATAATCTGAAGAATCATAATCCAGATGATAAAATTGATGATTAAATCTCCTATTTTGCTTTCTGGTACTTGAACTCCTTATGTCCTTATCATCTTGCCTCTTTTTGCTATCATCCTCCCACACTTATCTAGCATGAACAACATTCCCATTTACTTGGTGTATGTCCTAGTTAGGTTCAGTTGTGCTGTTAGGCACATGTATCGTTGTTTTTTTTGTTTTGTTTTTTTAAGTAGGATCATGTCAGATCTTGGGGCTAACAAACTCTTCATCTGGGCTACTCATTTCATTCTGTGATGGTGACTGGTTCCTGTTCTGGGAGTTTCAAGTTGCCACTGGGCCTTGGTGTTATATGATGCTTCTTTCTCCCAGACTTTATGTATGATGTGTTGTGTAGTACATCTAATTACAGTTGTGACACTTGCTTCCTCTTGACAATTTACACACCTTGTGTAACTAGCAGTTTTTTGGTTTTAGTGTAGATGTTCTCACATATGTTTCATGTAGCCCCTCTCCTTAGGTCTGGTGGGCGGGTTCATACAGTCTTGCCCAGGGACACTTGGATAAATACATTTTGTGTCAAAATATGAAATTAAAGTATAAAATATGGTTTAATTTAAGTATATGATTAAAAACATAAAACTAACATAAATATTTTTATGAAGGTTCTACAGTAATTGTTTCTGATTGCAAGGAAACTATTACTGCAGCCAAGTTTATAGTTATTAAAGAGAAGCATTTTATGACTGCCTTTTGTTAATTCTCAGTGCAGCCTAAACTTGCTTATGCAATGATAGTAGAAAGTGTAAAAGTAAGTTATGTCCTTAGGTGTTTTGGTGAAGCTGGACTTGAGCAGCTTCATAATCCTACACCTTGTCACAAATTGCCTGTGTTGGCTCCTGACACACAGCAGTGTTTTGTGCAGACATACGCTCTGTAGTTTGAAGAATAGTCTTCGTTCTAGCTGTCTTGATGTGCTCTAAAATATTCCCTGGTGAATATCTCCTACTTATGGAACTGATCTGACATTAACTTGGCCGACTGCCCATTCGTTAAATGAACTGCTGTTTTATTCTTTGATGAGAGCTTTACATTATGTGAAAATTAAGCAAATTCAGCAAAATTTTGTCTATAGCAATTCTATGATTTTACTAATGATTATGTTCCCACTCCCAAGAGATGCACATAAAATGTAACTCCTTCACAGTTATCATTTCAGATATTATTTTCCCCCTAATTTGATTTTCCAAGTTGTTGGCTATATCCATATATCATAATTTGCTTTATTTTGTGTTAAACTGTGTTCTTAATACATTTATCACCATATAGCTTTGAAATTATAATGTGTTTGATTTTTAATTCCTTCTATTTAGAGAGTTTTAATGTATCTTTAGTCATATAGAAAAGATACAAAATATGCCATTAAGTCATGATTTTTCTTTCTTTATAGTTGTGTGAAAACCTAAACGGCATTTGCTGTGCAAAATATTTGTCTTGCCATCATAAAGGAAGGCAGGATATTGGAAACAAATTAATATTAAAACAAACTTTTCTTTAAAGTCTGTATGGAAATAACTGAAATGAATCGCTCCAACTTCCTGAATACTAATGTTGGCGGTTTTCTTCATTTGAATAACAGAGGATCGATTTATGACAACCTTATCTCAAAGTTCCACTGGCTCAACACACCTCCAATTGCCCAGCCCACCTGAAATTGTGTCAGATCAGTTGTTTTCTGGTACATCAACAACTTTAAGCACCACGGAGATGGATACGGCCAGCAGCTCTGAAGGTACACAATGCTCGATAGATAACCTGCTCATCCATTTTCTTTAGCCAATTTGTATGCTTCAAGGTTTGCTTACACTTCAGCCTGACATTTACAGGAATGGTTCAGACATACCTGCATTAACCTGATAAGTGAAGGGGAAGCAGAGCTAGCTTTCTTTATCAGAAAGTAAACTGCTTTACATGAGGGAATTTTAAAGATGTAGCAGAATTTAAATGATTTGATATGACAACCACAAATAAACTTTGCTGATGCTTGCTGTGAATAATAGATTTTCTGTAACTTACCCCTAAGTGTCTGACGGTGGTGGTGGTGGGGGGGGTGGGTTATTGTTCTGATAATTTTTCCTCTGGCCCCAGGAATAAATCTGGCTATACATATCATGATGAGGATAAATTCTTTGCTCCGGAGGTTCTGTCAGTGCATTTAATTGTATATGTTGTTGTTGGTGCCCTCTAGTTACGAAGGATTTATGAAAGGCTCTTCATAAATCCTTTTGGAAAATGTACATGCCAACTTTAATCTGAAAATATTTTATATATATTCTAGATTTAATGATTTATGTTCTCTCTGTTCTAAACCTGTACCATCTGAATTATAATTAAAGCACTGTAGAACAAACAAATGTTTTTTGAAAGGCTATTCCTAAAAAAGCACATAATTACAATAAAAAGTTTAGTAAGCACTTTTTTTATTCTTCCACATATGCTAATACCTGTCTCATGTTTTACTTCTAAAGCACCTTGAGCATTCCAAAGCCTTACGCCACACAGCTAACACAGAGGTGGTAAGGCTTTATGGTGTGATATTGGCTAAGTTGACATCTCTGCATCTACTTTAAATGCATGCTTGGTCTCTTGTGTTAAGGAGTTACTTTTGTGATTGTTTACTGAGGCATACTATGCCTTAAGACGGCTTGCAACCCAGAATTTCATTAGCCGGTAAATCAAAGAGTACCACTGGCATAAATATATGCAGAATATAAATCTTCCCTCACGACCGATTGTTAAAAGGGTCATTGCATCCTGCTAGGGAAACTTCACGTAGAAAACCTATTTTCAATGCCATAAATTACTAAAATCTTTCTGCATACTAGGAGATAAATAGGAATAAAAACAAATAAAATGAAAAATAATGTTGCAGTTGATTTGTTATTTTTCTTAACTCCTTAATGCTCAGTCAGGCAAACCCTCGTTATTGTGACATTAATGCATATTGTTCAAAAGGTCCAGGATGTGATGATATCAAGAAATAAATGATTTTAGTATTAACATTAGCTGCTGGGTGTGATTCTCTTTCAGATGTGTTTGACGGACATTTGCTGGGCTCTACAGACAGTCAAGTAAAAGAAAAATCCACTATGAAAGCGATACTTGCAAATTTGCTCCCTGGAAACAGCTATAACCCGATTCCACTGCCCTTGTAAGAAATGTGCTTACCTTATCCGTACAGAGTTGTGGGTTCTAGATCAGTGTGTTGTATTTTTCTTTTTTTCTTTCTTTCGTTAACAAGTACTGATGCCTTTGATTAGTTATAGCTGAATGCTCTGGTTTTCAATATAGACTAATCAACCTCTTTATTGGTGTATGGTCCTGTATAAGCAATTGATCTCCTGTGCTGAGCATGAATATAATTCTCGCTTACTTTCTACGGGTGCTAGGACACTTTGCACACAGGAAAGGAAAGGTGAGACCTAATGGGAAGAAAGTTACTTCTCTCGTTAGCAATGTCTAGCCTTGCAGGAGTCTCATCCCTTCTTAATCATACTCTCTTTACCCATGTGTGTCTGTGTCGGAGTCTTATCCTTTCACAGTTACAGAGTATGTAACTGATAAAGGATAAGACATTTGCAGAGTCACACACAAGTATAAAGTATATATACCAGTTTGTGCTTTAAGGGTCTCTTCATCCTTCCTCAGTGACACACTATATCTGTGTGGTCCTCTGTGTGTTTCCCTATGCTGTATTTGGGTCAACTCTTATCCTTACACACCTTGCTCTGTCACAGTCTAAAAATACACTTTTTGATGAATTAACAAGTTAACTGGTTGTTCTATTTTCTCCTTCTACCCATGCGTTTTTCTGCTTGTTTGACCTCTGACAGTGACCCCGATAAACACTACCTAATGTATGAACATGAGAGAGTGCCCATTGCTGTGTGTGAGAAGGAGCCAAGTTCCATTATAGCCTTTGCTCTAAGGTAACGTTGCATTATCTTTTTTAATCTGGGGGAATGCAATGTCTGTCTCTACTTTAGGACATGCTAATCCTAATTTTAATGTGCATATTTTAGTTTAGCATTATTTTAGTCAGCACTTGTTCATGACGTTATAAATACTGTACCGTCCTAATTAATGTTTTCTTTTACTTTATTTTCAAAATCTGAAACAGAATGTGTTCATTTAATGGGGAAGTATGTTGAAATGCCAAAGTTAATGCTAATTTAGTTACCGTATATACTCGAGTATAAGCCGACCCGAATATAAGCCGAGGCCCCTAATTTTATCCCAAAAAACTGTGAAAACTTATTGACTCGAGTATAAGACTAGGGTGGGAAATGCAGCAGCTACTGGTAAATTTCTAAATAAAATTAGATCCTAAAAAAAATATATTAATTGAATATTTATTTACAGTGTGTGTATAATGAATGCAGTGTGTGCGTATGTGTGTGTGTATGAGTGCAGCGTGTGTGTATGAGTGCAGCGTGTGTGCATGAGTGCAGTGTGTGTGTGCATGAATGCAGTGTGTGTGTGTATGAATGCAGTGTGTGAATGCAGTGTGTGCAGGGCCGGTGCAAGGATATTTGCCGCCGTAGGCAAAAAAATGTTTGCCGCCCCCTCCCCCCACCATATGTCCTGACTTCCCCTCCTCCTCCCTCAGTGGTCCTTACTTCCCCCTCCCCTCCCATAGTGGTCCTTATCCCACCCCCTCCCTCTCATAGTGGTCCTTATCCCCCTTCTCCCTCCCATAGTGTTCCTTATCCCCCCCCCCATCCCTCCCATAGTGGTCCATATACCCCCCCTCCCTCCCATAGTGGTCCTTATACCCCCCTCCCTCCCATAGTGGTCCTTATCCCACCCCCTCCCTCCCATAGTGGTCCTTATCCCACCCCCTCCCTCCCATAGTGGTCCTTATACCCCCCCCATCCCTCCCATAGTGGTCCATATACCCCCCCCTCCCCCCCATAGTGGTCCATATACCCCCCCCCTCCCCCCCATAGTGGTCCTTATCCCACCCCCTCCCTCCCATAGTGGTCCTTATCCCACCCCCTCCCTCCCATAGTGGTCCTTATCCCACCCCCTCCCTCCCATAGTGGTCCTTATACCCCCCTCCCTCCAATAGTGGTCCTTATCCCCCCTCCCTCCCATAGTGGTCCTTATACCCCCCCTCCCTCCCATAGTGGTCCTTATACCCCCCCTCCCTCCCATAGCGGTCCTTATACCCCCCTCCCTCCCATAGTGGTCCTTAACCCACCCCCACCCTCCCATAGTGGTCCTTATACCCCCCCCCCTCCCATAGTGGTCCTTATACCCCTTTTTTTTGTTATTATTAATTTTTTTTTATTCTTATTATTTTTTTATTATTTCTTCTTATTTTATTTATATATTTTTTTTTTCGTCCCCCCTCCCTGCTTGATATATGGCAGGGAGGGGGCTCTCCTTCCCTGGTGGTCCAGTGGCAGTTCAGTGGGGGGGCGAGGGGGGCTGGCAGACCTGTAACTTACCTGTTCTGCAGCTCCTGTCAGCTCTCTCCTCCTCTGCGCCGTCCGTTCTGCTCTTCTGTCAGCTTACACTGTAAGTCTCGCGAGAGCCGCGGCTCTCGCGAGATTTACACTGGGAGCTGACCGAGGTGCTGACCGGACGGCGCAGAGGAGGAGAGAGCTGACAGGAGCTGCAGAACAGGTAAGTTACAGCTCTGCCAGCCCCCCTCTCCCCCAGTCTGTATTATGGCAATGCAAATTGCCATAATACAGACCTTGACTCGAGTATAAGCCGAGTTGGGGTTTTTCAGCCCAAAAAATGGGCTGAAAAACTCGGCTTATACTCGAGTATATACGGTAACGCTAATTTCCAAATTGGCTACTTTGGCCTACAACGGTCAAATTCGAAAATAAAAAGTGTGCAAAATATGCCTTATGTGTGGAAAACAGAATTATCAAGTGAGCTATTTCCTTTAATGAGAGTACATCTTCAGATAATTGCGATACAGCTGTAGTCTTGTAGACTAGTTGAACCTTGAAAATTGCTTGGACGTTTTATCTCTCAATACAAGATGTACAGTACGAATTTTGACAGGCCAACTGTAAAACTATTTTTCATTGCTGTGTGTGAATACTTAATTTTATTCTTAGCTGCAAGGAATACAGAAATGCGTTGGATGAGTTGTCTAAAGCATCTATGAAGAATTGTTCTGAAGAGGTTGCCGTGTCTAACAAGTATGTGACTGCATTAAAAAATCCATATTCATTGTTGCATCCGCATTAAAAAAATCCATATTCATTGTTGCATCCATTGTTTAAAACGGTATGAATTGTAAGTGCCATGTCAAACTTCACTTGCTTTAAATAGCTATGTTAAAATTAGTAACATAATGAGATGAGTCTTATAATTTTTGTTTTATTTTATTTTTTGTCTTTGATTTTCTTTAATAGTTTTTGTTTTGTTTTTAGAAGTGCATTTTAGATAGGGGTTTTATTGCTGTTTTCAAGTTTGAGATGTTAGTGCACTTGTAATCAGTGTATGCTACTGGAAGCAACAATCTATTAATGTATGATACATAAAGAACAAAGCAGACATGTCAAGCCATTTAGTATACAGGGAGTGCAGAATTATTAGGCAAATGAGTATTTTGACCACATCATCCTCTTTATGCATGTTGTCTTACTCCAAGCTGTATAGGCTCGAAAGCCTACTACCAATTAAGCATATTAGGTGATGTGCATCTCTGTAATGAGAAGGGGTGTGGTCTAATGACATCAACACCCTATATCAGGTGTGCATAATTATTAGGCAACTTCCTTTCCTTTGGCAAAATGGATCAAAAGAAGGACTTGACAGGCTCAGAAAAGTCAAAAATAGTGAGATATTGCAGAGGGATGCAGCACTCTTAAAATTGCAAAGCTTCTGAAGCGTGATCATCGAACAATCAAGCGTTTCATTCAAAATAGTCAACAGGGTCGCAAGAAGCGTGTGGAGAAACCAAGGCGCAAAATAACTGCCCATGAACTGAGAAAAGTCAAGCGTGCAGCTGCCAAGATGCCACTTGCCACCAGTTTGGCCATATTTCAGAGCTGCAACATCACTGGAGTGCCCAAAAGCACAAGGTGTGCAATACTCAGAGACATGGCCAAGGTAAGAAAGGCTGAAAGACGACCACCACTGAACAAGACACACAAGCTGAAACGTCAAGACTGGGCCAAGAAATATCTCAAGACTGATTTTTCTAAGGTTTTATGGACTGATGAAATGAGAGTGAGTCTTGATGGGCCCGTGGCTGGATTGGTAAAGGGCAGAGAGCTCCAGTCCGACTCAGACGCCAGCAAGGTGGAGGTGGAGTACTGGTTTGGGCTGGTATCATCAAAGATGAGCTTGTGGGGCCTTTTCGGGTTGAGGATGGAGTCAAGCTCAACTCCCAGTCCTACTGCCAGTTTCTGGAAGACACCTTCTTCAAGCAGTGGTACAGGAAGAAGTCTGCATCCTTCAAGAAAAACATGATTTTCATGCAGGACAATGCTCCATCACACGCGTCCAAGTACTCCACAGCGTGGCTGGCAAGAAAGGGTATAAAAGAAGAAAATCTAATGACATGGCCTCCTTGTTCACCTGATCTGAACCCCATTGAGAACCTGTGGTCCATCATCAAATGTGAGATTTACAAGGAGGGAAAACAGTACACCTCTCTGAACAGTGTCTGGGAGGCTGTGGTTGCTGCTGCACGCAATGTTGATGGTGAACAGATCAAAACACTGACAGAATCCATGGATGGCAGGCTTTTGAGTGTCCTTGCAAAGAAAGGTGGCTATATTGGTCACTGATTTGTTTTTGTTATGTTTTTGAATGTCAGAAATGTATATTTGTGAATGTTGAGATGTTATATTGGTTTCACTGGTAATAATAAATAATTGAAATGGGTATATATGTTTTTTGTTAAGTTGCCTAATAATTATGCACAGTAATAGTCACCTGCACACACAGATATCCCCCTAAAATAGCTATAACTAAAAAGAAACTAAAAACTACTTCCAAAAATATTCAGCTTTGATATTAATGAGTTTTTTGGGTTCATTGAGAACATGGTTGTTGTTCAATAATAAAATTAATCCTCAAAAATACAACTTGCCTAATAATTCTGCACTCCCTGTACAAAAATATAGAGGTATTATTATCATGGTCATAACGAATGAAATGGTGATGCTATATCATAAAGTTTACTCCTTTAAAAAAAAAAAAAAAAAAAACTATAACTCCCCTTTTGCCTTTGATTTCCTTTCTGGTGCAATTGAGATCCCTTTCACTGAAACTATCATTATTGCTGGAATCTACCACCCACCTAGCCCTCCGGTGCATTCCCTTTCTGCCATAGCCCAACTCCTTAGTGAAACTGTAGCTCAAAACCAAAAAAGTGAACTGCTTGTTTTTGGAGATTTTAATATTAATTGGCTGAATCCTAAAACTAATAAATCATGTTCGCTGTTTAAGACTTTACAGCTAACACAACTAATTTCCTCCCCAACTCTCTTTAATATGGTAAGCCATAACCATACCTTGCTAGATTGGATTCTCTCCAGTTATCCTGACAGAATCCAGGAGGCGGGCGTTCTCCTTAACCGTTTCAGTGTCCACTGTCTAGTGTACTGCATACACAAAATAAAGGCCACTAAATCCCCTTCCAAGATCATAATCACCAGGTCTTTCAAGAAATGTAATCTTGAATCCATTCTAAACGATCTCAAGAACCTCCCATGGCACAGATTAAGTCTAATCCCAGATCTAGACTCTGTAATTGCATTTTTTCAGTGCGAGCTCTTGACTGTTTGGAAATTGCATAATAAAGTTCATAATAAAAGGGACACACCTGCCCTGGGTTATACCTGACCTCATTCAAATGTTCCAGTTTAGAGATTCACCGTGGTCGAAAATGGCACAGGCTCAATATTTCAGTAAACATTTAAACAATGACACATTAAACCCAAGAAACGTTTGGAAAATCGGAAATCGCAAACAAACCCCCGCAATACACTCCCAATCCTCCACTGTTAAAATAGGCAACCAAACACTGCAACACCCCTTAGATGTAGCAAATGCCTTTATTAATAATTTTATTGGATGTGCTACCACCCTGGTTGCTAAGATAACGAATGACACTGACATTTTCAGACCACAGATCCTGCCAAATCTTCAAAATCCTCATATAGAGAAATTCAATTTTAGACCTGTGCCTGTTAGTGCCGTTACTAAACATCTTAATAATTTAAAAATGAAAACAAGTGTGGACCAGATCAAATCCCAGCAATGTTGCTGAAGTTCGTTGCACCTGCAATTGCTAAACTTTGACTGCCCTCTTAAAAGTTCACAATGACATCCAAATTGGCATAAAGCAAGAAGACTTAACTGGAGCTATTTTCCTCGCTTTTGCCAAGGCCTTTGACACAGTAGACCATGGCACACTTTTGCACAAACTTAAACTCAGGCATTGGTGATCATCCGCTAACCTGGTTTCGATCATATGTGTCAGACTGATTGCAATATGTGGCCATTTCTGATAGTGCCTCCCTCCCTTTTCCAGTCACATGTGGTGTTCCCCAAGATTCCATACACGGTCTCCTGCTATTCACATTATTTACAAATGATCTTCCCAACATCTGCAAATCCTCCACTGTACTCTACGCTAGTAAACCCAATCTACCGCAGCTTGAGGCTGTGCTCCAAAACCAATTCACAGAGTTAGAAAAGTGGATAGCGGTTAACAAACTCTTCCTAAACACTGCCGCTTTGTACTAGAATGTAATTACTTTACCCACCATTGTGGGTGACCTGTTAAAAGAGCTAAACTGGCTATCATTGCAATCTCGATGCACTCTTCATTTTTCCAGCTTTGTGCATTAGAGCTCTTCTGGGAAGCTCCCACCCTACCTAAGTAGAATGCTCTCTCCAGCTGTTCCCACTTCCTATAACCTCCGATCCAGTACCAGCATGATATTTAGCATACCGCAATACAAAAATAAAGTGGCTTGGTCCATATTTTCGTACAGAGCAGCGCAATTATGGAATAACCTCAGGGACACAGTCAAATCTTCATTCAATCTAAAATCTTTTAAGAGATCTATGGCAATATACCTCAGCACAGAATGCACCTGTCATAGTTGAATATATTTATTACCTCTTATGTATTACATTTTATGTTTACATATGTATGTTTTGTAGACCCAGGACATACTTAAAAACTAGAGAAATTTCAATGTATCCTTCCTGGTAAAATATTTTCTAAATAAATATCACAAGTCAAATATAAGCTCTAGATGTAAATGCAGATGTAGACTTTATTGTACTGTTCTGTAGCTTTTGGTCCACGTGTAAATTGAAGCTTTGGTACTTTCTAAGCTACTTGAGTCCTTAGTCCTTTAATGTGTACAGACCTGGAATACAGAAGTGAGAAATTACACTAGATACTATATATGATTACATATTAGCTGTGTGAAGGGCTTAAGTTATTAGCAAGTGATTCTACATTATTTGGTTAAAATGTCATAACTTGTGAGAGGAAAATGGGGAAATGCTAGTTTTTGTTTCTATAATTTGGTATTGAGTCACTCAATGTGCTTTATAAAAGATGCTTGGGTATAGTCAGAAGGGAATTAAAATGGATGCTAGGAAAATACTTGTTCTGAAGGGACTGGACTGTCTGAATTTTATAGATGGTGATGGTCTATAAACAGAATTTTGTGTTTATTGGATTTATTTATATACTAGTCCCCACAGTCCTGCTATTGACTTTAAAATATTCAATAGATGATGGAAGGATTGAACAGAGACTGTTTACCTGCAATCTTTCTAAAGAAAGTATATATTTTAAATGTGACGTTTTGTAAACGTATTCGTAATAGCTTTCTATTTTGCCAGCATGATGGATAACAGACCGAAAACGAGCAGTCCATCTCGAGTACCTGAAAACATCTCGGTTCAGCCTAACCGCGCTGCAGAACCAGAGCCTCCGAGTAAGTTCCTTGACACGTGAGAAAGTGAAATCGTGCATTTGCATCCCAAAGTCATTGACTAGAAAATCATAACGAATAGAAGCTTCAGGGAACAATTCTAACTCAATATGAACATGCATAACATGAATATTAAGAGTTTATACACACGGTTACTTCACAATATTGGGTTCCAGGATTGGCAGAATCAACAGTAGCTATGATGAGGCAGGTTTTGTTCACAATTTTTTTTGTAAATTGATCAATATTGGAACTAGATAACCATATCTCTTACTATAGGACCTAGCAACCCAGTAATTCTGTTATAATATGAATAATATTTAATCCAGTTAGCACAGAATGACACCCTCTAATTAGGTTTGAGACTTAAAAAAAAGTGCCTTATTTACTTTATATTTTTCAGGCAAAAAGCCTTCAGGGGTTTTATCCTTCTTTCGAGGCACAGGAGGGAAGAGCCCAGACTTGTCAGCGCAGAGAAAAGAAACCTTACGGGGAGCAGACAGTGCCTATTACCAAGTGGGACAAATGGGCAGAGAGGGTGCAGAGAGCCAGGGAGCTGAACCTCAAGGTGCTCAACATGTTACATGAATATCTTCTAGTTACCTTTATCTCGTGGGGTAAACCTATATATGTATCACATGAAGGATCACCCATCCCACGTTTAAAATAATAATGGTTTGACAGTCTTCATGGGAGGCACATTGTCATTCACACTTTCTGCCAATTGGAAAGGCAAGTTAACATAAGGGAGAATATTAAATGATGGTCCCCGTTGCTAGCATTCAGGTAGCTCACTATCACTGTAATCTATTTGTGCTTTTAAGTATGTGATTAGCTCTGAAAATTATTGAAAAATTTGAAATTAATTTCCATTGAATTTTTTTTATTACAATTTTAGCCTTTGATATTGAATGCAACATACTTTTTTTTTTATGGTTACAGGACAGTAAAGCTGAATGTGTGTAACTGTTTGTCTGTTTATTATAAAATGTGTTAATTGCTTAAAGGGACACTATAGTCACCAGTGCAACTACATGTATTCCTGACCCTATAGTGTTAACACGACCATCTAGCCCCCCCTGGGCCCCTCATGCCTCCATAAATATAGTAAAAACCTTACTGTATTTAAGCCAGAAGCTGTAAATCTGCATGCTGTTAGACTCTGGAAAACCCAGCAGTCTGCTGACATGTGATAGCCTGATCCAATCATAGTGCTTCCCCATATGATTGGCTGAGACTGACAAGGAGGCAGATCAGGGGCAGAGACAGCATGATTCAAGCACAACCCTGGCCAATCAGCATTTCCTCATAGAGATGAATTGAATCAATGAATCTCTATGAGGAAAGTTCAGTGTATACATGCAGTGGGAGGAGATACTGAATCACAGGATGCTGGTGCACAGCAGATCTGAGTGGATGGAGGCATATTATGCCTCCATTAACTCCAAAGTCCCTCTGGTTCACTCTGAGTGACTGCAACTGGAGGTGTTCCTAGCTTTAAATGTAAACACTGTATTTTTTTCAGAAAATACAGTGTTTACATGAGAGAGGCAGGGCCGGATTAACATAGGGGCTGATGGAGCTGCAGCTCCAGGCCCAGGCCCATGGAATAGGCCCATTGGTTTAAAAAAAAAAAAAAAAAAAAATTTTTTAATTTTTTTTTTTTTTTTTTTACACACTACTCTTAGGGTTGCCAGATATTTCTCATGTATTTCTTAGGGTTTCCAGGTATTTCTCAGAAATATTTCTCAGGTATTTGAGGCTGCCTAGCTGGTGCCGGTATTGCAGTAATACCGGCAACACAAATGTCTGTCTCAGTATAAACATAGATTATTCTGCAATACCAGCGCCGGCCAGTAGGGGTCGCTGTTTGTGTGGAGAGAGGCAGTGATAAGAAGTTACGGCATCTCCCTCCCTGCCTCTCTCTACTCACTGATCCGCGGGGGAGCAGCTCTGCACAGAGTGTCCAGACAGCAGCTCCGAGACATGGGGACGCTGATACATTGGGACACTGGGGAACATGGGGACCCTGAGCATGGACGTCCGCAGGAATTTTTCCGTGGGGGGGGGGGGGGGGGCATAATTGTAATGCCATCCATGCTTGGCCCCTTTTTGACAGTGTCATGAAAGGGAAGGAGCATAGTCATTTTCACATAAAGCAAGGATAAATAGCGTTTTCACAACTATGGTGTCAGGAATATATGTTTGTATTCCTGACACTATAGTGTTCCTTTCATCAAATTACAGGAACATTCTGGTCACCATAACAACTTTATCTAAATGAAAATGCTGTGATGCAAAGAGGGCCCTGCGTGCTCTTTCTTTGAAGGGGTGAAACTGCTCTCAAATGGTTTACCCCCAAAGGCTTCCTTCAGCTCCAGATCTCCAGGTCGCTCAGTGGTATTCGACTTCTGAAACAGAGTGTCAGGAAGTGCAGATTGACGTTGGGCATGGGTGCCGCTGATTGGCTAGAGTGGTCAGCTGACACTCTAAGCCAATCGCTAGTTCCCGATTCATAAAAATGTTTTAGCCAACAATGTTTTAGCCAATCAGCGGCACCCCTGCCCAGCGGCCCTCTGTGTTTCCTGACACTCAGTAAATAAAAGTGAACACATTAACACTGATATTGTTTCCTGTTCCCTCTTCCTACTCCTTGCTGCCTCTTCCTACTCCTTGCTGCCCCTTCCTTCTCCTTGCTGCCCCTTCCTGCTCCATGCTGCCTCTTCCTGCTCCATGCTGCCTCTTCCTGCTCCATGCTGCCTCTTCCTGCTCCATGCTGCCTCTTCCTACTCCTTGCTGCCTCTTCCTACTCCTTGCTGCCTCTTCCTACTCCTTGCTGCCTCTTCCTACTCCTTGGTGACCCCTCCTGCTCCTTGCAGACTGTCCCTACCCCTTCCTGCATCCCCTTCCTATTCCTTGCTGACCCCTCCTGCCTCTTGCAGACCCTTTCTACTCCTTGCTGACCCCTCCTGCTCCTTGCTGCTCCTTCTACTTTACCCTCCTGCTCCATGAAAACCTTTTGACCCCTTATTGCTTCTTGCTGCCCCTTTCTATTCCTTGCTGACCCCTCCTGCCCTTTGCAGAACCTTTCTGCTCCTTCTACTTTACCTTCCTCTATGCGGTCTCCCCCACCCCCCCATCCCTCACTTACCTGCTCTGTAGGCTGCCTTTGTGCTGCTCCCCTGCGGTTTCAGTCATGAGAGAGAGGCAGGGATTAGCTGTAGCTTTCTGCCTTTCTCAATTCACAGCGCCACCTACTGGCCAGCGCTGGTATTGCACTGTATTCTCGCACTAAAATGAAAAATAGCAGCACAAGCTGAAAAATCCGGGGGGGGGGGGTGGTGGGCAAGTACCCCCCTTTACCCCCCCATTCAGACGCCCATGACCCTGAGACACTAGGGACACAGTGGCCCCATGTCTCCCAGTGGCCCCTAGTCTGTGTCCCCATGTCTCCCAGCCACTGTCCCTAGTGGCTCAGTGGCCCCATGTCTCCCAGTGTCCCCATGTCTCTAAGTGTCCCCTAGTGTCCTAGTGACATCAGGACACTGGGAGACATGAGGACACAGACTCTAAGGGACACTGGGAGACATGGGGATACAAACACTAGGGGACACTGGGCGACATGGGGACACTGAAAGGCATGGAGACACAGGGAGACATGGGGACACTGGGCGACTTTGAGACATAGGAGACATGGCAGTGTCCCCATGTCTCCCAGCCAGTGTCCCTAGTATCTCAGTATCCCCATGTGTCCCTGGTGTCTCTCAGTGTCTGTAGTGTGCCAGTGTCCCTAGTGTCTCAGTGTTCCCTAGACTCCCAAAGTCCCCTAGTCTCCCAATGTCTCTGTGTCCCCATGTCTCCTAGTGTCTCAGTGTCCCCTAGTATAAAAGAAAAAATCTCAGGCACTCACTGTGATAGATTTAGGCAGGTTTATTGGACACCGCAACGTTTCGACCTGTACCCAGGTCTTTATCAAGTCTCCAATGTCCCCTATGTATCGGTGTCCCCTATGTCAGTGTCTCAGTGCCCCATGTCTCTATGTGCCCATAGTGTCTCTGTGCCCATAGTGTCTCTGTGCCCATAGTGTCTCTGTGCCCATAGTGTCTCTGTGCCCGTAGTGTCTGTGTCCCCTAGTATAAAAGAAAAAAATCTCAGGCACTCACTGTGATAGCTTTAAGCAGGTTTATTGGACACCGCAACATTTTGACCTGTACCCAGGTTTTTATCAAGTCTCCAGTGTCCCCTATATATCACAGTGGCTCAGTGCCCCATGTCTCCCCGTGTCCCCTCGTGTCTGTCACCCAGTGTCCCCAAGAGTCTCAGATTTCCCAGGTCTCCCAGTGTTCCCTAGTATCTGTGTCCCCATGTCTCCCAGTGTCCCAATGTCTCTCAATGTCCCCTAGTGACATAGGGACACTGGGAGACATGAGGACACAAACACTAAGGGACTGGGAGACATAGGGACACAGACATTCCCCCTTTTTGTGTATGTTCGCCCTTTCAGCCGTTCTGGTTAGGTGATTTGTGTCAGTAGCCCACCATTTTACCGCATCCATAGACTTCCTGCTTTACTGGACACTGCTGTTTGGGGGTATGGGTTTACTTGAAAGATGAAAGCATGAGATTAGCAAAGGGTATGTGTTTTCTCATAGTTGCATCCTATGAGTTTCCCTACAGCATCTTCTCCATCAGATACATGACGCTTAGGAGGTAGGACTGTTTTAGTGTTTTTGGTCAATAAGATTTTGTAATTAGGCCCATCATAATTATCAGCACCAGGCCCACTGGGCTCTTAATCCGGCCCTGGAGAGAGGCTGCAGGGAGCTATAGTTCTCACCTGAACAACCTCATTAAGCTGAAGTTGTTCAGGTGACTGTAGTGTCCCTTTAAAATCTTGAATAAAAAAAACAAACAAGCAATAGGTAGGTAGTTTAAAAAAATTATAAAATTTATGAATTGACTGCAAATAGACCAGCCTATGTTACATGTTACAGATTATCTTCTACCCAAATGAACTACAACAGTTTTTTAAACCATTGCACAGGACAGAATTAAATATATTCTCCATGAACATCTCAAAAGGGCACTGCACTTAAGGCTACAGACCTGTAAGGGCATACTTAATGGAAAATGTTATAATTTAGTGATTGGTGCCCCTCAATTGATTGGGAGGTTAGTTTCCTTAAAAAATATATTTCTCTTTTTCAAGCCCTCTTAGTAGATGTAAATGTAATATTTATTTTTAGTTGTTTGTGTGTAATTATCTTATTAACATTTTTAAAATACATTTTATGTATCCTTACTAGATGATACAGAAGGAAGTGACAAACAGAAGAAACAGTCAGGGAATCCACACGTAGAACTTCGTAAGTATGCCAAGCCTTGATGTTTACTACTTTCCTGCTCATGCATACAGAATGTATGAAATGAAAATAAATAGAAAATAGATAGAGGGGAAATGTCATGCCAAAGAGCCAGAATTTTAGCATATCTAAATGGTTGACACGTCCCTGTTTTTTCTGCCAGATTGAGAATTCTTCAGAACAGAGTACTTGGTAGATGAATGGCCTCCTTATACAGCTTGCTGATTATAAAGACAAATAAGAATCAACACCGTTCAGAAAGCTTTAGTTAGGGAAGCTATTGATCACACAGACAAATAGTCTACCAGACCTTATAGTCTCTGCTTGGTCCAAAGATCTCTGATTGGTCCAAACTCCTGAACCATCCTGGTCCCAATAGTATTTATTTATTTATTTATTTTGGGTGGCTGTGCACCATGGGAACATTTTAAAAGTACATGTTGCCAAAGTAAACCTTTACTACTATAAAGCAAATAAAAGCAAAAACCACAGCTTAATTAAAAATAATTATATTCTTAACTGTGATAATCAGTTTTTTTTTTTTTTTTTTTATGAAGAAGTTCTGCATTTACTGGGCTTTTCTAAAACTCCCAAATCTTGTTATAGGGGTACTCTTAAGAATTAAGAGTGCTACAGATTATTGTAGTGTTTATCATACATTTAGATGGTTGAGTGTCCTGGAGTTTTCAAGTATTGAGTAGTTTGATTAAAAAGTAAAAAAAAAAAAAAAATTTTGCATCAGAACTCAATACCAAGCCCTTCTGCTACACTGTTAATACAGAAGTTACACTCATGTTATTCTTCCAATGCCAGCACTTGTGGCATGTCTATCTTTGCCATCCAAGGTTGGGCAGCTTAGAAGGAAAAATGCATATATATCACTTCCAAGTTATTGGTGTTGTTGCAGAGGGGCTGGGCCTTAGTGCTGCAAAGAGCTATCAAAGGCTCCTTGCACCAAAACCTCTACAATGAGCTGTAGGGATTATGGTCCTTAGTTATTTAATTTAACGAGATACAAAGTTTCCTTTAACAGTGCCATTAGTTTTACATCATATAACTATGATGATTGACACGGCCAAAGCCAGTCATCTGGGTAGAAGCTTCCATGCGCAAAAAAAAAGGAAAAATCTAATTAAGCTTCTGATTTCGCCTTTTAAGTACAGATTACCTAGTGTCAGACTTGAGGGGAGGGAAAGGGTTTTGCTTCTTTGCTTTTGCTTTCCAGGCATATATGTAAAGACAAAATTAAAATGAATGAGTGAGTTTTATAGAGTTGGCATTTTTCCCAGTACACCAGCTTGCAGTAGACATATGCGCAGACAGAAGTTACAGAGGCGGTTTTGTAATTTGTAATATTATATTTTGGTACATCGTTTACAACATTGGCGTTCTCTAGAGATTTTTGAAAGTGCACAATTCAGTGTTTTTTCTTATCTTATTTATTTAAGAATATCTGTAAGAATGTGTATGAAAATTCTTTTTTCTTTTTTTTTTTGTGTGTGTATTTTCTTACCTACTAATTTTATAGCCGTTAATTGAAGAGGAGGAGCAAATATCCCAATATAATCCATGTCAGAAATTCATTAGAAAAAAATATTGATTTGACTTTTTATTTGTTTTGCAGAGTTTTCAGATGTGAATGCAAAGTTCTACTGTCGCATATATTATGCAGGAGATTTCCATGGAATGCGCAAAGTGATTTTGGGAAGCAGTGAGGATGATTTTATACGTTCCCTCGCTCACTGTGTGCCATGGCAAGCCCGGGGAGGGAAGTCTGGTGCAGCATTCTATGCAACAGAAGGTGAGACACTTAAAGATTTTCTGTCTTTAAAAGACATATATGGTTACGCAAGGGCACTCATCTTGCATTAACAATAATAAGAGGCGCTAATGGTGACATGTCAAGAATTGCACAGAAGCCATAGTTTTAGCTGATGATGCTTTCTCAAAAATGTTTTAACACACCCGTGCCATTACAAAGTTTGTAAGAGTACTTTAGGTGAATCCCGCCCAAAACAAAAATGCTAGGTAGGTCTCCTGCAGGATAGGCACGATAATCCCAAACATTTGTTCTGGTTTCTTCTGAGTTTTGTTAGTAAGATACTAATATTTCTATAGACACCATGAGCAAGGAATCCTAGTTTGAATTATCCTTTAAATTCAGGAATAGAGTGTCTGTCTTTTATAGTTTTACTACTGTGCCTGTACTCACAACCTAGCAATACAATTTTATTTAGCCTGCATATTAGACAATATGCTAGATGATACTAGCCTTTTGATAATTGTAAATATGCCCCTCATGAAACCGTGATACATGTAAATATAAACTATACAAATTGGTTATCATGATGGTTAATTGCCTCTGATCTTTTTTTCCTAGATGACCGTTTCATTTTAAAGCAAATGCCTCGACTGGAAGTGCAGTCTTTCCTTGACTTTGCCCCACACTATTTTACTTACATTACGAACGCCGTTCAAATGAAGGTATGAGAAGTGATCTTTTTTTTTTTTAAAACCCTCCACTACAACTTTAGTTCTAAGAAAAGGCTCAGGGCGTCATGCAAGCATTAGTAACAAATATATTACCTAACCTTGGGAGATATGAAGTTGGGTAGAGATATGAGTATGGTTATAGCAGTCTTAAAATTTGTATCACTGATGTTCTGTATCAACCGGAAATGGAGTATGTCAATGCTCTGTGAGTGTGCCTCTGGTTCACAAGCTCTTAAGTTAGGATCCAAGCATAGATGCACATGTGCAAAGCACTCCCATGCCCTGGGTTTGCATCCCGTAATTATGATTTTTATAGTGAAAGAAATCCTGAAAGGTGGAGTAGGTCTGTCAGATCAGGACTTTCCTGATGAGTTTTTTTTTTTTTTTTTTTTTTAGGATCATAAATTGGCCAGGTTGAAACATCTTAAAATTGGATAAAAAAAAAAATATGTAGTGTCAAATAGAACTTCTAATATTTAATTACATCTATCTTACAGTCAAGTCATTGGGTAATACCTTATGTTAATTTTATTATCCAATTCAGTTCCTTCCCCCCTTTTAAATTGTATTTTTCAAAAAGAATATTGTGTATTGAAAGGAAAAAGGAAAAAAAGAATTGTGTTAATGCAAACCGATTAACTGCAGAGGCAAGTGGTCTTGTAGCAGAGGAGACCAGTAATCTAGTCTGTGCAGAGAAAAAAGTATTAGTCCATGCACCTCAGAGGCCACTATAAGCTCCTTTGATGACCATAAGTCCTCAATACATGACTCCAACCATCAGAAAGCAAGGAACATGAGCAAACATTGAATGACTGGAATTTAAGACCTTTCTGCAACAACTGATATGAGGAAATTTAGACGTTGGATTTATTTGAAAAGCAAATAATTTTATTTATTATTTTTTTATTCTTTATTTTGTTGTGCTCAGGTTTACAGTACATGCTTGTCTAGCCACAATAGCGTCCACAAGCTCAGTTATAACAATTATTGGCGGTTACCAGTATGGCATTTCGAGTGACAGCACATTTTTTTTTTTTTTTGTGAGAAAACATTGTGAAGAAACATGTTGGTTAATCATGCAATATGCAGCTTCTGCGTTAATGCTAACACATACGTCCGATTGCATAGTATAGGCTGCATTTCAGATGTTGATAAAAATAATAAAAAAAACATAATATAGGCAGCTCACGTTGTACAAGACACAAACTAATCAGTAGTAAACATATAATTATGAATTTGCCATATTCGGCAAATAAGTATTTTAATTACAACTCATAGGTGTGGGGAGAAATATAATTATGTGTAAAATCTAAATTCAGAAGAAGACAAAGATTAAAAAAAGGAAGGGGGGGGAGAAGGAAGAACAGGGACTATTGGAGCATAAAGGAGTAGAAACTAGAGGAGGGCAATAAGACACTAAAGCATTGGACTAAACAAAAAGTTTAGATTTTCTGATGCAAATCGCTGACATACCATAGACATAGGGTAGAGCAGAAAAGGGATTGGGGCCTTTGGTGATTGAGGTAGACAGGGCAGCTAAAATTTCCTAAATAAAATCACACCAAGCATAGTAAAAATGTGGGGCATGCAAGCAATCATTTTGCCAGTAGTAGGATTTTAGTAATCAATGCAGTTGAAATAATTTAGAGTATTAAAGGGACACTATAATCACACAAACAACTACAGCTTAAGGGAGTGGCTCTGGTGTGGGTAGCCTGGCCCAACCTTGGCTGACCCATAGTAACTGCAGGCAGGATCCCCCTGCAGATCGCGGTGGGGGGCATGCCTGGCCACCCAGGCACTCCCCCTGTGGCCAATTACCGCGATCTGCAGGAGGTGATCACAGTGACAGGCAGTCACTGTGATCACTGATCCTGTGTGTCAGCCAGTGATGTAAAATCACTGGCTGACACTGTCTCTGCCCCTCTCCTCCCCTTTTAACCCCTTAAAGTGAAAAAAAATAAAAAAATTAAAGTTAAAAATAAAATATACTTAGATCATTTATATATATATATATAGACGCACACATTTACACATACACGAAGTGTATTTTAATATTTATATATATATAATTATAGATATTTTAATATCAAAATACACGTAGAAGGATATTGATTAAATATATACATTATATATATATATATATTATAATACAAAAATATGTAAATACGTAAAAAAAAAATAATTAAAAATATATATGTGTGTAATATCGTTCTAACTGTATTTTGATATTAATATATATAGATATCAAAATACACGTAGAACGAAATAATATATATATGTATATACGTATACATTACTATATGTATACCTATATATAAATAAAAATAATTGTAAAAAAATTATATACATATATATACACACACGTGTATATATAATAATTTTACATATATATTTATGTAATAATTTTACATAATTAGGTCCTTTTATTAATTACAATTTGCAGGACCTGCCTAACAACCCAGGCCGAAAGTATAGGGAATTTAATTTGCTAGCGTTTCAGTTTTTTCAGATTGGTTAAGTTGGCTTTGAGACCGTATAGTAGCCCAGAAATAAGAATTACCTCCATAATGGCATACCATTTGCAAAAGTAGACAACCCAAGGTATTGCAAATGGGGTATGTTCAGTCTTTTTTAGTAGCCACTTAGTCACAAACACTGGCCAAAATTGGCTTTCAAATTAGTTTTTTGCATTTTTCACACACAAACAAATATTAACGTTAACTTTGGCTAGTGTTTGTGACCAAGTGGCTACTAAAAAAGACTGGACATACCCCATTTGCAATACCTTGGGTTGTCTACTTTTGCAAATGGTATGCCATCATGGGGGTAATTCTCATTCCTGGGCTACCATACAGCCTCAAAGGCAACGTAACCAAACTGGCAAATTTCAATGTGAAAAAACTGAAAAGTGTAACATGCTATATTTGACCCTGTAACTTTCCAAAACACCATAAAACCTGTACATAGGGGGTACTGTTTTATACGTGAGACATCGCTGAATACAAATATGTATATTTTATTGCAGTAAAAGCAAACAGTATTATGACATTCACAGTTAGAATGTCACATAGAACTAAGAAAATTTAAAAAAATCGTATTTTCTCTCATTTTTTTATATTGTATTGATATTACGTTATGTTCCATACCTAAATATTTGATGTTAAATGAAAGCCATGTTTCCCCTGAATAAAATGATATATAATAAGTGTGGGTGCATTTTATATAAAAGAGGTAAATTATTGTTGAACAGACATATAGTCAAAATCTGTGGTTTGTTTACATTTTTTTTGGTTCACAACTTGTACATTTGGCTGCGGTCTTAAGGGGTTAAACCTAGTGGAAATATCCACTGATGGCATAATCATCTAGTTTATGCCATTGTTTTATTCAAGGAAGTATATAATGGATTCTACAAAATGCAAAAGTGATTTTAAACACTTAGCATTTTTCTTTTGTGCTCAGCTGCATCCGCTACATCAGCAAAACATGTATTAAAAGCTGAAAAAAGTTAATTAGTGGAGTTTGTACATTAAAACAAACTCAGGATGAATTTGTTAAATTATTTTTTTTTTGTTTTTGTTTCATCTGACTTGTAAAGTATAGTCTAAAATAGCAGATATTTTATATATTTTTCCCAACTCAAGATTCAAGTAGATCCACAAGTTACCTTCCCTTTTTACTTGCAAGACATGTTGTATGTTCTTTTTTTTATTTTTATTTTTTTTTATTAAATTTGACCATTTTTATTCTATTTATAGAAAACATAAGGATGGGGAAGGGATACAGAAGTCAAAAATAGGATAGGGGGAAGGGGTAACATCCAAGTGCCATCCATCAGTTAGAAGAAACATAAAAAACGTAGTTAACCATGGTAATACACAATACTTTAACATATCCTCATAAACCCTCCTAAATCGCAAATTCCAATATAACTAAGTAGTTTCTTTGACTAAAACTTAATTAATGTTAAGATATTCTAAAATCATCATATGTAAAACAATATAATATAAACTGTAGAATACATTATTGCTTCCCCAATCTCCACTTGTCCCATATATCCCATGTTGCTGTAACATTTTGAGTAGAGTAGCATGTGTTAGAAAAACAACTTTCGTAAAGCTTCTACTCATCCATCTCAGAATATACTTTCTGAATTTTAGGAAAATTTGAAGTCTTCCAAGCTCGTGCAATAAGGCGTTGAGCCGTCAGTACTATATGAAAAATTAGTTTTTTAAGGTATTTGGGGATATCTGAGGACATGCACAATAGCAAAAATAGCATGTTGTATGTTCTAATGTCTCTGACCCATTTCTTTTTTTTTTCTGTCATATGGTGGCAGTAACCTCTGGGTTTTGCTCCTCCCTGTGGACAAGACTTTTAACAAGCTATTTTAAAAGGATCCTCCCCCTTTAGGTATAAATACTGAGCCCGCAAAACCTACCCCAGTCTTCTTTCTTGTCCCGATAGGGATGGACAGGACTTTCGTTTGTCTGGTGAGGCACACGGGATGTTGTCTGGGGGATCCGGTCCGAGAGCTGCCCGGGTGGTAAGCTGAGTGGCCCATGCTCCGTTGTCTTGCCGTTACGGAGTGAACAGAGGCTGTTGAATTTATGCCGAGAAGGTTTCCGGCAAATTGCTTCCGGGAGGCGGAGCTCGCTCTGAGCAAGCGCACAGCGGTGGAACGCACGCCCTGGTGGTGTTTGCGTTCCACCTAAGCTTCCGGGTGCGCAAAGACGCATGCGCAAACGGAAGCTTAAAGATATACACACAAAAAAAAAACCCGCGAAATTTGAATTTAAAAGCGGTGCTGGTACCCACTGACAGCATGGATGCAGGTCAGAAGTGGTACGCCGTGTCACCTGCCCCCCCACACGGCTCAGAGGTATTTTGAGGTAAGATTGATAAAGAAATCTTTACTTTGAAATACTTTCTGAAGAAGAGTCTATATTCTAAAGAGCCTCCACTTATTTTTTACAGATATGTCTAGTCCACCTGAGATGGATAAGGAAAAGCTAACCCCCACGCCTAGAAAGGCTACGGTGAAGTCCAAACATATTGTTTGCAGCGAATGTGCAACTCCTCTCCCAGACGGGTCTAGGAAGAAAATATGCAGTCAGTGTACTGCAAACTCTTTGGAAAGAGAAAAGCAAAAAGATATGCAATCTTTCCTATCCTGGTTCCAGGAGAATTTGTCACAGACCTTGGACACGATTAAAGAATCTAAAAGGGTAGAAGCCCCCATTCAACAAAAGATTAATAAAAGAAAGAGAATTTCTTCATCTGAATCATCTTCGGGAGAATGTTCTTCTTCTTTGGAATCAGTAGATTCAGCTTCCTCGTCAAGTGAACCAGTGGGGTTTCCCTCTGAGGCAATCCGTAAATTTATTAAAGAAGTAAATCTGACAATTCTACCTCAGGGATCAGAAAATCCAAAGAAAGGCTTTTCTGTGCAACAGAGCCTAGTTGAATTTGTATTTAGGGAATGGAAAAACCCGGAAAAACGTGCCTTTATTTCCAGACACTTCAAGGATGTCTTCAGGCTGGCTAGCGACGTTATGTGGGAAGATCTCCCAAAGGTTGATGTTCAGGTGGCACAGATTGTCAAGAGAACCACTATCCCTATAGGAGAAACTGCAGCATTAAAGAATCCTATGGATAAAAGAGCCGAAACCTCGTGTAGGCGGGCTTATCAATTTATCGTCTGGTCATATTGATGATCTAAGTCACATGTTTCAGAACATGCATTTGGCGAATGAATTCCTTTTGGATATGTCGACTGAGGTGCTGAAATTGGCCTCCAGGATCATGGGTTTGTCTTCTGTGGCAAGACGTGCCCTATGGTTGAGGTCTTGGTCGGCGGATACAGCGTCTAAGGCAGTCCTTTGTGAACTTCCTTTGGAAAAATCTAAATTATTCGGTGCTCCCTTAGAGGAAATCATAAGACAGATCACTGAAACCAAGAAGGCACTTCCGCAAGATAGAAAATCCTCCTGGAGACCGGGGTACAGAAACTACCAATCTAAGGGTAGGAGATCCTTTCAAGAGAGACCACATTTTTTTCAAAGAAAGGATAAAAGCCGGAAATTTGAAAGTAATGAGGTCAAAAGATCCTTCAGAGACAAAGGGAGACGTTTTTGACGCCAGAGGTGTGGGAGGACGGCTCCAATATTTTTTTCCGGTGTGGGAACAGACCACAGAGGATCCCTGGGTTCTAAGGATTATCCGAAAGGGACACAGGATTGTTTTTCTGGAAAAACCAAGGTCAAGGTTTCTACTATCGACTTACCAGTCTGCAAAAAAATCTCGAGCTCTAGATTATCAGTCCAGGCTGCTTCTACACAAAGGGGTTATAGAAAGAGTTCCAAAAGAACAGGAATTTCGGGGAGTCTATTCGAGACTATTTCTGGTTCCAAAACCGGACAACTAGTTTCGGCCCATTCTGGATTTGAAGAAGATAAATCAGTTTATCCCCTATCACAGATTCCGAATGGAATCAATCGCATCAATTTTTCCTCTATTACAAAAAGGCGACGTTATGGTAAAGATAGACTTAAAGGATGCGTATCTTCATGTTCCGATAGCCAGCGCTTCAAGGAAATATTTAAGATTTGCAATAAGAAGAAGAAGAAGTCACATCCTTCATTTCCAGTTCAGGGCCCTGCCTTTCGGTCTGTCGTCCGCTCCAAGAATCTTTACAAAGATCCTGTCTCCTCTAACTGCTCATTTGAGGGAAAGGGGTATTTCAATTATCCCATATTTAGACGACTGGCTTCTAGTGGCACATACCGAGAATCAACTACACGAGGATCTGCAGGTCACTATAAGGTTTCTTCAGGACCATGGCTGGATCTTGAATCTAAAGAAATCAGTTTGCATTCCAACAAAAGTTATAGAGTTTCTCGGCTTCGAGATCAATTCAGACTCCATGTCAATATTCCTTCCCAAACGAAAGAGAAAAAAGATCCGAAAAACGATTTCCAACCTCCAAAGGATGAAAACTTGTTCCTTCAGAGAGGCCATGAGTGTGTTAGGTCTTCTTACGGCCACCTTCCCGGCGGTCAAATGGGCAAGATTAAAATCGCACGGTAGTCTCTTATATCAATCGACAGGGAGGAACCAGAGCAAGAAGGCTTTACAGTCTTTGTACAGAAGTTATGGAATGGGCGCAGAGAAATCTAGAAGACATCGCAGCGGTTTACATAAGAGGCAGCGACAATGTAATTGCCGACGATTTGAGCAGAGGGAAGTGGGACCAAAAGGAATGGTCTCTAAACCCAGACGTATTCAGTATCTTGACTGGAAAATTTGGTGTCCCAGAAGTAGATTTGATGGCGAGAAGCAAACAAGAAAGTTTCCCACTTCGCCTCCCTATTCAGAACGGATCAACCCAATTGGATAGACGCTCTATCGATGAGGTGGGATTTTCCGCTGGCTTACATCTTCCCACCTCTGCCCCTGATCCCAAAGGTCCTCCTCAAGATACGTACGGACAAGGCGAGGATATTGGCGATAATCCCTTATTGGCCAAACAGAGTCTGGTTTGCGGCCCTAAAGAAGATGACTATCAACTATTGGGAGCTTCCCATTTCAGTTCATCTCATTGTGAACAGGAACCTACCCTTGAAAGTACTGGAAATGTTCAGGTTGACGGCTTGGCTACTGCAAGGCTGATCCTTCGAAACAAGGGCTTGCAAGATGAGAGAATAACAGTCTTACTCCACGCAACTAGACGATCGACTTCTATGATATACTTCAGAATTTGGTCCAAATTTCTTCACTGGGGTAGGGATCACCGGGTCTCGATATTACAACCGTCTATAGATAACATTCTTCAGTTTTTGCAAGACGGCTTTGACGCAGGCTTAGGAGTCTCAACTCTCAAGGTTCAAATCTCAGCTTTGAATTTTTTTCTTATTAAGGATTTGGCAGCCAATGTTTTCGTCAGAAGATTTTTTAGGTCCATCAGCCTCAAGAGACCTCCTAAACGATTGGTGTTTCCGACGTGGGACTTGTCCCTAGTCCTTCAGGCCCTTAGTACTAACCCGTTTGAACCTTTGGAGGAAGTTCCTTTGAAAATTTTATCTCTCAAGGTATTGTTTTTGGTAGCCATCACGTCAGCCAAAAGAGTGGGAGAACTTCACGCCCTATCCTCCTCAGATGAATTCACCATTTTTCATGAGGACAAAGTGGTTCTTTACCCGAGACCATCTTTTCTTCCAAAGGTTTTATCTTCAAAAAATGTTAATCAACCTATTATTTTACCTTCCTTTTTTAGTGCGCCCTCATCCCTTCAAGAGCACAGATGGCAAAAGTTGGACGTCAGAAGAGCGTTATGTATATATTTAAACAGAACAAAGGAGTTCAGAGTTTCGGATCACCTGTTTGTTAATTTTCAGGGTCACCTAAAGGGCAAGGTGGCTTCCCGTGGGACCTTGTCTCGTTGGCTTATTCAGGCTATCGATTTGGCATATTCTTCCTCGGGTCTTCAGTCTCCTGCTACAATCAAGGCCCATTCTACTCGAGCCATGGCTACCTCATGGGCAGAAAGAGCACTTGCATCTCCAGAAGTCATTTGCAAGGCGGCATGCTGGTCGTCCTTCAACACGTTTATCAAGCACTACCGGCTAGACATATTCTCTGCCTCTGAAGCTGCTTTTGGGCGTAAGGTGTTACAAGCCGTCGTGGCATAGGTCCCGCCCAGAGGGATTCTTGCTATATCCCAGAGGTTACTGCCACCATATGACAGAAAAAACAGAAATTTTTACTTACCGTAAATTCTTTTTTTCTTAATATGGTGGCAGTATTATTACCCTCCCTCTTTATTAAAGAAATTTTTGCATTGGATGTTTGCTTGGTCTGGTTTCTTTACTTGTTACGTACTGGGGTAGGTTTTGCGGGCTCAGTATTTATACCTAAAGGGGGAGGATCCTTTTAAAATAGCTTGTTAAAAGTCTTGTCCACAGGGAGGAGCAAAACCCAGAGGTTACTGCCACCATATTAAGAAAAAAAGAATTTACGGTAAGTAAAAATTTCTGTTTTTCTTGTTCTGGGTAAAGCATACTGGTATTTCCTGGACAGAGAAGTGAACGTAATGGCTTTAATAATTATCTATTTAACCCCTTAAGGACCAAACTTCTGGAATAAAATGGAATAATGACGTGTCACACACGTCATGTGTCCTTAAGGGGTTAATGCAGTCTCAAGTCTGTTTGGTAGGAAGCAGATATCTGCTGATGTCAGATCATCATGTAATGCCTAAGGACTTTAAAATGAAAGCCAAAGCTATAAAGGAACCGATTGAAACCAGAGTTAAAAATGAAAAATACATTTCATTTTAATATAAGTGAAAATACACATACATTTTGACAAGACACCTACTGCCAACTGTATAGCTGCAGAGTAGGAGAATTTAACACAAATTGAAACAAGGACACAAAACATTTATTGTACAATTGTGTCTGATTTTACGATGTGCTAGAACAAGATTTGTAATGTTGATCCTTAACTGGCTTTACACTGATAAAAAAAGAGCACAGAAAGAAACAATGCAGCTCTTTAGCAGTTTATTGAAATCACTAACATTGGTTCTTAGTAAGAGTTATATGGCCATTGGATTTTTACAGTATCCTCCTCGGTTCGAATTTCCCTGTAGTGAAAATCAGAATGCTGAACACATGTCCTATTTTAATACGGTAGCGCAGTGCCAGAGACAATTGAGGATGACCATAGCGGTTAAGCAAATAGATGTTTCAGCTGAAATGTACCCTCATGTGGTCCAAAATCAAAACCAATTCAGTAAATAAATTCAACACCATTATTCGACTCTGTTTGAATCAAAAATTCCTTAGGCAAGTGTAAAACAATCATTTAATTTGCTTTAGAAGGTGATTGCAGCTGTTCCATCATTGAAGTTTCAGACTTAACTAATTATAAATTCTCAATCCCTGTAAACAGAATGGATTTGCTCATATAATATGTTCCCACAAGTGACATTAAAGAGTTTTTCAGGAGAAATTAAAGGGATACTGTCAGAATTATATTGATCCAGCACGCAGAATAGTACCACACCCTAGAACTAAGGGTAACGTCTTACCGGACCTTAGAATGGCCAGACTTAACGTACCCGAGAATAGTCAGAAAACTAGCTGAGGTCAGGGACACAAAACGAGACACCGCGATAAGGAAAAGCCAAAAGTCAAGGGTACCAGAAATCAGGGAAGTCAAAGCGAAGCCATAGTAAAAAAAACTGAAAAACATGATTAGAAACACACTCAGATAACCATCTAAGGGAAACTGCAACAGGGCAATGAGCTAAGGAATAAGTGATTTTAAATAACCCTCTTGCAGATCCCATTGGCTGTACCTAGCCCTTGACCCCAAATTGTGCATGTGCATCTTTTGCGTGACGTCACCTGCACGTCAACTTTTTCTTTACCGCCGACGGATGTGGGGCTATATAATTGCGTGGGTCTGCAGCAGCCGGCATGCATCAACATGCCGCACAAGCCAGGCATCATGGCAGATGACCGCCGAGCGGCACTTCCCTCGATCTTCAGAAGGTAATTATCTTTGTTTTTGCCACATGTATACGAAGAAACATTACTCCCCACTTGAAGACCGCCCACCGGGCAGGCAGGACAAGGTTTGAGAGGAAATTTGGCATGGAAAGAATGGATTTTGCGGCTTGCATGTATATCAGAAGCCAGAACCTAAGAACGATCGGCAGGCCCATAATCCTTCCAATCAACCAAGTACTGCAAAGAACCACAAGAAAATCTGGAATCCATTATGGAGAAGACTTTGTACTCCTCCCGTCCAGTAATAACCAAAGGAGTAGGAGGGACAAAAGGGACAGTATACCTATTGCAGATAAGAGGCTTAAGCAAAGATACATGAACTTAATTAGGTATATGCAAGGGGGCAGGAAGTGCAAGAGAATATGAAACAGGATTGATTCTCCGAATCATTCGAAAGCGACCAATAAACCTGGGGGCAAACTTAATGCTATAAACCTTGAGTCTGATATTTCGCGAGGAGAGCCATACCCGATCACCCACCTGGTAAACAGGGTTGGCACCACGCTGCTTATCAGCATGAAATTTGAAATGAGCTCCAGCATTTTCAAGAGCCGTGCGGACCATAGTCATATACATGTGAGATGTTCATCCAGAGCAGGAATAGCAGTGTCGGAGAACACCGCATAAGGAACAGTATGATGTTGACCGTTGGTGACAAAAAAAATGGACTATGTCCAGATGAGTCATGGGTAGCATTATTCCTGGCAAATTCGGCAAGCCAGACCAGTTTTCCTGAGTGCGATTAATAAAACATTGCAAATATAGTTCCAACGACTGGTTGGCCCTCTCAGCCGCACCATTAGTTTGAGGATGGTACGAAGATGAAAATGACAATTCTATACCTAACTGTTTGTTAAATGCCTCCAAAACCGTGACACAAATTGGGAACCCCTGTCTGACACAATATTTTGTGGAATACCATGTAATCAATCATGACAATTTTCCGTATAAATATATGAACCAGATCTTGGGAAGAAGGTAACTTTTTGAGCAGAACAAATTGTGGCATTTTTTGAAAAGCTATGGTGGTATAGCCTTTAGAAATCGGGAGTTCCACAATGAAGACCATGGAACACTGGGTATAGGAAGTGGTTGTAATAACCCACATGGTAGTTTATGGGGAAACTTATAAACTGCACAAACAGTACAAGCCTCCACATACTCTCTGATGTATTTTCTAAGAGAAGGCCACCAAAATGATCTGGAGATAGCTGATAGTTTTATTAATACCCGGATATCCAGCTGTCACATTATCGTGGAACACTCTTAGTACCTCCTCTCTTTCTAGCGACGGAATAAACAATCTATCTTCAGGTTTATCACTAGGTGCCTGAGACCGAGCCGCCATAATAGCACAAAGAGAAGACAAGGAAAGGGCAGTAGAGGTAATGATACACTCAGGTGGAACGATAGGGGGAGGACTCTTGTTCTTGTTCTGACTCTGTCAAATTGCCTAGATAGGGCGTCAGCCTTAATGTTCTTAGGACCTGGTCTGTACGTGATCATAAAGTTAAAGCGTGACAAGAACAATGACCTTCTAGCTTGTGTAGAAGACAACCTTTTTGCATCTCCCATGTATTGTGATCAGTTATGATCAGGAGGGGATCCTTGGAACCTTCCAAAAGATGTCACCATTTAGAGCTAGTATAATGGCCAACAATTCTCTGTTATCAATATCATAGTTGCGCTCCGCTGGTGACAACTTTCTAGAAAAAAAACCACAAGTATGAAAAGGGGTATCCTCGCTCCCTCTGAGAAAGAACAGCCCCTCCCCCTGTCTCCGAGGCGTCTACCTCTAGTTTGAAGGGTTTGCTAGTGTTAAGATGTAACAATATGTCAGCAGAAGCGAATAATTTCTTAAGCTCAAGCTTCTCTAGCTTCTTTAGACCAAATAGTACAGTTAACCGCCTTACGTGTTATATTGGTGAAGGGGGCTATCACAGTAGAGAAACCGTTGAATCTCCTATAGTAATTTGCAAACCCAATAAACCTTTGAATGGCTTTTAACCATTAGGTAATGGCCACTGTAGAATAGCTTCTAGTTTGCGAGGTTCCATCTGAAACCAGCACAGAATGAGAGACAGCGATAAGGAAAAGCCAAAAGTCAAGGGTACCAGAAATCAGGGAAGTCAAAACGAAGCCAAAGTCAAAAACCAGAAGAACACGTTCAGAAACACACACTCTGATAACCATCTAAGGGAAAACATGACAGGGCAATGAGCTAAGGAATAAGTGAGTTTAAATAACCCTCTTGTAGATCCGATTTGGCTGTACATAGCCCTTGACCCCAAAAGGTGCATGTGCATCTCTTGCGTGATGTCACCCGCACGTTGACTTTGTCTTTACCGTGGACGGACGGGGGCTATATAACCCTTCCACTCAACAAAGAACCACGAGAATATTACCTGTTTTTGCCACATTGATACGTAGGATACGTGACAGACGCTAAGCACTAACTGCACCCGCAGTCTCATTGTCTGCCATTTAGGAATTAAATCACTTTGTTTTTTAAGCCCCAGCCACACCTCCCCTGCAGTGACTCACACTGAAAATAAAACCATATTTTTTCTTGGAGGCAAACTGATATCATGGCATTGTGTGTTTACATTAGACATTTTTATCTCCTTTTATCTTCTCTTAATTAATTTAATTGTACACAGACTGAAGCAGGCAATTAAAAGGATAAAAGGAATTGTAAATGAAATACAGTATAATAAAGGAAGCTAGAAAACATTTTTGACATTTCCAGGATGTGTGAATCACAGGCATGAGACTGCATAAACATAGTGATCTAACTCCTAAATGGCAAAGAATTTAGCAGTGATACTGTAGGAGCATGATCTATACTCCAAAAGCACTTTGGTATGCTAAAGTTAATTTAACCTGTTAATTTTACCTGTTTATAGCCTTTTCTGTTTGATTAGTTTCCCTTATTCTTAAAAATATGGCGCTCACTGATGGCTATGCACACACATTCACCATACACATTGTGCCTTTCAAATTGGTAACTGTTGGCACACTTGCTGCAGCAGTCTCCCTAAAGAGCAGCTTCACTCCCTTTTCTATTGTCCTTTTTAACATTATGCTATGCAGGTCCGACAGGGTTTTTGCGTCATTCCAGCCTCATTATTGGTGTGGCCTGATGCACTTGTTTTGGATATGAAATGTCCTGCCTTCTAGCCATCACTATTAAAATGACCTGTATGGACCGGTTGAGTCCTTTTGTCATCAAAGGCGACACAGAGCTTTGAGCTGAGCCCAAAGGCTATGCAGCATCCCATGTGGGAATCCAGTGGCTCCTACTCGGTTTAACTATGCTAGTGTTTACCTGCTTTCATATATTTTATTTTTTGTATATGTCTTGTTACTCGACTCTCTTCAATCTTTAAGACTCCCTATCAGTGCATATGCCTATACCAGCTACTAGTATTCTGTTGTTCAGCCTAGCACTATGGTGATTTGTTCCTTATTATGCTACTCTCCAGCTACCTGTAATTTTAATCTTTAGCATGTATGTAGTTTTGAATAGACAGGTGTACCTAGTATGTTTCTTACATAACTTAAAAATGAGGTAGCCATATTATGGAGTTTACACTCTTGTATAAATACATATATATACATGTTGATGCACTTCTATGCTTATGCGACTGTTCTATTTTAACTCCTGTTTTTAATGACAAAAAAAAAAATACAAATAATAATGATCGGGTGAATGATGTTATGGGGGATGACTTATACAGTACACAAATACCCAATGTGGAGAAGAGGTAATTATCTTCAGGTAAGTATGTCTCTTAATCTTTTCTTTGTGCTGATAAATTTGTCACCACAATGAAAACATTAAATGTATGTCTACATAGAGACTTTGTAACCCACATATTTTAATGCTGACCTAAATTTAATGTGGCTTACAAGCAAATACCTATTTTTTTAAATGTATTTATTTATTTTTCACTTCTCTGAAACATAACATAGAGCTATAAATGGCAGTAATCCATCCAATTAGAGCCTGCCAGCTGCTGTAAATGGAAGGGTGCATACATATACCACGCACTAAAGCAAGCACCCGGCATTAACAATTAGACGAGGGATCCCATAGATGGGCTCTTTCAAATCCAAAACACAGATTTGTCTAATTAGCTGTTGGCTTTCTGCTTTTTTTTTTTTTTTGGTGTTGCTTGAAATCTAGGAGCCAGCTAAAAAAGTTAGGGGCCAGATTTTTTAAAAATACAATTCTTAAAAGGACACTATAGTCCCCAGAACCACGTCAGCTTATTGTAGTTGTTCTGGAGTCTATATATTGTCCCTGCACGCTTTTCAATGTAAACACTGAATTTTCAGACTAAAGGCAGGGTTTACATTTCTGTCTGGTAACACCTCTAGAGACAGTCACTCAGACAGCCTCTAGAAGTGCTTCCCGGGTTAGTGCTCGACAGTGTGCAGCACCTACATTTTATGCTTCTCATAGGGATGCATTGATTCAATGCATCTCTTTGAGGAGAAGTTGATTGCGCAGCATGGCGTTATGATGCGCAATAGTCTCCCAATGTTTATCTACAGGGAAGCATTTGATTATGTGAGATCATCAAGATTGATGATCTTCGCTATGGAGGTGGGGCCTGCCGTGGCGTCACCAGCACTGCGTGGGAAAAAGGGTGAGTAAAAACACATTTCCCGTGTGATTGGTGGGGGGCAGGTCTCCTAAACACACACACACACTGATTTGATACACACACTCACTTATGGGCACATACAGACACACACACTGCAACACTCATTCACAAATCATTACTTTTATTATTTTAAATCCACCCAGCTTCCCCACCTTAGGGAAAGCTGGAGTGAATAAGCTTTCCAAGAGGTCCAGTGGGGCTGCTGTCATCTCTGCTCTGCTCCCTAGACGGCTGTTTAGTAATGTGGGGCAGGAATGACGTCCTATTCCGGTTTCCGGAATCACGAATGGCGCGCGAGGGAGCAAAGCAAGGAGATTACATCTCCCTTCCTCGTCGCCGCACTCATTCAGTTGCCCTCGTCCCGCCTCCCTCAGCTCTCAATGAGCCAACCGTCCATCTACCTGCCCGCCCCAGCCCAGCGAGAGCCGACAGCCCCCATCCAATCTCGGGCAGCCGGTCACCTCAGGGCCTGGGATTTGTCGAGCCCTCTTATAAGTTAATGCTATTATTTTATTTGTCTAGTTAAAATTGCTGTATTAATAACTTGTAGAATTGACAGCCTGTGTTGCAGCCATAGACAGATTTTAAAATAAATGTTTAATGCTTTTGAATTTTTTATTTTTTTTTAAATTAATGATCATACAGTATTTGAAAAATAAATATAACTTACCTTAAGGGTTTAAGGGACTTATGCACAAATTAATGTTCAGTGCAAATTGTATCTTTTGGTAGCTTATGTGGAGTGATTTGTTCTTCAAGAATAATAACTAATAACCATGTCCTTTTACAGTCCGTTACCGTTAAATTGTGACACATTATCAATTCCAAAAAGATGCAAATGAGTTGTGCAGAGTTGTAAATGAATATACGGTAATTTGATTTTAACGTATGAAATTTGATGCAGTGCTAACTGTTTTTAATTTTTTTCTTACGTTAAATTGCTTTTGATCTTTGAATCTATGGTTTTATAATATAGTAAACTGCTTTCTTCCTCAGTTTAATTTTCTGTAAAGTCATTTTACTTTAATACCCTCAATTTCATAATGTGAGACTTTTTTTTTTTTTGTAATTTTTTTTTTATGGTTATTGAATTCATAAGTACTAGGAAGTACCTCCACTTGTAATCTAAGCTCTGAAATCCTATTTGAAACTATAAACTAAACGGACCCTAAAGGTTTTAGAACTTGTATTGTCAAAACTAAAATAAAACCTTTTATTAGGCCAGTGTTACTCAGGAACTGTGTTGTGCAAATCCTGAGACCCCTTGAGGAGAATGTGTGAGACAAACTGGACAAAAAGTGTGGATGACAAGTCACCTCCTGGGAGGTATTTTGACTATATGTAAATGTCAAGATTGCTTACTCTACGTCCAATATGCACCTTGAAATTACCTTATAACCTCTGTTTGTAGTCTTTACCCCTGTGCTACGAAAATAGTGATAAAAAGTTGAAGAAGTTGTGCAAGTTAAGATACTGGTATTGACAAACTTTTTCACTTTCGTAACCTATTGCTGATTAAGCCATAGTTTTCTGAAATGTTACTGATTATGGGCAAGTTACATTTTTGTTCATGCAGACATTTTTGGGTTGATGCACACAACAACTTGGGTGTTGATGAAGTTTGCAAGGTCAACTGTGCTGCTCCTTTTTTAAAGTACCACTATAGGCACCCAGACCACTTCAGCTCAATGAAGTGGTCTGGGTGCTAGGTCCCTTTAGTTTTAACCCTGCAGAAACTGCTATGTTTACACTGCAGGGTTAATCCAGCCTCTAGTGGCTGTCTCACTGACAGCCACTAGAGGCCACTTCTGCAATTCTTACTGTGAAAATCACAGCGAGAAGACGCTGACGTCCATAGGAAAGCATTGAGTAATGCTTTTCTATGTGCGTTTTTAATGCACGCGTGGCTCTGGCCGCGCATGTGCATTCGGCTCCACTCGGGAGCCAACGTCTGAGGTGAAGGAGAGGTCACCAGCGCCGAGGGAGCCTGGTGCTGGATAAAGGTAAGCGGCTTAAGGGGTTTTAACCCCTTCAGCCCAGTGAGAGGGGGGCCCTGAGGGTGGGGGGACGGGGGGGGGGACGACATAATGATCCTATAGTGCCAGGAAAAAGTTTGTTTTCCTAGCACTATAGTGGTCCTTTAAGTTGTGTGCACTTTACTGCTTTAGGATATATTTTATGGCATGAATCAGTGATTATCTTAACTTGGTAAATTTGCTTTTCTTTGCTGTATTAATAGAGACCAACTGCCTTGGCGAAGATTCTTGGAGTGTATCGAATTGGTTATAAGAATTCTCAGAACAACACCGAAAAGAAGTTGGATCTTCTGGTTATGGAAAACGTGTTTTATGGAAGAAAAATGGCACAGGTAAACAGCTGAAACCTGGAGATTAAAACTTCAAGTGCTAATTTATTAATCACATTATAACAACTTTTTGGACATCCAGGGCTTAGCAATTTAGGAAGGAGTCAAGTGTATATATTGGGGGTGAAAAGAAAGAGAAGATTCCTAGAGGATGAGATGCTTTCTTTTTCAGTGCTCAAATTGCAGCATGGAATGCACTATTTACCAAGCTTACATCTTTGGGGCGTACATTCAGCTCTATTGATGAGGAAGACAAATGATCAAGTATTCTGGGAGAAGATAAATGTACAGCACAATCTGTAGTCTACTATATCACTGTGTGCATCATAAACTGAATATGCCACATAACACAATAGAAAAAGAGATCCTCTTCTATAAATCCTTCCAGTATCTGAAAATATTCCATGATCCTCATCATTGTTCTTTAGATAATTAATTTGTCATGCCTTCTGAAATAATGCAATAACTTACTCTCACTCACTCCCCCTCCTGCTTACGCTTACTCTCGCTTACGCTTACTCTCACTCCCCCCCCTCTCGCTTACGCTTACTCTCACTCCCCCCCCCCTCTCGCTTACTTACTCACTCCCCCTCTCTCGCTTACTCGCTCCCCCCACTCTTGCTTACGGTCATTCGCTCCCCCCACTCTTGCTTACGGTCATTCGCTCCCCCCACTCTTGCTTACGGTCATTCGCTCCCCCCACTCTTGCTTACGGTCATTTGCTCCCCCCACTCTCGCTTACGGTCATTTGCTCCCCCCACTCTCGCTTACGGTCATTTGCTCCCCCCCACTCTCGCTTACGGTCATTTGCTCCCCCTACTCTCGCTTACGGTCATTCGCTCCCCCTACTCTCGCTTACGGTCATTCGCTCCCCCCACTCTCGCTTACGGTCATTCGCTCCCCCCACTCTCGCTTACGGTCATTCGCTCCCCCCACTCTCGCTTACGGTCATTCGCTCCCCCCACTCTCGCTTACGGTCATTTGCTCCCCCCACTCTCGCTTACGGTCATTTGCTCCCCCCACTCTCGCTTACGGTCATTCGCTCCCCCCACTCTCGCTTACGGTCATTCGCTCCCCCCACTCTCGCTTACGGTCATTCGCTCCCCCCACTCTCGCTTACGGTCATTCGCTCCCCCCACTCTCGCTTACGGCCATTCGCTCCCCCCACTCTCGCTTACGGTCATTCGCTCCCCCCACTCTCGCTTACGGCCATTCGCTCCCCCCACTCTCGCTTACGGGCATTCGCTCCCCCCACTCTCGCTTACGACCATTCGCTCCCCCCACTCTCGCTTACGGCCATTCGCTCCCCCCACTCTCGCTTACGGCCATTCGCTCCCCCCACTCTCGCTTACGGTCATTCGCTCCCCCCACTCTCGCTTACGGTCATTCGCTCCCCCCACTCTCGCTTACGGTCATTCGCTCCCCCCACTCTCGCTTACGGTCATTCGCTCCCCCCACTCTCGCTTACGGTCATTCGCTCCCCCCACTCTCGCTTACGGTCATTCGCTCCCCCCGCTCTCGCTTACGGTCATTCGCTCCCCCCGCTCTCGCTTACGGTCATTCGCTCCCCCCGCTCTCGCTTACGGTCATTCGCTCCCCCCGCTCTCGCTTACGGTCATTCGCTCCCCCCGCTCTCGCTTACGGTCATTCGCTCCCCCCGCTCTCGCTTACGGTCATTCGCTCCCCCCGCTCTCGCGCTTACGGTCATTCGCTCCCCCCACTCTCGCTTACGGTCATTCGCTCCCCCCACTCTCGCTTACGGTCATTCGCTCCCCCCACTCTCGCTTACGGTCATTCGCTCCCCCCACTCTCGCTTACGGTCATTCGCTCCCCCCACTCTCGCTTACGGTCATTCGCTCCCCCCACTCTCGCTTACGGTCATTCGCTCCCCCCACTCTCGCTTACGGTCATTCGCTCCCCCCACTCTCGCTTACGGTCATTCGCTCCCCCCACTCTCGCTTATGGTCATTCGCTCCCCCCACTCTCGCTTACGGTCATTCGCTCCCCCCACTCTCGCTTACGGTCATTCGCTCCCCCCACTCTCGCTTACGGTCATTCGCTCCCCCCACTCTCGCTTACGGTCATTCGCTCCCCCCATTCTCGCTTACGGTAATTTGCTCCCCCCACTCTCGCTTACGGTCATTCGCTCCCCCCACTCTCGCTTACGGTCATTCGCTCCCCCCACTCTCGCTTACGGTCATTCGCTCCCCCCACTCTCGCGCTTACGGTCATTCGCTCCCCCCACTCTCGCGCTTACGGTAATTTGCTCCCCCACTCTCGCGCTTACGGTCATTCGCTCCCCCCTCTCTCGCTTTCGTTCACCCCATCTCTCGCCCTTTCGTTCACCCCATCTCTCGCGCTTTCGTTCACCCCATCTCTCGCGCTTTCGTTCACCCCATCTCTCGCCCTTTCGTTCACCCCATCTCTCGCCCTTTCGTTCACCCCCTCTCTTGCGCTTTCGTTCACCCCCTATCTTGCGCTTTCGTTCACCCCCTCTTGCGCTTTCGTTCACCCCCTCTCTTGCGCTTTCGTTCACCCCCCTCTCTTGCGCTTTCGTTTACCCCCTCTCTTGCGCTTTCGTTCACCCCCTATCTTGCGCTTTCGTTCACCCCCTCTTGCGCTTTCGTTCACCCCCCTCTCTTGCGCTTTCGTTCACCCCCCTCTCTTGCGCTTTCGTTCACCCCCCTCTCTTGCGCTTTCGTTTACCCCCTCTCTCGAGCGCTTTCTCTTACCCCCTCTCTCGAGCGCTTTCTCTTACCCCCTCTCTCGAGCGCTTTCTCTTACCCCCTCTCTCGCGCGCTTTCTCTTACCCCCTCTCTCGCGCGCTTTCTCACTGAAGTATACTTTAACTCGCAAGTTGGAGTAAACTTGTGTAACAGCACCCCCAGGCAAAAAAAGGAGTTAACAGCCGTTTAATAGATCTTCCCCTTCCAGATATACAGGCAGCTACTGTAGACACCAAGCCACCGAACCAGAGAAGCATATGAATGCCTTAAACAGCTGAACCGAAACCATATGAATGCTGTAAACAACCGAATAGGAAAAAACATACGAATAGGTTTACACTCCTAGAAGTCAAACTGGAACAGCATACCATAAATCCCCCAAGAACGAGACAAGGCTCCGTGAGGGTCAAGCAGTGAACAGCCAGAGCTGTGGGTTTATTGTTCTTATATACACACTAGTACCACCCACAGGGTTTTGGAAAACAACCAATAAACACGTACAATACACTCAGACACTCCCACATAAAATCCTCCCCTCTGCCTGTGATACAATTACCTTACACAATGGGTAATGTAATTATCACAGGCAGAGAAATACAGTTTTTCCACATTATTCATAACTTTAAAAGTATGCATCACATAACTTAAATTTTCAGAATCCGCATACTCCAAATACAAACATATGTCAAAATCATACAAATTGGTCCAGTGGTTCAAAATATAGATCGTAGTCCTTTGTGACCAAAGGAAGCATGGCTTTTCTGCCCAAAACCAGTTCCACACAGTCTTCTATTGGAAGTAATCCAATTATCTCCAAGGACAGAGGCAAAACTCCATTGAACAAATGGCAGCAAAAGACAATAAAATACACAAGGTTACATTTATTACATAAAATACAGACATGCAACATATCCCCAGATAGCTTAGGTCTGAGCACACATTATTACTGAATAGCGCTCAGACCACACACATACAATTCAATTGCCATGGAGCCGAAGTCTTTTATTACACGAATAGGCTCCATGGCATAGCTATCTGGGTTAAATGAGTTCATTCGGTAAATCCGAGAATCTCCAGAACGCCAGGGCAGAAATACATGAATAGACCTTTCAGCATAGGAAAATAAAGTATTTAAATGCCGGTCCATAGTCAAAAGGCAGCAGGCAGGCAACCAGGCTCCTCCAATGCACAGTGGCGAGATTGGTCTCGTCACAACTTGGAATTAATAATAACATTAATAACTAAAATTAATAACTAAAAAACAGTGTAAAGTCAGAGACCACACTTCTTGCTTTCGGCAATTCAATAATATTTATTAAGAGGCTAATCAAACATTACGTATACATTTGAAATAGGCTAGTAAATGTTGCTACCAAAACTAGTCATTGATTGAATGGAAAGTAGACTAAATTAACATAGTAAAACAGGCATAGACACGTGATACAGTTACCACTCCATGATAAACAGCTGAATTTAAAAAGAGAGAGTGTGTGTATAGTGGGGAGAGGAGAGAGAGAGAGAGAGAGAGAGAGAGTGAATTCAAAGAGAGAGAATGGGCTATTCACAGGTTAGCCCTTCCTTCTGCTGGACATACCTCCCT
Organism: Pelobates fuscus; assembly: GCF_036172605.1. NCBI lineage: Eukaryota > Metazoa > Chordata > Amphibia > Anura > Pelobatidae > Pelobates > Pelobates fuscus. Next base: position 82,305,861 of record NC_086324.1, read on the forward strand.
CAGTCAATCCCTTAGGATGTAACAGAACCAGAGTGTCTCCTGGGGGAAGGGGGGTTTGCACTGGAAGGGAATGGAGGAGGAGTTTATCAACAACCCAACTGGTTTTGCCTGGTGAAGTGCCATGTGCTTCACAGAGGATTCCATTATTGCCTAACGGTAGAATGGGGGCTTGAATCCCTGTATTAGAACACAATAACACTTAATTGGCATACAATTTGGCTGTTAATCATTCCCCCCACTTATTGCTCACCCCCCCCCCCCCCCCCCTTAGTTTATCAATATCAGCCATGGCGGTGGAGAAAGTTTGAGCCAGCTGCAGCAAGACCAGTGCGGTTTTGGAGAAAAGGTGCATAAAACACAGTTCCTTTGCAATACAGAGGGCATGGAACCTAATTAGATAAACACTATAGTGTCAAGTGTAGAGGTTTGTGTTCCTGACACTATAGTGTTCCTTTAAATAAGCTGATCCTCCTCCTTTTGAAAAGCATATTAACATATTTATTTGTATGACAAGAATTATGGACAAAGCATGTTAAACCTTTAGTGATCATTATATCCTAGACTGTAATTACTTTTTTTTGGTTTGTGGTTTTTTTGATTGAGATTTATGGAGTACTGCTATTGTTGTGCAAATGTGAATGCTCGAAAATGTTCTGTTTTTGTGTGTCTCTTTACAGCTTAATCAAAAGCTTTGCTGTGGCTCTCTTTCAGACAGAAAGTCGATAGTATTTGTGTGAAGCACAACATTTCGAATTTGAATCTGCAGTTTCCCAGTAATAGAAAAACAAATGCCATCAAAGTGTAGTTATAGATGAGACTTATTCTCTTGCCCTTTTATTTCTGCATTTCTATTCAGTTCAAGCAGGTGGTATATTTTAAGATTATTTTCAATACCTTCCAATGTTCATTTCTCTTCTGATTCCTTCATCAAACATCAAACGTCACCAGATAGCAATGAGTCATGCTAGGGGAAAATATAATGGCAAAACTTTGCCAATGATTATATTTGAAATACTGTAAAATGCCACGTTGCGCTTAGGGATAAGTAATTATGGCAGTGTGCCTCATTAAAATTTGTACTTGCTGCAGACTTGTAAAATAATAGGAATACAATAATCTGTAGTCAAAACTAAAACCACTTCTCATCCGAAATAGTATTTTAGTTAGGACATAAAGCACATAATGTGTATATGTCATTTTTTTGTTGTTGTTTTTAGGTTTTTGATCTGAAGGGCTCACTAAGAAACCGTAATGTGAAAACGGACACTGGAAAGGAGAGCTGTGATGTGGTGTTACTAGATGAAAATTTACTGAAGATGGTGCGAGATAACCCTTTGTACATTAGATCACATTGTAAATCAGTCCTTCGAGCATCTATCCACAGTGACTCCCATTTTCTGTCCAGCCACCTTATTATTGACTACTCTTTATTAGTGGGTCGTGATGACACTTCTGATGAACTTGTTGTTGGGATTATTGGTGAGTACATACTTTTCAGTGTATAATGGTGATTCTTCCACAGTTACCCTTCATAGATGTGTACACGTTTTCTTTAACAAATTAAACTGCAGGTTAATTCCCTATTGTTAATGGCATGGAAATGTATGTGATTTGGAAGAAAGTACATTTAACAGACACTTAAATCTAGGATCTCTTCTGACTACTTCATCTTGTTACTTAAACTAAAATGTAACATTACAGAAAGACTTTGCCTCAATCCATCACTCTTTGCGACGGAACCATATCTAATAGTTTTGCAGATTTATGTACTGCTGATTTTCCCTCTAGGATAATGTACAAATTGTCTGTGTCTTCATCTGTCATGATGCATTTTGTCCTCTGTTACTTGAAGCCATCAAAGTCTGCCCTTAAAGGGACATTCTAGACTGGAGTGAATCACCATTTAAAGTATTATATAGATAATGCATTTCAAAAAGGATTGGGAGAAAAAGTCCAATATATTAAAAACAGATGTGAAAAACAATGTGTGCATATCCTGTTCTGGCATTGTTTGCAAAACTGCAAATAATTAAAGGAACAATATAGGGTCAGGAACACAAGCATGGATTCCTGATTCTATAGTGTTAAAACTACCATTTAGGTGACTTACCCCTCCCCACCCTTAGAAGGGGTTAAAACGCATCTTATTTCCATTACTGTACAGGTCCCACAGATCTGCCTCCTTGGTGACATCAGAATTAACGATTTTTAGTCAATCCAATGCTTTCCCATAGGGAAACGTTGAATTGGCTGAAATCGGCAAGGAGGCATGATGGGGCGGTGTCAAATTCCAGTTTGACCAATCGCCCATCTCTATGAGAAAATTTCAGAATCCTGAACGACAGTGCCCCAGGAATCCCCTCCAGCCCCAGGAGGTATTCCTATGAGGCAATGTAAACACAGCCTTTACTCTGAAAAGGCAGTGAGTGCATGAAAATGCCTGAAGGTAATGATTATACTCACCAAAACAACTATATTAAGCTGTAGTTGTTCTGGTGACTATAGTGTCCCTTTAATGTTTCTGCAGTCTAATCTCTTCCCACATCAAGCAGCATCTAAAATGTCTCTTCCAATTCTTGCTCTCCCATTGATCTCCATGAGAGTTTAGTGTAAAGTATAGGCCACAACATGCTTTAGACTTGATTTTAAATTGTCAGTTGTTAATTCAAGCATGTTGTATGGATCAGAGGATGTATTTCTAGCTATCCTGGTATTTTGCAAGTTACTATATGTATTCATATTGGCAGGGCCGGACTGGCACACCGGGATACCGGGAAATTTCCCGGTGGGCCGTCGGCACCTGGGGCCGGGGAGACATGTGGATGTCCTGCGGCCGCATGGAGAGCTTGGATGGCGGCCGCAGGGGAAGCTCTCCTTGCGGCCGCTGGGGGAGCAGGCTGTTCTGTCTCTGCTCCCCCTCCCTCGCGCGCTAGAAACAGACCGGCGCCGGAATATGACGTCATATTCCGGCCCCGGTCTCATTAAGCTGCGCGCGAGGGAGGGGGAGCAGAGACAGAACAGCCTGCTCCCCCAGCGGCCGCCAGAAGAGCTTCCCCTGCGGCCGCAAGAAGAGCTTCAGGAAGGCTGGCTGGGCTGGAAGGTGAGCACAGGAGGGGAGGGGAGGGGGTGGGGGGGGGGAAGTAACAAAGGGCACAGGAAGGGGAGGGTGGGGGGTAACAAAGAGCACAGGAGGGGAGGGGGGGTAACAAAGAGCACAGGAGGGGAGGGGGGGTAACAAAGGGCACATGAGGGGAGGGGGGGTAACAAAGGGCACAGGAGGGGAGGGGGGGTAACAAATGGCACAGGAGGGGAGGGGGGTAACAAATGGCACAGGAGGGGAGGGGGCTAAGAGGTCACAGGAAGGGGAGGGTGGGGGGTAACAAAGGGCACAGGAGGGGAGGGGGGGTAACAAAGGGCACAGGAGGGGAGGGGGGTAACAAAGGGCACAGGAGGGGAGGGGGCTAAGAGGTCACAGGAAGGGGAGAGTGGGGGGTAACAAAGGGCACAGGAGGGGAGGGGGGGTAACAAAGGGCACAGGAGGGGAGGGGGCTAAGAGGTCACAGGAAGGGGAGGGGGGGTAACAAATGGCACAGGAGGGGAGGGGGCTAAGAGGTCACAGGAAGGGGGGTAACAAAGGGCACAGGAGGGGAGGGGGCTAAGAGGTCACAGGAAGGGGAGGGGGGTAACAAAGGGCACAGGAGGGGAGGGGGGGTAACAAAGGGCACAGGAGGGGAGGGGGCTAAGAGGTCACAGGAAGGGGAGAGGGGCCAAAAGATGAGCACAAAAGGGGCTGAAGAGGGTACAAGTCGGAAGGGGGGCTAAAGAGGGCACGGGATTGGGGCTAAAGAGGGCACAGGAAGGGAGGTGGCTAAAGAGGGCACGGGAGGGGGCTAAAGAGGGCACAGGAAGGGAGGGTGCTACATAAGGGCACAGGAGGGGAAGGGGCTAAAAAGCACACAGGGGGCAAAAGAGGGCACAGAAGGGGAGGGGCACCTATCAGTCTGCCCACCCACCCACACAGGTAGCAACAAGTATGTATGTCAGTGGGAGTGTGTCTGTCTGTGTCATGCTGTGTGTGTTTCTGTGTCATGCTGTGTGTGTTTCTGTGTCATGCTGTGTCTGTGTCTGTGTCATGCTGTGTGTGTGTCTGTCTGTCACACTGTGTGTGTTTCTGTGTCATGCTGTGTGTGTGTGTGTGTGTCATGCTGTGTGTGTGTCTGTGTCATGCTGTGTGTGTGTCTCTGTGTCACTGTGTGTCTGTATCATGGTGTGTGTGTGTGTGTCTGTCTGTGTCATGGTGTGTGTATGTCTGTCATGGTGTGTGTGTGTCAGTCGTAGTGTCTGTGTGTGTTTGTAAAAATAGTGTTTTACTCACTTTTTTTTTCCCAACGTCATGCTGGTCTCTGCCTCTATGACTGAGATCATCAAGCTTGATGATCTCAGCCAATCCGCACTGACACAGGAAGCGCCTCTAGTGACCGTCTGAGTGTCTGTCACTAGAGGTGTCACTAGGAAGCAATGTAAACACTGCCTTTTCTCTGAAAAGTCAGTGTTTACATTCAAAAGCCTGCAGGGACAGGCTATAGACACCAGAACCACTACATTAAGCTGTGTGTGTGTGTGCGCCTGCTAGTGAGTTTGCTTGCTTGCATGTGTGTGTGTGTCTGCTAGTGAGTGAGCTTGTATTTTTATGTCAATGAGCTTATATATATTAGTGAAATTGTTTGTCTATGAGGCTGTGTATCAATGAGCTTGTGTGTGTCAGTGAGATTGTCTGTGTCTGCATGTGAGTATGCTTACTGTATAATTAAATGTTTTACTCTGAAAGGACCAATATATTATATTAGAAAAAGCTATATATATATATATATATATATATATATATATATATATATATATATATATATATATATATATATATATATATATATATATATATATATATAATTACTCAATCATCTGGGGTGGCAAGACATAGCCTTACATATTACATGCGACAATATATGGCGCAATGACTTATGGGGCTGGCATAGATTTTTTTTCCCAGGGCTGCTTTGTATCCCCAGTCCGGCCCTGCATATTGGTGAATGACGATTGCTACCATGGAGGGAAAATTAAATCCTCCCTATAAACATGTAGTTGGATTTTTTTTTTTTAAGTTGTAACAGATTAGGAAAGAATAGTATATAAACTTTGACTTTACTGAATCAATCAAATATGTATTGAATGCTACCTATCAATCATATGTTTATACTCGACCCATGCCATATAATTATCTTGGTATTTGATGTACAAGTAACGAGACATCTTGGATTCCATACTATCACCTTGCATTAGGAAGACTTATTTATGTGTTCATGTATGTAAAAGGTTTGAAAGCTGCATTGCTGATACATTTGCTGCTACATTATATAATCTACTGCAGCTTTCTACCAGAATTAGAATTCATGTAGTGAAGGTTCTCTAGGGACAAAGATTAGTCAGAACTAGGAAGAGCTGCTGAATACATGAATGAATCACAGCAAGCTACTTTACAGGGAATGTAGCGTTTTTTTATTAAAACATTTTCCCTATCAGGAAGGAAAGCTTAAGGCTTTAACTCCTATAATTTTTGTCCTATTTTTATTTTAATGATTTGTGGTTGGTTGAAGACATCATATGCAAGTCATGTAACATTAAACTTAGTTTAATTTTTCTAATTCATTATATTGATAAAGTAATCAGAGGGGTGATTGTCTTATGCTAGCGATTTGATCGTGTGGGACTGCACACATATTTTCCTATCCCCATGACCACTACAATGTGCTGAATGAGTTGTTGTGGTGTTTGGAGTTCTCCTTTAATATGATATGACATTTTTGTTGTCAGAAATCTATTTTAAAAGTGTTGTTCTTACTCTTTTGATTTATATATATATAAAAAAAAAAAAGAGTTCATGTAACGTTTATAAAGAACATTGAGGAACAAATATATATTTTTTAATGGCAAAAACACAATAATAGGTCGCGCTGGATACAAATGGATGTGAAATAACAATGTAAAATAAATAAATAAAAATATAAAATATAATCAGATCAGAAAGACAAAATGAATAGTAATAAAATTATTAATATTAATATCACTTGCATACACTCTTACAGTAAGGAACGGAACAGTTATAATGAATAGTCCCAATACTTAATAGTCTGCTTGTATATTCCAATAAATAAGTGGAAGGCTTGGTATGTAGGAATTTCCAATGAAGAGAATGAGTCTTCTAATTCATGGGGTGTCTTGACTCCGTGGTATACATGGAAAGACAAAATAAAGAAAATCCAATAGTGCAAACTGAGGACCAATAAGAGCAGGGTGAATATAGGAGAGGTATATTACTCACCTATTATTGAGCATAAACTAGCTCAAGTATAATAAGCATTCAGTGGCGTCTGCCCCCCACTGGCGGGATAAGGTGAAGGTAATTCCTCGGTATAAAAAGAGGGGAAAAAAAAAAAAAAAACAACCAAATATAGTGCTCACTGTAGATATGATAAAAATGAGTATAAATAGTAGAAATGCAGGTACTCACATTTGGATGAGCAGGATATACTGCTCAATCTATTCGTTTGGGTGGTATAGTCCCCACCTAGGATTCTTTAGCAGGTATCAGCTTCACAGTAGTATATGACCAGGTAAAATAAATAAATAAATAAATAAAGGATATATGGCAAAGTAATTCTAGGTAAAACCAATATTCCTTTAATAAGATAATAAATATATAAAAACAGCCAAAACGCGTTTCGCCACACAGGGCTTTATCAACTGGCAATAATAAAAATCAGCCTGGTACATAGATGCTTAAATAAGCTAAGAAAACAAATGCTTATTCAAATTTTAGCGCCAAAATGACGTCATCAATACACAGTGTAAAATACAAAAACATATTAAAACAGAAAAAATACAAGTCTTTAATGATAATAATAAAAAATATAAATAAAACCCTTAATATTAACTTAAAACGAGTGTTATTAAGTACGAAGGATAATTAATGAGAAGGGAGTACTCAATCACGTGATCGCGGATAGCCGCGATCACATGGAGTTCCCTAAAGACTTTTGGGTAATGTAGTGCTCAGCAAGGGGCATGGGAGGACCGGATGTATGGGAAGGGCAACTAGACACGTGATCGCGATCGTCCGCGATCACGTGGTATACCGCAATGAGCATTGGGCAATGTAGTCAGATAGACACGTGATCGCGATCATCCGCGATCACGTGGTATACCGCAATGGGCATTGGGCAATGTAGTCTAGACGGAGGTCGGCACAACAAAGCACACCTCCGTCTAGGTAAACGAGCAGGCAGCATAAAGAAATGGAAATAAAATGTACAGGGAAAAATAAGAATAAAAACGAGCATAATGAAAATAAAAGGAAAAAAAAAGAGAGGGGAAAGAAAGCAAACTTTGGAATAGTAACAAAAAGTGAAGAGAGAGAAATGTGTATATGTGGACAGAGTATGAATATGTAAATATGTAAAGTGGGTATGTGTGTAAGTGTAATGGATCTACAGGGATGACAAGAATATGTACAAACTGGATAGTTGCCTTATAAACAAACAGAGATAACTTCTGAGTAAGTAGTGGGAAATGAATATAAATAAAATAGTCATAGAAGAAGAAAAGTAAGAATAAGAAAAATTGTAACTTATACTGGAGCAGCAGAATATAAGAAAGTAATGTGAGAGAAAATATATATAGGTAAAAATAATAAAAATAAAATTAAATTAAAAATAAAATAAAAATAAAAATAAAAATAAAAATAAAAATTAAATAAAAATAGAAAAGAATAAAAATAAATTTAGAGATAATAATAGGAAAATAATAATAATAAATAACGGGAAAATAAATAAGAAAATAAATAAATAAATATGGAAGAATATATATGAATATGAATAAAGGGATTTGGATATAAAGAACAGTGAAGAGAGAAATAATGATATAGTATATTATAAAAAGTTAAAAAGATCAAATTCTGCATTAAGTCCTTGTGGGGCAAGGGTTCTGAGTTGAAATACCCAATACATTTCTCTTTTGCCCAGGATATTGGTAATGTTACCTCCTCTCCATGGGAGGGTAACATGTTCTATCCCAATGACTTTCAGAAGTGTCGGGTCTTTATTGTGTATCATAAAGTGCTTAGAGACTGAGTGGTTGTCATAGCCCCTTTTTATGTTACGGCAGTGTTCTGCCACTCTTACTTTGAGACATCTCTTAGTCATGCCCACGTACTGTAATCCACATGGGCATTCCAATAGGTATATCACCCCTTTAGTGTTACAGCCAATGAAGTCTTTAATAGGATAAGAGGTTTTTGTAATGTTAGAAGAAAAATTAGTAATTTTAGAATTTGTGGTACCTTTTGTGGTTCTGCATACAATACAATTGTTACACTTAAAACAACCTTTAGGTTTAGATAAAAAATTCTTTTTTTGTTGTACACTTTTTTTTGTATAATTTTTGGTAAGCATTGTTTTGAAATTCGGCGCTCCTCTAAATATAACATTAGGTCTATCTGGGATGTAGTCTTTTAAAAGGTCGTCTTGTTTCAGAATGTGCCAGTGTTTGTTTATGATTTTCTTTAAGGTTTTATTCTTGTTGTTAAAATCTAAGATAATAGGCAATTGTGGGGGATCTGCTTTTTTCACTTTATATGTTAGGAGCTCTTTTCTTTCTTTCTCTTTTACCGACTCCAGAGCTACATCTAATTTATTTACTTCATAGTTTTTTTCTAAAAACATATTTTTCAATGAGGTAGATTGGGCAATAAAATCAGCTGTAGATGAGCAATTACGGTGGAGGCGAAGAAATTGGCTTTTTGGGATGCCATCCAACCAGGGTTTATGGTGGCAACTTGTCTGATCTATTATTGTATTTGTACAAACTTCTTTAAAAAAAGTTTTTGTTTGGATGCATCCGTCTTGGATAAAGATATTTAAATCTAAAAAATTCACTGACGTATTGCTGAATTCTGAAGTTAAAACAATACCTCTATCATTCACATTTAAATGGTCTAAAAACAGTTTAAGAGACATTTCTGAGCCTTGCCAAATAAAAAATAAGTCATCAATATAACGGAAATAGGAAACCAGGTTTGCCCGCCAGCAATGATCACCCCAAATAGCTTCGGATTCCCAATCCGCCATGAAGAGGTTAGCATAGCTGGGGGCAAACCTGGTTCCCATAGCAGTACCCTTCTTTTGAATATAAAATGAATCTAAAAACCAAAAATAATTGTTAGTAAGAATTATATTGATACCTTGTATAATAAAATTGATTTGAGAATCTGGGATGGAGCTGTATTGTTTTAAAATCCTTTCTACAGCCAGGCATCCAATATTGTGTGGGATTATAGTGTATAATGATTGTACATCGCAGGTTACCAGTATATAATTGTGACACCATTTAAAATCACTTAAAAAAGATAAAAGAGTCAAAGAGTCTTTTAGATATGATCTCGTTTGTTTAACCAAGGGTTGTAGTAAAATATCTATATACTCTGAAAGATTGGATAAAACTGATCCAATACCCGACACTATAGGTCTTCCAGGGGGTTCTTCAGCATTTTTGTGTATTTTTGGGAGAAAATAAATAACTGGAATTTTTGGGTAAAGGATATTAAGATAATCTAATTCATGTTTATTTAAAATTCCCATCTCTACTCCATCTTTTAAAAATTCACTTAGAATTTCTTTGATATTGGGGGTAGGGTCATAAGATAATTTGTTATATACCTCAACATCATTAAGCTGACGATTGGCTTCTTTTATGTACATGGACTTAGATAAAATAACTAAACCCCCACCTTTATCGGCGGGTTTTATGACGATTTCGTCATCTTTTTGAAGTTCTTTTAGCGCTTTCCATTCTTTCTGAGTGAGGTTTTGATGATCATACTTATTGTGTTTAATTTTATCGAAATCTTTGAGAACCAGTTTTTCGAAGACTTCAATAGGGCCTGATTTAAAATTGGCAGGATAAAATTTAGAAGGATTTTTTAAAACGGTATGTGTGGTAGAACTTTCTTTAGGTGTGTCTGAATTGGGATATTGTGAGGCTGAATTAGATTCTGTAGAGATGTGACTGTTGTGGTTAAAAAATCTTTTTATTGTAGCTTTCCTTACAAATTTGTTAATGTCGAGAAAGGCTTGGAAAGGTTTAAAAGCGTTAGTAGGAGCGTATTTTAGACCTTTACTTAAAACCAAAATTTGAGTGGCTGTTAAAACTTTTTGGGAGAGGTTAAAAATTCCAAGTTTTTTCTCATCTATATTATTTATTATTGTCTCTCTTTCCTTTCTCTTTTGTAGTCTTCTGCCACCTCTCCCTCCTCTATACTTAAGCTTCTTTTCCTTGTTCTGGGTAGGTATGGGGTCTGTGTGTGGGGTAGATTGTGTGTGCGAATGTCTAAAAAATTATCCTCAATCTCTGAGTCAATCGACAGTAATTGGTACCTGTTGTTGTGGGAGTAATTAGGTGGTGACTTAGGAACATCTGGATATTTATGACCAAATCTAGGTCTCTGGGGTCTTGGTGTAGGTGTTGTGGATTGAGTGTAACTAGACTTATTTGTGGTAGTGTGGTGAGGAAAATTTTGATAATCTGGTGATTTGTGATGTTTGTTGGTGTAATGGTTAGATGTCTTATAGTTGTGTGATACTCTGTATCTATTCGGTGAAGAGTGATGTCTATCATAATTTTTTTGGAGATGGGTGGGGGGTCTTTGTCTGTTTTGAGGATAGTAATTATTTTGACGGTGACGGTATGGTGGCGGTGAAGAAGAGTGATGTGAAGATTTGTTGTGACGGTAAGAGTTAGCGTGATGAGTGTGTTCATAATTTAGATTTCTATTCTTAGTTGTGAATGTATCAGTGGTGTATTTTTTGTGTAAATTATATGTCCTCACTTGATTATTGCCGTAATCTTGTTTGTCTCTTATATATTTTTTTATTTTGATATGTTTTGTGTCCGTCTCTACTTTTTCAATTTTACTTTGTATTAAGACTGAATTTTGTTTGTAGGAGTGGGTTTCTGTAAAGGGTAGTAGCTTTTCTTTAAGGTTATTTATCTCCATATCTAGAGTAGAGAGTTTTTTACTTTTCTTTATGATTAAGGTTTCCATGAGGCCGAAGGTGCATACCTCCAGTTTGTTAAACCAGTCATTCATAAACTCTTCGTCGTCTTGATCTGTAGTGGGTAATTTATACAGTCTTAGACCTCTTGGAGTAATTTTCTCGTCAATATACTTTTTCAGAGTTGCTATTTCCCATTTTAATTTTATCTCTGAGGTTAAAGATTTCTCTAGTTGTCTAAATAAGTCTTGTTGATTATGAGTTGGATGTTCATTAAAGATTAGATCGCTATTGTTTGTGTCAAAAGCATGATTTATGTCTATGGTATAGTTACGTCTATAATCAAAAATAGACATAGTTCCTATAGAGCACTCTGCTGCTATCACCAGAGGGAAATGGATAGACAAAAGATAGGTATTGGATCAGCGCTGAGTGATCTAATAGGACTGTGAACAAATCGAAAGCTGCAACCTATGGGTATGAGGTTCCCTCTAATAGCCTCAAAGGAAAAATGGCAAAAACACAATAATAGGTCGCGCTGGATACAAATGGATGTGAAATAACAATGTAAAATAAATAAATAAAAATATAAAATATAATCAGATCAGAAAGACAAAATGAATAGTAATAAAATTATTAATATTAATATCACTTGCATACACTCTTACAGTAAGGAACGGAACAGTTATAATGAATAGTCCCAATACTTAATAGTCTGCTTGTATATTCCAATAAATAAGTGGAAGGCTTGGTATGTAGGAATTTCCAATGAAGAGAATGAGTCTTCTAATTCATGGGGTGTCTTGACTCCGTGGTATACATGGAAAGACAAAATAAAGAAAATCCAATAGTGCAAACTGAGGACCAATAAGAGCAGGGTGAATATAGGATAGGTATATTACTCACCTATTATTGAGCATAAACTAGCTCAAGTATAATAAGCATTCAGTGGCGTCTGCCCCCCACTGGCGGGATAAGGTGAAGGTAATTCCTCGGTATAAAAAGAGGGGAAAAAAAAACAAAAAAACAACCAAATATAGTGCTCACTGTAGATATGATAAAAATGAGTATAAATAGTAGAAATGCAGGTTTTTATTTTTGCATTTTTATTTTTATTTTATTTTTAATTTAATTTTATTTTTATTATTTTTACCTATATATATTTTCTCTCACATTACTTTCTTATATTCTGCTGCTCCAGTATAAGTTACAATTTTTCTTATTCTTACTTTTCTTCTTCTATGACTATTTTATTTATATTCATTTCCCACTACTTACTCAGAAGTTATCTCTGTTTGTTTATAAGGCAACTATCCAGTTTGTACATATTCTTGTCATCCCTGTAGATCCATTACACTTACACACATACCCACTTTACATATTTACATATTCATACTCTGTCCACATATACACATTTCTCTCTCTTCACTTTTTGTTACTATTCCAAAGTTTGCTTTCTTTCCCCTCTCTTTTTTTTTCCTTTTATTTTCATTATGCTCGTTTTTATTCTTATTTTTCCCTGTACATTTTATTTCCATTTCTTTATGCTGCCTGCTCGTTTACCTAGACGGAGGTGTGCTTTGTTGTGCCGACCTCCGTCTAGACTACATTGCCCAATGCCCATTGCGGTATACCACGTGATCGCGGATGATCGCGATCACGTGTCTATCTGACTACATTGCCCAATGCTCATTGCGGTATACCACGTGATCGCGGACGATCGCGATCACGTGTCTAGTTGCCCTTCCCATACATCCGGTCCTCCCATGCCCCTTGCTGAGCACTACATTACCCAAAAGTCTTTAGGGAACTCCATGTGATCGCGGCTATCCGCGATCACGTGATTGAGTACTCCCTTCTCATTAATTATCCTTCGTACTTAATAACACTCGTTTTAAGTTAATATTAAGGGTTTTATTTATATTTTTTTATTATTATCATTAAAGACTTGTATTTTTTCTGTTTTAATATGTTTTTGTATTTTACACTGTGTATTGATGACGTCATTTTGGCGCTAAAATTTGAATAAGCATTTGTTTTCTTAGCTTATTTAAGCATCTATGTACCAGGCTGATTTTTATTATTGCCAGTTGATAAAGCCCTGTGTGGCGAAACGCGTTTTGGCTGTTTTTATATATTTATTATCTTATTAAAGGAATATTGGTTTTACCTAGAATTACTTTGCCATATATCCTTTATTTATTTATTTATTTATTTTACCTGGTCATATACTACTGTGAAGCTGATACCTGCTAAAGAATCCTAGGTGGGGACTATACCACCCAAACGAATAGATTGAGCAGTATATCCTGCTCATCCAAATGTGAGTACCTGCATTTCTACTATTTATACTCATTTTTATCATATCTACAGTGAGCACTATATTTGGTTGGTTTTTTTTTTTGTTTTTTTTTCCCCTCTTTTTATACCGAGGAATTACCTTCACCTTATCCCGCCAGTGGGGGGCAGACGCCACTGAATGCTTATTATACTTGAGCTAGTTTATGCTCAATAATAGGTGAGTAATATACCTCTCCTATATTCACCCTGCTCTTATTGGTCCTCAGTTTGCACTATTGGATTTTCTTTATTTTGTCTTTCCATGTATACCACGGAGTCAAGACACCCCATGAATTAGAAGACTCATTCTCTTCATTGGAAATTCCTACATACCAAGCCTTCCACTTATTTATTGGAATATACAAGCAGACTATTAAGTATTGGGACTATTCATTATAACTGTTCCGTTCCTTACTGTAAGAGTGTATGCAAGTGATATTAATATTAATAATTTTATTACTATTCATTTTGTCTTTCTGATCTGATTATATTTTATATTTTTATTTATTTATTTTACATTGTTATTTCACATCCATTTGTATCCAGCGCGACCTATTATTGTGTTTTTGCCATTTTTCCTTTGAGGCTATTAGAGGGAACCTCATACCCATAGGTTGCAGCTTTCGATTTGTTCACAGTCCTATTAGATCACTCAGCGCTGATCCAATACCTATCTTTTGTCTATATATTTTTTAATGAAGGATGAAAGTAAAAATTATTACAGGGTTTGAAATTTCCACTTGCTATTGGCAAGTCCTGCTCGCGGGTAACATTTAAGACCTGGCTAGTAGCATATTTTAAAAATAATTAAAACAAAATCTATCTACCTTAACCAACTAACCAACCGTAAGCAATTTAGCGGACGGTTGCTTGTTGACTGTGAGAGTCCATATATCGATGGTGTCCCACCCGGTTTTTAAATTAGATAATACAAAAAATCCTGACTGACTATAGTATACTTGTTACTCATACAAGGTGCCCAGATTCATCGACCTATACGATGCGTTCACAGATTAGCAATATCAGTGGGCTCTAACCGAGCGTACAGAATAGCCAGCGTTGCATTGCCATTCTAACCGTGTTTAACCTACAGGCGGCCTGTAATCCTGTAAGTACAAGGAGAGAAGAAAAAGGTAGGGGAGGAAAGGGGCGGGGATGGGAGGGGGTGTTACAGGGAATCTCCAATAATGATACAAGCTAGACTAGGTGGTCTAGACGCTGTGTAGCCGCATATGTTAACGAGTATCATAGCGCCCATTTGGCAGGCTGTACCCTGTAAACCTCCCGGTGGGATCCTTAAAGTCCCACCATAGGAGATTAGATTGAGTGTTTTTGTTGAACTCAGTAGCTTGTTAAAGAGACAGGGGTATTGGGGGAATGAGCCCACCCCCCATCTCCTAATCACCAACTCCGCTGTCTATCCACGGGCCCCAGACCTTTTCAAATTTCTTAATAGTGCCCCTTACCCGGGCAGTTAGCTTATCCATGATAAATGTATCTTTGATCTTTTGTATCACCATATTGAGTGGGGGGGTCTCTCTCTGTAGCCATACTTGAGCTAGGGCCCTCCTGGCTGCCAAGTTCACTTTATGTATTAGATTCTGTTCCATTCTGGACCAGTCATCCATATATCTAGCCAGAAGGAATAACCAGGGGTCTAGCATGACCTCGCTATCAAAGACGTCCCCCAATAATTCCACGACCCGTTTCCAATATTTTTGTGCCTCTGGACAATCCCACCACATGTGTAAATAGGTCTCTTTTTGGCCACATCCTCTCCAACACAGATCTGTAGACATTTTATTCATTCTACATAGTTTCACTGGGGTAACGTACCACCTGAACATAGTCTTATAAGCCTGTTCCTGCATAGAGACACCTATAGAGGAAGTCGCAGCGGCCTCCCAGATCTCTTGCCATTTAGGTCCGCCTCCCATTGGGTTTTATAAGTGAGCTCCCCCCATTCTGTTGTGTTCGTACTTAAGTGTGCATACAGATTGGTAATTAGGCCTTTCGGGAATTGTTCTTTGATGCACATTCTTTTGACGAATGTAGGTGGAGTTAGTGCGCTACTTTTAATCGCTGGGATTTGGGCATAATCCCTAAGCTGTAGGTATCGAAAAAAATCAGAGGGGCGTAAAGTAGCCCTGGTTTTCAATTCCTCAAATAATTTAAGCGAGCCACCCTCATATAAATGGCATAGACGTTGTACCCCCGTGCTTTCTATGCCCCTAAAATCTCTAGCTTCCATCCCCGGGATAAAGGCTGTGTTCTTCAGGTAAGGGGCCAGTGGGGGGACAATCCATATTTAGTTGACGTGGCGTCCCAAATTTTCAAGGAGTTTGCAATAGCTGGGCATTCGATACGTATAGATGGTCTGTGGTCCCTAGGGACCCACATGAAACATTGAGGTATACCCACCGCCTCTTTTCCGGAGGAGAGTGCCATAGTGCTATTTGAGTTAGCTGGTCCGCTAGATAGTAGAAGTAAAGGTTTGGTAAACCCAAAAGTGAAAGTTTAAAATAACCCTTTTAAACACTTGGCTAGGTCCCTCGGCGCTGGAACAGATATGTCAGCCAATAGGGGTTTCAAACTCTGTGAAACAGTAGGAAGTGCCCCTAGTGGTTCTTTGGGAGACTGAAACTAGATGCAATCTTAACCCTGCATTATAAACCTTGTAGAGTCTCTAGAATTGCAATATTTCACATTTCATGGTGAAAGTGCACCCAGAGTACTAAAGTGTGATGAAGTGGTATGGTATGGTATGGTGTGGTAAGTGCTATGGGTGCATATAGTGTCCATTTAAGAGCAGCTTGTCTGCTTCATTCATTGAATGTGTGAAGTAAGGGATCAATCCCCCTCCCCTCTTAGTAACTATGGCAACTACAGATTTCCGAGGCATTTCAAGCCTGCAGGTTCAAAGCCAGTTGGTGAGGTTATTTCATACAGATCAAAAAACACTATCTTATTCAACACAACTGCTTCCTTTAGCTTGGTGACGATAGTGTCCATGAAGGGTTAAAACCTGGGTGACCTGGCACCCAGACCACGTCATTGAAATGAAGTGGTCTGGGTGACTATAGTGGTCCTTTAAGCTTCATATTTAGCATATTCGTTTCTATTTACTACCATGCCAGCAGTAAGGTGATACATCTATTTCTTTAATTGAGTATTAAAGGAACACTATAGTTACCCAAATAACTTGATCTTAATGAAGCATTGTTTTGGTATAGATCATGCCTTTTGAAGTTTCACTGCTCAATTCACAGCCATTTGGGAGTTAGATCACTATATTTCTGTTTATGAAGGCCTTGCCACACCTCTCCTTACTGTGACTGACACAGTCTGCATTAAGGAAAGAAACTGGTTTTACTTTCAATCAGATGTAACTTATCTTAAAATGTTTTATCTCCAGCACTGAAAACTTAAAAATACAGGAGGCTCATGCAGAGTGTAGCAAGCAGGGGGTAAGACAATTACAAGTAATTAATTAAATGAAACATAATTTGGGATAAAGGAAGTATAAGCTTTAGATGACTCTTTACAGAAACTGTTTAGTAAGGCTGTGCAAGTTACATGCAGGGAGGTGTGACTATGGTGCATAAACAAAATTATTTAACTCTAAATGGCAAAGAATTGAGAATAGAGACTATAGGGTTTGATCTTTACAACAATAGTCACCAAGCTTCCTTTAGCTTGGTGACTATTTAAGTTCAATCCCTCAGCAAGTGTAAAAGCATCATGTTTTAGGACCTTCTGTTGTTGTTAAATGATCACTATAGTGTCAGGAAAACAAACCCTTAGGTCCCCCCTCCCGCTGGACTGAAGGTGTTAAAACCCCTTCAGCCAGGGCTCGAGTCCTGCAGGAAGCGTGGGAACAGCGTTCCTGCACTTTCTTTGCAGTGTGTGTGTGTGTGTCTGCGTGTGTCTGTGTGTGTGTGTGTGCACGCGTTTATGCATACGAGTGTATATTATTTTTTTTGGGGGGGGGGGTCGGGGACGTGGATCTTGGGTGAGTTCCCACACTTTTTCCCCAGGACTTGACCTCTGCCGTCAGCTACTTACTTTAATCCAGCGCTGGGCTCCCTTGGCGCTGGTGACCTCTCCTCCCACTCCGACCTTCCTTGGCGCTGGTGACCTATCCTCCCACTCCGACCTCAGCTCTTTAGCCGTACACGCATTACAAATGCCCATAGGAACGCATTTCACAATACTTTCCTATGGACTTTCTGCACGCTGAATGCGATTTTTCGCATTCTGCATCGCAGCAGTGCCTCTAGCGGCTGTCAGGAAGACAGTCACTAGAAGCTGGATTAACCCTACAATGTAAACATAGCAGTTTCTCTGCAGGCGAACTAATAAAAACATTCACTATTCAAACCAGCCGAGTTGTTAAAGGAACACTATAGTCATCTAAATTACTTTAGATAAATAAAGCAGTTTTAGTGTATAGATCATTCCCCTGCAATTTCACTGCTCAATTCACTGTCATTTAGGAGTTAAATCACTTTGTTTCTGTTTATGCAGCCCTAGTCACACCTCCCCTGGCTATGATTGACAGTGCCTGCATGAAAAAAAAAAAAAACTGGTTGAAACAGATGTAAGTTACCTTAAATAATCTCTAAATGTAACTTTAATCACATACAGGAGGATCTTGCAGGGTCTAGCAAGCTATTAACATAGCAGGGGATAAGAGAATCTTAATTAAACAGAACTTGCAATAAAGAAAGCCTAAATAGGGCTCTCTTTACAGGAAGTGTTTATGGAAGGCTGTGCAAGTCACATGCAGGGAGGTGTGACTAGGGTTCATAAACAAAGAGATTTAACTCCTAAATGGCAGGGGATTGAGCAGTGAGGCTGCAGGGGCATGTTCTATACACCAAAACTGCTTCATTAAGCTAAAGTTGTTCAGGTGACTATAGTGTCACATGCCTGCAACTTTGCAATGATGCTTAGATGTTTGTCCAGGCTTTGTTCTGCACCATGTTTTTCTCATGAAATGTGCTATATTTATTGGTCGTTGACCCAATAGGACTTTCCAAGATCTCTGCATTATGCTGTAGGTTTTTCTCCTTCCACCAAAATTAGACAAGGGTAGTACTCATGTACTCATGTACCTTGCAAACAAAAATAGCTTTTTCAGTTTGCATGAAGCAAAATTGTGATTAATTCTTCTTTGGTCCATGTCTTCAGAAAAACATCTTGATCTAAATTAACATGGCTGCCCATTTATGTGTTATCCTCTTAACTACTTTTGTTTCTTGGCTCTTTGTGTTTTTGCTATTCTCACTTCTATTGTCTACATCTCTGCTATATGTAAAACTATACATTGTTTAAATTGGATGGGGAGTAGCAAAATGTTCTCTCTCTAGGTGGAAATAGTAAAGAGTAAAAGACTTGGCATATTCTAAAAGCAGACGGAATATAATCTTTTTATCAGTTCTGCAAGTGTAAATCTCATTTTTAAATTCCATGACACCAATTTTTTATTATCTTATAAAAACATTTTGACATCGTTAACAGATTCCCGTATCATATTAGGGTGGCCTTCTAAGCAACTGGAGAAGTGTGCTACTTGCATAACAAGTGGATAGGGTTCTAACTTAACCCCTTAAGGACCAAACTTCTGGAATAAAAGGGAATCATGACATGTCACACATGTCATGTGTCCTTAAGGGGTTAAAGGAACACTAGAGGGTCAGGAACACAAACATGTGTTCCTAACCCTTTAGTGTTAAAACCACCAGTTAGGTGGCTTGCCGCCCTTTAGAAATGGGTTAAACCGTGCCTTATTTCCAGCAGTGCGGAGGTCCGCCAGAGCTGGCCCCGCCACCGCCCCAATCTGCCTCCTTGGTGACATAATTAGAATTTACTATTTTTAGCCAATCCAAAGCATTGGATTGGCTGAAATAGGTAAGGATGGGGGCAGGGCCAAACGCACCTGCTTAAAGAAATGCATTGAATCAATACATCTCTATGAGGAAAATTCAGCGTCTCCATGCAGTGCGTGAGGTGTGGTCACTGGAGTTGTCCATATGGGTTCATATAAACAATGCCCTTTCTCGGAAAAAGGCAGTGTTTGCATGAAAATGCTTGTAGGTAATGATTATAGTCACCAGAACAACTACATTAAGCTGTAGTTGTTCTGGGGGTTATAGTGTCCATTTAACTTTATAATATATTACACGCTGTCTCTCTGTTTTGCATCAAACAGAATAAATTTTTATATGGTACAAATTGGCAGCACATCTATGTGTAATTGAATTATAAAAAAATATTTAGATTTTAGTACATGAAAACTTATCACTTAAAGGACCACAATGTTGCCAGGAAAACAAACTCGTTTTCCTGACACTACCTTTCTCCAGCACCGGGCTCCCTCGGCGCTGGTGACCACTCCTCCCCATCCCGAAGTTCAATCCGAATGTTTCCCTGCCGACTCAACGCAATGGACGTCCAGCGTCTTCTCACTGTGCTTTTCACTGTGAGAATTGCAGAAGCGCCTCTAGCGGCTGTCAGTGAGACAGCCTCTAATGGCTGGATTAACACTCAGTGAAACATAGCAGTTTCTTTCATTTTGCTGAAGTGGTCTGGGTGCCTATAGTGGTCCTTTAAGGACATTCTCTCTATCATCCTCCTCCTGCTATGATCAAACATTGTTATTTGACTGGAATACCAGATGCGTTTGCTTGTATAATAAGGTAATATATAGACCCTGCAGGGCAATATTTCATACAGTATTCTAATACTTGTGTTCACAATTCCTGTTTAATATACCTCCATCGTTTGACAAGTTGACATAATTTAGCAGCGGTATTGAATAACTAGTAACACTGTTAAGACTCAACTGTGCTTAAGTGCATTAATTGCAATATAAGCCCTAGAAAAATAAAAAATAAAACTTGAAAATGAAAACTAGTTTGGTTCTTTTTGGATCGTGTGATGGTATTTAAATGTTGTACAGGGGACCCATTTTCTCTTTGCTTTCATTTTGCTCGTAGGCCCAGCTATTTTTAGATGAAATGCTCAATATGTTTCTTTTTGTGCCACTTTCCTACGGTATCCTGCTGGCTTAAAATTGAATATTGCATTAAGAGTGCCCATTAATATACTGATTTTTTTTCTTCATGTTACCAAAGCTCAGAATACACAGAGTGTTATTAACAGACATTTTCCTCATAGTACATAGTACTCTGACAGAAACACGTACACACATCAGTAAACACATTTTGTAGTCGAATTAATTAATTTTATTGAGATTTGTACAATTTTGTTTTTAACACTTTGAAGCTGCAAAATATTTTTTGTTGTGCAAAATTCGGTGAAACAAGAAAAAACAATATTTGGTTGTATAAATATTCTCCCCATTGCTATGAAACTCCTAATTAAGTGCTGGTGCATGATCCAGATCATACAGAAGTAACATAATTAGCTAAATAGAGACAACGTGCAATTACAGCTGTAGCGGATTGGTACCGGGCTGTCCTACAACATGTATGGGGATAATTGTATTTGGTCATATTGCTAGTTTAATGTGTGTGAACATGCATAGAAATCATTGTATCCGGGTATATTGGCAGTTGAATGTGTGTAAAGTACTGTATTCCTCTGGTTGTTCGGTAGAATCATTCGAATGAAACAAGGGAATGAAACTACCGAACAACCAGACCACCCTGTGTAAAGTGTGCCTTCAATTACATGCATTGTTGCAAACGGGTAATTACCTATTCGTGCAGTGTGGTCTTTGTCCTCTGGGTGGCCGCCATTCGGGATACGAACACGTGGCGGCGGCCATCTTAAACTACCGAACAGCGGTGTTTTGCCGTCAAGTGTCTGGAACTAAAATCGGACACTTGACTAGGCAAACACCGCTGAGACCTCCATACTTCCAGAAATTCGTATAGAAACTACCGAATGACCCGCCGTTCAGTAGAAAGAAACTCACGAACTAGGGGATTCATGCGAATCCCCCTTAGTCTCTATAACACCAGTAATTCGTCTGTTTCATTCACTTGTTTGTGACCGACCGCAGGGCCAAAATGCATGGAACTGTTTTCGGATACTTTACCCATGCGGTCGGTCAAATCTTTGGAACCCCATATCTCATGAACCGTTTATCCGAATGAGCTGATTTTAAAATATGTTGTTCCTCCAGACTAGGGCTATCTGGAGATATTGGATTTGTGGACGTACCCCAAGTATTTAGGGTACATCCAAAACTTGGGTAAAACTATGTACATGATAAGGGGATTATGATGCTAGAGGAGGGGAGGAGATGTGTGGGAGGTTACTGTTCACAGATTGGATAATGTCTTAAGTGATAGAACCTCCTCCCTTGCATGGGAGAGGGCTTTATAAGGAACTGTGGAATAAAGCTTGTCAGTTCTACTCCTGAAACTGTGTGTCGTCCAGTTATTGGGATTGCGATGGGGATATTGCTGTATTACTCTACCTGCTAGAAACCTTGCCTGTGGACTTATCATCACCTTGTTCCTGAGCCTCACTGGGATCTCTAGTGGAGAATAGCTGTGAAAGATCGTCTCTCCGCTACAACAGCTATATATAAAGTCCCACAAGGGTTTTAAAGAGCATATCATACACGTCATTAGGATCAAGGAGCTATCAGAACACTTCTAGAGAAAAAAAAAAACAACCAGGCAGGGTTGGGTTATTCTAAAAAAAATATTACAAAATAATTAGCTAAACCTCACCAATTCCCCTCCCCCATTCCCTTTTAACTTCTAGTTAAAGTCCTGACCTCCCTTACCCACCCAAACAAACTAAATATAAAACTTGCCTCTGTTCCAGACAGAGGCCAAGTTCTCCCCTCTGCACACTCTGCCTCCACTGGCATTGCTACCTCTTGCTAGCAAGGGCATGTAGGGGGAAAGCGGGTTGACCGTAGGGCATAGTCTTGGAGGAGGGTTGTGTGCCACCATTGGATGACTGTCACTAGCCTGCTGTGCACAGACGCGTCCAATGTGCATATAACTTAACTATCCAGCCCAGAATTCTTCCTGGCTGGGTAATGATGCCCCAGTTACCCATCTGGAAATGGAGTTAGACCTCCAACAACAAAGGTGATGAACTCTGCAGTGCAGAATTTCGCTATGAAACACTGCAAAAACAAACAGGCACCATGACCACTTCAAAACACTGCAGCAGCCATCTTGTTTGGAGTAATCCTTTACATCCATGATTAGAAAATGGAAATATGGCTCAACAGTGACTCTAACTCAAAAAGGACTTTCACCAAAGCTTGGTGACCAGGTTGCAGATGAAGTTTGCCTAAAGACACATGGGAGAAATGGTAAGCAATTATAAATAAATTCTCTGAACTGATGGGACCAGAATTGAATCTTTTGACCATAGTGCAAAAAAAAGCTATATGTTGCACAGAGCCTACTCCCATGATTGATGCATAGAGGTGGTAGGATGTTGTGGGCATACATTTCTCTGTCAGGGTTTGAGAAACTGGTCAGGGCTGAGGTAGATGGACACATGCAAATGCAGGAAAATTCTAGGGGAAAACTTGTTAAGTGTCGTCATACTACAAGAAACTCTGTAACTGTCTAAACAGCCCAGTTCCCTCAATCAGATTGAGATTCTGTCGAAAGACTTAAAGCTTGCTGTTCACTATCCTATCCTGCTTGACAGACCATAGCAATATTGCCAAGAAGAATTGTCAAAATTGAAGAACTCAAATGTGCGTAACTTATACATCCTCTAGCCCTCTAAAATTCACAGCTGTAATTGTAGTCAAAGATGGTTCTGCCAGGTATAGACATATTGGTTTGTTTCTATGTAACAAATGTTTTTTTTGTTTTGTTTTTTCTCTCCTGTTTCTCTTTGGTTCACTGCTATAGATTCCAAGTTTGTAGAACTTATATAATTAACTCCCTGACTGAAATATTTCAAGTTTTGTACGTGTATCTTAAATGTAGACAAGCAAGCTGGTACAAGACAGGTATATGGACTTGTGTTATTAAAATTATTATAACTATCATTAAAAATATTTATTCTGAGAATAGTGACAATATTGAATTACATGAACCTCTTGAAATATTGATTTAATGGTCAGAGTGCTCCAGCTCTTTCTCGCACAACATAGAAAATTATGTTAAAGGGAACCTGTCATGAGGCGTAGAAGTGTGCTCTTTTCTAACCACCTGATTTGACTCATGTTATGCAATTAATGGTGTCTTGCCTACTGTTAGTGTGGTGTAATCTCGGTAAAAATAAATTTAGTAGGCCGAGATTACCACGTGGTATGTGTACGTGCATATACTGGTGTATCGGTCGGTTGGTTGCACGTGGCAAAGATGCAATCAGTAGTCTACGGAGCATGTGCGAGAATACCGGATGTAGTATTCCCCTCCTCCATTGTGCTGGGCAAGCCATGTGGTCAAATAGGAAGTTAGTTCTTGTTTGATTGATTGGGTAAGAGTATGTGTGGGTGGAGCTTATTATGGGAGGAGTTACATGCCTATATAAGGAGCCTACACTATTGTTCGGGGCTCAGATCTTGTTGTATTTTGGTGACATTAGTCCCTCTGAGTCCCGGTCGGTGAATCGAATAAAGAATCTCTTCTTTATTCCTGAAGAAACCTGTGTCCATCTCTCTGTGCTTGGCTTCCGTCAGTTTCTCCGGTATCATTAGAAGCTCATATTTTAATTCATTTCCATTTCCCTGTCCCCTGCTGAGAGCATCAATCATGTTTTCAGTGGGTGTTACACTTGCTGTAAGACAGACCTCTGCTGCATACCCATTTTTGGGAAGCACAGACTTGCTTCCCATAATAGGTTAAAAGTCCCGACACTTTATGTTGTTTTTGTGTAAATAAAACTTATCTGTTCTCTCTCTCCATTCTCAGATTCCCTTTTTATCTCTGTGTCAGTGGGCACAGGCTCAACTCACTGGGTGGGGGGAAGGACTATTTTTCAACCTCTGATTTTAGACGTCTTGACACTTACAATTTTGCTAGCACAATGCATAGATAAAATGTTATTCCCTATCATTAAAGGATCACTATAGGGTCAGGAACACAAGCATGTATTTCTGACCCTATAGTGTTAAAATCACCATCTAGCCCCTCTGGGCCCCTTATGCCTCCATAAATATAGAAAAATCTTACTGTATTCCAGCCAGAAGCTGTAGATCTGCAGCCTGTTTGCCTAAAAAACAAAACAAAAAAAACAGTCTGCTGACATCAGAAATGGTAGCCTGATCCAATCACAGTGCTTCTCCATAGGATTGGCTGAGACTGACAAGGAGGCAGATCAGGGGCAGAGCCAGCATGATTCAAACACAGCCCTGGCCAATCAGCATCTCCTCATAGATATGCATTGAATCAATGAATTACTATGAGGAAAGTTCAGTGTCTGCATGCAGAGGGTGGAGACACTGAATGTTTGGATGCATTTTAGGAAGCCATGACCCAGGAAGGATCTCGAACAGCCATCTGAGGAGTGGCCAGTGAAGTTATCACTAGGTTGTAATGTAAACACTGCATTTTCTCTGAAAAGACAGTGTTTACAGCAAAAAGCCTGAAGGTAATGATTCTACTCACCAGAAAAAAAAATCAATAAGCTGTAGTTGTTCTGGTGACTATAGTGTCCCTTTAAAGATTTGTCATGACAGGCACCCTTTAAAAAAATAAATAAAAAAAATGCGTAAAAAATATTAAAACCTTTTCTAAAAACATGTTTAGGCATTTATATAATATATTGGCTATTCTAGAGTTTTACAGTTTTTGTAAGAGATCCACTTTGTCTTAATACTTCTTCCGGTCCTCAAAGATCCCTGAGCAGTATATAATTGGCATATTTGAGTATTATTCCACTGTATTTATTATAGCGTATACAAGTACTTAGTAACAGTTCTTCTGGCAGTTTACTATTTTCCTGCTTTGTGGTCTTATAGCAGTACTTTTAGGTCCAGGGCCATTAGTCATCCATCAGTATAAAGGGGTCCCAGATGGACAAAACTAGTCTCCTTAATGATATGGAGAACTTCATTATCGTTAAAAAGTGAGATTGTCACCAGTAGCATACTACGTATTTAGTGGTTAATATATTCTTTCTTCTCCCAGGATAATATCTTGAAATTTTAACGTCAGCCAGTAACATCTGACATTTCTCTGTCTATGACAGACTAGTACTTATTCTATCATTCTGGTTCCTACTTGCTACCCTGCATGTCCATTACCTGCTCTTTTTTACCAACACCTGTAATCCTCTTCAATCAAAACCAAAATATGGCTGCATGTGATGCCTGCATGACTAAAACCATAACACACAGTAAATAGGGCCCTTCAACCGAGCTAGTGCTGTTATCAAACCTAAAACCCATGTAAACTACTATATTGATGAGTTAAACGTTATTTCCCAACAGATTATATCCGAACGTTCACCTGGGACAAAAAGCTTGAAATGGTGGTAAAATCAACTGGAATATTGGGTGGCCAGGGTAAGTGATGTATTTTTATATTTCTTTACATCATGTGAATACTTTACCTTTTCATGTACACACTCCCCATTTGCTATGAATATTTTTTTTTTATTTTTTTTAAATGGCCTACATTTTTTCCAGCGCCTTGGATCTCTTAATGAAGATTTGGGTAAATACACAGGCATTTGGAGAGATGATGTACACAATTATAGGACAGATACAAGTGGAGAGAATCCCTCCCCATAATGCAATGCTTGTAAATAATGACAATCCATACTCCACAATGCTGAAATATTTCCCGTAAAATTGATTACACTGTGTGATGGCCTTACAAAGACCATTTTAACTTCAAAAGACAGCCACTTGTTACTGCAGTGATGGAATATCAAAGTGGAAGATGGCCCCAAAGGATCAACTTTGATCTTCCCAGAAAAGCTTAAGAAGAAATCAAACCAACATGGAAGTAATTTGCTTCACTCCTTTCTAAGACACTGATCTGTCCTCATTGGACTTATGAGGGCTAATATCATTACCATTTTGTTTTCTCATAACTTCGTATTCTGTACGAAACCATAATATTTCACTGTTTTAGTTGCGTTTAATACAGTAGGGTAAGACAACTGTTTCTTGTGCTGTTTTTTCTGAATTGTTTTTCTTGCCTTCTGTATTCCAAATATCTTCCTTGCCCAGTAGAGTTGCAGACTAGTGTATCTTAAACTGTTTCTAAAACCCCAATACCGTAGTATCCTTTGCATAGGCTCAATCATTGACCTCCTGCTGGGATATACATTTGTATATCTTTGTATTTCTTTATTCTTTATTGGGTATCTTAAATATTTCCGAGTGTATTGTGTGTCTAATGTTCTTGGGGCTTTGCTGCCATGAGGAGTAATATGGGTCAAGTAGAATATCTTTAGTTTCATTTAATTATTTTTCTATTAACGTAAAAGGCTTACATATTTCTCACAAAAAGTTGTTTGGCGTTGGAAAAAGTCAGGAGAGCAAAAAATATTTAATATTGCACAACAAATCTAATGGTGGCCAATGCATGAAATTGGGGAGGGGGCAGTGTATTTGAGGGAGGGCAGTGTATTAATTTGGGGAAGGTAGGGGGCAGCGTATTAGAGTGGTGGGGGGGGGGGGCACTGTATTAGAGTGGTAGAAGGGGGGCAGTGCATTGGCAGTGTATTAATTTGGGGGAGGGACAGGGCAGTGTATTAGAGTGGAGGAAGTTACTCCACTCTAATTCAATTAGAGTAGAGGGAGGAGGGGCAGTGTGTTAGATTAGGGGGCAGTGTATAAGAATGGGTGGAGGGGGCCGTGGAGATGCTGACTAGACACACAGCTTTTTGCCACACATGCACAATAGCCTCCCAATGCTTTCCTATGGGAAAGCATTGGATTGGCTCACATCATCCAGTTTGATGATTTCAGCCAAAGTGAAGAACACACTCCTAGGACTTCAAAATCAACAAGATAACTTAATTTTCTTTTTACAGCTGTGCAACAGCATACATTCACCATTTCAGTCCTATTACTAAACTTTTTCCTTATATGTCAAGGTAGTTGGACTGAAACATTAGTTATATGCAAATGCACGTCTCCTTAAAATTAATGTGTTCTTTTGTTTACTTTGAAAACCCTACTAGCATGAGGACATTCAGTGTCAGGCAACTTTTTTATACTGTTCTTTTCTAAATAAACCTACGTTTCTAAGTTTTGGGTTTTTTTTTCGTCCCACATGAACTTAAAGCTTGTTTATTTGGCCCGTGTTAGCCTTTGAGTTGGACATGCTTGCTGTAGGGTTATCATGTATCCTCAATGCATCAATAAATGCATTAATAATAAGTTAACAATACAGGGACGTATTGAGACATAGTTCTTATCCGACACCTGATCTCCACGAGTCCCACATATTCCATGTGTTTAACCCCTTAAGGACCAAGCTTCTGGAATAAAAGGGAATCATGACATGTCACACATGTCATGTGTCCTTAGAAACTTGTGTGGGAGGGGAGAATAGTTTTTTCAGACCTTTCTCATATGAGCTTTGGGTATCTAATTCAGAGAGTAACTGCCAAAGAGGCGGTGCCGTTGTTGATTTCCAGGCTTGTGCAATTCACCTCTGCGCCGTTAATGCTATGTGCATGATTATTTTCAGTTTAAATTTAGGTATCCCTGTGGGTAGATCTAGTAGTAAAAATTGCTGGGGCGATAGAGGGATCTCGCAACCAGTCACTTCTTTAACTTCACATTTCCAGAAAGGTTGAATAGTTGGTCAATTCCACCATATATGAAGGGCAGTACCTTGCTCATTTTTACAGCGCCAACATGTGACAGGTGTGGTTGGGTACAATATATGTAGTCTACTGGGTACTATATACCATCTATAGACCACTTTATAGTTCTGTTCGATATGAGTGGAAGATTTTATTAGCTGTGTGGTTAACTTAAAGATATTTTCCCATCTTGTAGAGGGGATAGAGCATTGCAGATCTCTCTCCCTCTGCTGTGCCAATTTTGAAGCGGCAAAAAGTGTGTGGTGCGAGAGTGTCCTATAACTCGTGGAGATCGATTCAAAAGCTGATGGTAATGATCCATTAACTTTGTTCCCATGTCGTGATTGTAGCAGTCGAAGCAACAGGGGTGTCAATTTTGTGGTATTGTCTTGCTAAGAATTACTTCAGTTAGACATAAGAGTACTGGGAAGGAATATTTCTTCTCCAGGGCATCGTAACTCTGGAGGTTGTGTAGGCCATAGAAGTGAAATAGTTGGGTGGCTACTCTGGTTTGCCATGGAAGGGCATTAAACATAGGTATACAATAAGGAAGAGACATAAGAGGTGTGGCTAGGGACAGACTGGTATGGCCACACAGCTTAGATTTGTGTGTATCCCAGACTCTCAGGAGAAAATGGAGGGGCCAATGGGAGGGTTGCTCTCAATATTTCGGCAGCCAAACCAAATTGGTCAGTTCATGGGGAGCTAGGAGCGCTTTCTCCAGGTGTACCCATTGAGGGGCGGAAAGAAAGTGTGGGAGGGCCGTGGCCAGTATGGTTGTGTAGTAGTAGTAGTATGTGTGGATATTGGGCAATGCCAAGCCACCACTTCGTTTCGGTGCATTTAATAATTTCTGGGCTACCCTAGGTCTACCTCCCTTCCATACAAACTTATTTAAGTCAGTTTGTACTGCCTTAAAGAATGTCTGGGGAATTTCTATCGGAGGGTATCTTCCAGCACTCATGGGGTTAAAAGTCAGATTGCAATCTAGAACGATAAAAGCTTAAAATGGTGTAATACCACCTGGTGAGAGACCTTCACCACGTACACGCTATGTGGAGCTTTTATCTTGTAATGTGACAGGCTTAGGATTCTAAGAGATTATGATAAAAAATATATCCTCCGATTGTGCAGTACTGAATCAGCAGGGATTGGGACACTCCCCCCATATGTACCCTGCTCACCTGGTGCAGGGACATAAAGGAATTATATACATGGCATAATAGAGCAATATACACAACCAAGGTACAAAATGGACCTGTAAAACAAATATGTTAGATACAGTATATGGCACAATGATAGAACACATAGCAGGCAATAGTTTTCTATCGGAGTGTGTGACAAAGAACAAACTTGTTTGGGGGAATGGGATAAGGGAACCAGGTGTATTACAGAAATGATGGTGAGAACCAACAGATTGAAGCTCAAACATTGTGAGCTTTAGTGTGCCTCGATGCTGCAAGGCACAAAGGGTGGGGCAGTGGTACCAAGTCTTTCTGGTGTTGGGAAGACTCAGTGTTGGGGGTATCGCACGAAGTAGTAGTCTATGTGACTCCTTGTTTAGAAACCATTACCGCAGAGGGACAAACTTTACAACATATTTTTTTTTCCTCTCTTTTCCTTCCTTCTTTTCCTGTAAGTTATCTGTGAACCAAATTTTGCAGCGTGTGTATTGGCAGTGCCAATTCTGGCCATTGACAAGCTACAGGACCATGAGTTTCCTAATTATGCACAGAGGGTATGATTAGCTCAATCAGAATAACAGTGACAGGTATTAGATCAAACCTAACTAAGAGATAAAACCTATATATACAGTTAATAGGCTCTGCAGGTGTGCTGTGTTATACTCAGCCTTAGGTTTAAGCTGTGGACCCAGGGCCGGTGCAAGGATTTTTGGCTACACAGGCGAAGATGAATTTTGCCGCCCCCCCCACGAATAAGATGTATCTTTAGCGGTGTCTCATATCCAGCCTTTTGAAATCCCCATGTAGTGTATTGTACCCCCCTTTAGTGTGTCTTACACCCCCTTGTATGTCTCTTACAACCCCCATGTGTATCTCCTTTCCCCCCCAGCCCCTTTGTGTGTCTTTCTTTCCCACAGCCCTTTTCTGTGGGTCTCTCCCCTCAGCCTGTTTTTTGTGTGTCCCTCTTCCCCTCAGGCTCCTTTGTGTAACTTTCC
Source organism: Pelobates fuscus (assembly GCF_036172605.1). Classification (NCBI taxonomy): domain Eukaryota; kingdom Metazoa; phylum Chordata; class Amphibia; order Anura; family Pelobatidae; genus Pelobates; species Pelobates fuscus. Next base: position 82,336,212 of record NC_086324.1, read on the forward strand.
CTACCAAGCCATATAGACATAGATATATAGCTACACACACATACAGGCACATAGTCGCAGAAATATGCAGGCACACAATCAAACAAACACAGCCATACAGGCACACAGTCATACAATCAACACATACAGGTACACAGACATACAGTCATACAGACACACAGACAGAGACATGCAGACACCGGCATATAGATAAATAAAGACACATTTATACAAACACAGACATACAGAGACATGTAGATGCAGGCATACAGAGACATACAGAACAAGGCATACAGATACATACAGGCATGCAGGGACATATATACACAGACAGTCACACAAAGATATACAGAACAAGGCATACAGAGAGTCATACAGAGACATACAGACACAGGCATACAGTGACATTCAGAAACACACGGACACAGTCATATAGAGACATACAGACACAGACATACATACACTTTCATACACAGACAGACATAGTCATACAGATACATGCAGACAGGTATACAGAGCAGGGGCAGATCCAGAACCTAATCTTGGGGGGGGGGGGGGGGGTGGTAGTGAGTTTTAGTGGGGTAATAGGGGCTCTAATTGAGGAGTTAGGGCTGTAGTAGTCCTTGGAGGGGGCTGATTGCCCGCCTCTTGCCTTTGGACTATGGACCAGACTTTATGGGAATGTGATACCCCAGATAGCCATACCATGGAGCCTATTCATAATGAAAGACTATGGGAAAGACTTTAGCTCCATGGCAATTGTACTGTGTGAGTAGGATCTGCGCGCTATTCGGTAGTTTTGTGCTTGCAGATCCCAGCTATCTGGGGATAGGTGAAATGTCTGTGTGTTATGTGTAAATGTGACTTTATGTATTTTAAAGTGTTTTATGTTGTTTTGCAACCATGTGGTTAATGGAGTCTGCCTTTAGTCCTGGGTAATTGGATTACTTCTCCAATTAACTCCAGGGCAGAAGGGAGGAAACCAGGGTGCATTGTGGGGATGTTTTTCTGCCAGCCAGAAAGGAACAAAAGATACTTTTAGTAACTTTTGAACCCCTGGTCGGATTCATGCCATTTTTTAATATGTTGTTCCCCTGAATGGATTGATTGTGGATATGTATTTTTATGTGAATGTGATGTATGGTTTTAAAGTTATGAAAGTTGTGTAAAAGTATATTTTACACTGTATGCATAATGGGATTATGTGTCACACTAAGGGGAGGGGATGTGTGGGAGGTAACATCTATGTCATTGGTTCTTTTATGCCTCCCCCTGGGTGTGGCCTGTATGTGTGAGTTGGAAATAAAAGCCAGGCTGGATGAGCCAGTCCAGAGTTCCTGTTTTACCCTCAAAGTGATGTGTCGTCTCATTATTGGGGGAAGGATTTATTGCATGCTGTTCCAGTTGACTGCTAGGAGTACAAGCCTATTCGTATGGTTCCTATTCAATGGTCTACAGCATTCATATGCTTGGGAGAATTTAAAGGTTTCTCGGATTCGGTGATTGTGGTGTCTGCCAGAGTGCTTGGAGTCCTCAGGAAGCACTAGGAGCATCCATTAACGGAGGTACCAAGTCGGGGTGCCAGACGATCCGTTACATCCCCCTTAATTCCCCTCTTCCCCATAGCTTGACTAGATTTTGCAAAAAAAAAAAAACACTTATTACATGATCTGCATTCAAAATGTGCTTCCATAGCCTCTGTACTGGAGGCTCGATTTGGGAAGGATGCTCTAGGTTTCTTTAGCAATAACCAGTGGTGAAAAGTGAAGGAAATTAGGTTGTTCTCACCGTTCTGTCCACTGTTGTTAGAAGACGCTTGTGCAGTTCTACCTTATTTTAAAGAGCAATCCGTGCCAGAAAACTCAATGCTGAAAGTTTGGCAGGCAAGCAATTGATCATTCATGGCCTTAATTGTTGTATACTGCCACAAAAAAAAAAAAAAAAAAAACAGAAGAGGGGACAGATTCTGCATTATATACTGAAATAGCCAAATTATAAACTCTTTAAAAAAAAAAAAACAAAAAAAACAACTCGATAAACTGGCTTTCTTGACATTATCAACAGTAAGCATGGAGACCCTCAGAGAGCCCCATACAATGTAAACATTTGATCTGGCTCTTAGAATATCTAAGATGGGTCATGCACCGGGGACAGATGGGCTCCCCTTAGAACATTTCAAAACATTCCTCCTGAAATTGGAGCACCATTTGATTTGATGCATTTAATAGTCTTTGAGTTGGCCTTGTTTCCTCATTTCCCTTATGTTCCACCATTACACCTTACATCAGCTAGTATTATGTACATGTTATTTATTCATGTATTTCTTTATGTATGTATGTATGTATATAACAAGTTCAATTAACATACCGTAACTCCTTTCTATGAACTAGTATACTGAACCAGAATGAATGCTTGTTGCTACGAATTAATTACCCTTTAACAAATAAAGTACAATAGTGCTAAATACTCACAAATTATCTTTTGGTTTTGTTTTGTTTTGTTTTTTAGGGAAAATGCCAACCGTGGTATCTCCAGAACTTTATCGAACAAGGTTCTGTGAAGCAATGGACAAATATTTTTTGATGGTCCCTGATCATTGGACAGGCCTCGGGGGCAACTGTTAAACATCTGAGCAGAATAACCTACATTTGAATACATTCTCGCTACTGCACAGAGAAGTCTAAATGACTATGAATCGATAATTCATAAATTTCAAAGGATTTTATATGAAACATGGATGACATTGCAATTATTGGAACTGGATTAGCATAGGCAGTTGAAGAGGACCATAACTAATTGTAAATAAGGCTATTCCAATGTGACTTTGTTAACTGGAAGACTATGTAATTACGTTATGACTGCTATGCAGCCAGTACCCGGGACTCTCAGTATGTAGGTAGCAATGTAACTCTGAGTACTTTTTTTCAAACCGTAAAGTCATGGGCGCATTCAAGTATGTTTTCTTGTTATCTCTTGCATTAATACATTTGCCATAATGTATAAACTATCCTCTCTGTAAGGCACATGTAAGAACATCACATTTTTCTCTAAAAGCCACACATACAAATAAACCTTCAATAATACGACCTGTTTATACTGGAACAAATATGCATGTTCAGCATTGAGTTGAAATAGTCATTCTGTAGCTGAATACTTTTTTTTTTTTTTAATTTATTTTTTAATATCTCAAGATTACACGGGAGAAGGATAGTATGCAATATATCATTTTGGGGGTGGCATTGTTGTTTCAGCTTTGACATATAGAGTTACAGGGCAGTGCAGGGTTGTAGATATTTCAGCATCTGCAAATGTGAATTGTGCAAAACTGTAGGTTCACATTTTCTTCAAAGCAAGCATTAAAGTCATTACAAAGGGAGTTAGCCATTTTAATGAGTCCCTGTGTGCTGTTTCAGGTTAGACCTTATCCCCTTAAGGACACAACTTCTGAAATAAATGGGAATCGTGACAGAATATTTCCGTCATGTGTCCTTAAGGGCTTAAAGCCTGCCTTACTGTTTTCCCTGCATATAAGATTCTGAATACTACTCCAATTAAGCTAGTGAGATAGTGAATGGTATAACCTGGCAACCAAGACTACTTATTTTTTATTACAACTGGTTTTATAGCTCAATAAGTGTACATACATTTTATATTGCATATACTCTAATATAAAAGATACACCTATCTGGTTACTGAATAGCATTTGTCCCCTGTAGAGAGCTGCTATTCAGTTATCAAAGCTATGTTAATCGCTTCTAATAGAATCTAGCACATAATGTGTTATTTACCTGAAAGTTACATAAATGTTTTAAACGTTTGAGCCAACGCTGCATATCTTTATTGCACCCAACACATTTAAGGTGGAGTTCCCTATAATATTGGTGTTTATTTAATTTCACAATTAATCTGTTTACAAGCCTTAAGTCGTGTGGAGTACAAAAACGTTGTTTACGCACAAACTTGATATCTAAACCTGGTCTTCTCCAATATAATGTTGTACATTTGAAAAAAACTCTGATTTAGAAGTGAATGAACCGAATCACAGTTAATTGTCTATTTTTTCTCTTTTTTTTTTAGTGGCATATTAAATGGGTTGTAGCCTAGACAGGGCTCTTATCTCATTCCTCATTAGTAAATTGAAAGCAATCATTGGTAGTAGCAATGCTACTACCAATGTGACCCCTATCATTTTGTGATATTTAAGTAGTGATATGTAAGTCGTGCCCTGAGTACTCAGAGTTCTGTTACCAGGCAGATTCTCTTGAAGTATAAGAAACATTGCTAGTTTAAGACGAAGCAGAGTAGGTCTTTAAAAAATAAATAAATAAAATGCTGTAAGAGTGAAACAATTTTCCGTTATTTGAACTGCCACGCAGCTTATTTTTGTAGGGTTTATATTTCCTTTGTAGTAGATTGAAATGTAAATCTGCATTACTCCCTGTGTTCTCAGATGAATGTCATACATCAAATGAAGCATCTTTATTTTATTTTTGGTTATTTTATTATTTTATGATTGATCTAGAAAGCACAGCCTTTTTTATGGTTCCCCAGTTAAAATGCATTGTTTAGTATTAAAGGACGTGCCTAATGGAATACTTGCACTTAAACAAAACATTTGGGCATATATCCATTAATATTATGACAAAGATCAAAACCAGTTCTTTTTAATGCACTTGTGGTTTTAGTAAAGCAATAGGTGATAATGCGCTTACTCAGATCTGCTTCTAAAGATGAATGCTTATAGCACTTTTAACCCTAATATCTGGGCATTGGAGATTAAGAAAACAATAGAGTACTGCTAGTTGCACTTTAAAATTCTAAGTTCAGTTAAAAAACTGACAGTACCTCAAATCTGTAGTCTGTTGGAACAAATATACCTTATGTGCTACATCTTAGATGCATTTATTCTTGCCTACATAATTTTGGATAGTGTTTTGGATGTTTAATAATACCAGTTTTAAGCAGGGTCTTTTAAATCTCCATTTGGACATCCATATTTTATTCTAAATGCTGCTTAAATATTGTTTTTGAATTAGGTTATCCATGTTTCACTGCCTTCCATTAAAAGTTGTCATGTTGAGTATTCTTCTATAGGGTCTGAAAACAGCCTCTACTCTTTAGTGGTCTTTGCACTGATTTATACCTCACCTCAGTAGAATCTGGACTATTGCAATCTCTGTTTTGGAGAGATGGAAAAACAATCTGGTAAATGAATTGCAAATGATAAAAGATATTAATGTCCTTGTGTAGCTCTTTACTAAATACTAATAAAGCGAAATATTTGGGTGTTAATATTGTACCTACAAACATAAACCAAAAAAAATCACACAGTGAAAGATTTTTTTTAATGCTGGTGCTCACAAAACAAAATTCACCTGGCACTCTTGATTTACATTCAATTACACTGGCCCCTTGATCACACTACATCAACAATGGCTTTGGGTTTAATTTTAGATATGATTGCACTTGATTATACACATGATGTATAATAATTGTTGTTGGTATTGTTTCATTTGTATTATTCTTCACATTTACACCTGTATATCTTATATCACCTCATCGGGGAAGCTGGTGCCATTACCCTGATGAAAAATACTTCCCGGTTGTTTACCCCAGAATGCAATATGCCTCTGGTAATTATAAATACATGTACATTTTACAGAAATGGGTGTATAATCAGAAATGTTTCAAATGCTTTAAAACTAGGAGCACAATTCTCAAATCTGGGTTGGGATTGAATTATCATTGCTCACATTCGCTTCATTCCATTAAGATATTTAATTGCAAACTAGTTGGATTTAAACCTGGTATTTTTCAATCATTTATATGTATAACTATACTTCAATATCATTTTTTTTTTAATATGCAATATAATTCTTTTAAATACAGACTAGAATTCAGCTTAGTCATGTGTTTAAAAATATTTTTTCTCCCTATTGCTACTTATTCCTATTTGTTTTCCCTTTGCATTCTGGTCTAACAATACTAACGCAATTAGTCTAACACCATATTTCTATAGATACATTTGGGCTAATTAATTTCTCAAGGGATTAATTTGACTCACTAAGGAACCAAATGGTGTTAAAGATTATTCTCTTACTGTATGCAAAATAGCTATGTAAAATGTTGATCATCTTTATGTGCGTTTATCTGCTTATTGTAACGCAACATTACCCTTTGGATTGTGTTAAAATGTCTGTGTTAAAATGTAGACCTCATGGTACATTTATACAAAGGTATAAAAATTTAAACCACTGTCTGTATAAAATATGTCTAGAATGAATGCTGTGAGTTGGAAATAAAACTGAAGTACTTATTTTTAAGAGAAATTTATTGTAAATTAAAACAATAAAATTATATTTTCTAAATGTTTAAAACCGGTTTTGTTTATTTTAATTTACTTAACCAAAATCCACTGGTTTAGTTAGTCAATGGCATTAGGTTTTATTTCATGAAGTTGCCTTTAAATTGTACAGATTTTTTTGAGCAGGTTTGTCTATGGAAAAAAGTATTGCCTGTAATGACAAACTTGTTCTATAGAGTTTTATATAATGTACATTTGTTGTTCAATTGTGTTTTTTTTTTTTTTGTGCTTGTTACCTCTGTGCATCCATTTCTGTTTAAGGTTGTTTGATGTGTATTACTAAATAGTACATTTCAAGCACCAGAACAAATATATATTTGGTTCCAACAAGTTCTTATTATATTTTGTATGACTCCAGACTTGCTAAACTAGTTAATAGATCAACAACATACATTGGCTTCTTGAAGTATTATATTGTTTGTATAAGGCATAACAATAAACTAATGGACCACTATTGTTGGTTTGTGGTGTTGTGTTTGTTTATTTTTAAGTAAAATAAGCATCTTAGACTATTAGGCATTATAGTGCTGCATAATGCACTCTTGAGATAACGATGAGTTAATATGGGATATGTGGCATGTTTGAGTTTTCCAAAATAAATTGGTATGTTAATATCCATTATTTAACAAAATCTAATGCTGTTAATTTCAATTGTATCCAAGCTAACTGTTATTACCCTCTACTACTTTGTGGTGTTTTTTTTTTTTATTTATTTTTAATTTATTTAAACATTTTTTTAGTGCACGTTTACGACTTTAGCCTCCATATGTCACAGGGAGCATCGATGCCTCCCCACTACCTCTGCAAGTATTTGCTTGCACGCCATCAATGTTCCCTGAGTTTCTTACATAGTTTATGATTGGTATTATGGGTATGTGCTAGGATTTATTTAAGCTTATACAAAAGTTTTGTTCCTGTATATTAATATATTATGGGGAAACTGTATTGTCCAAATAAAGTCACTATTTAGTAGCTACACCCCCAATGAAAATCTGAATTGATTTAATTATTACTTTATTTCCACTGGAGTATATCTAAAACAATATGCAAATGCTACAGATCTCTTTTTTTCCCCCAGCCAAGACTTTGTGTCTATCCAATCAGGCATACGGATGCAGCTCAATGAGAAGTCTTTCAAGGCAGGTGCTTTGTGCCATTGTCTTCTTCCTGAGTCTAGCTCCACTGAGTGAAGCAACCTGGAAGTAACAGGACAGGAGTGACTCGGTTAAAGGGACGCTATAGGCACCCAGACCACTATCCCCTTAACTCTGCAATGTTAATTATTGCTGTAGCGGACCCCGGGTAACCCGACCGGCTACTTCCGCTAATCCCTTCATACCTGCATACTGCACCTTATCTGAGACAACCAGAGACGTCAATATACACATATATCCTTAGACGGGGATTGTTCCGTCAATGCGCACTACAGCTGAGCTTTAAGTTAGCTCTAGCAAATGTGAGTGATGCCATATAGGATTATTTTAGCACCTACTCACGGAGTATACCATATTGCACTATTGTATTTCTTTGTAAATAAATTAGAGAGTGGCCAGTAGATCAATATCCCTAAATCTAAAGGAACAGATGAGGGGGTAACCCTAAATAAGTGGTAACAAAAAAGAGGCAAAAATCTGTTCCAACTCACACTATCAAGTATGACATACGGTTGAAAAACAAATAATGGGTACAAATCTCTAAGATACTTTATTATCAAACCTAAAACACAAACACCCTAGCTATGACTGCCTGACTTAATCGAAAAGTCCATTGCGGCAGTACAAGCAAAAAACACACACAATAAGAGGTGAGAAAATAAGGAATATACCAAAAAACATAGAAACAAGACTAAGCAAATAAACTTGCCATAGCAAAATTGGTCAGAGTTTGGGGGAAATATTAAGAAAAATCCCACGAGATCATCTAGTATAGCTTGATCAAAGAGATTCCCACTAAGTTTACTGTGCAGCGTATGGCAAGTTCAGTTAGTGTCAATGTATCATAAACGAATCCGATAGTCTTGTGTCAAAAAACAAACCACCACGGTATAACTGGCTATACACTGCAGCCTGTGGGAATACCGCTTGACAGAAGCAGTCTGAATAAGACTAGTCTAAATAATGGCAAATGAATATCCTGTCTATACACATACAATCATTTCTCTGGTCTCAGGGTAGAAAACATATTGCTATGTGGATATCTAGCTAAGGAAGGTACATTAAGAACCTCCTATTGACTTAAACAGCATGCGGATAGATACCTCAGTGGCATAGCTGCTTGACAATAAAATAAAGTCTTATATAAGGAAGATCGAGTTGTCAATCCATTAGGTATAACCAGCAGTGATATGCTAATTATCTCAGTAAAGAAACTGAAGTTGCTAAGTTTGCTAAACTATGTATCAAAGAGAGACGTGAAAATAGTTAGAAAGGTGCCTTCGAGAGCACTTGGTATTGAAAAGGTAGTCAGAAAGACTTAAGTCCTATTACTATGAAACAGAGAACCAGAAAACTTGTGTATAGCAAGGTAGTATGTCTAGTAATTCATATTGCTAATATCACCCTGATCGGTAACTGGTCTGTCTATAATATATACATGGCTGTCAGCCTTCAAAGTTGCTCCGGATGCCAAAGTGGCTAATAAGTCTATCCCGTTGTCTAAATCCGCCCATGAAGATAAGTGGGTATCCAGGAGCACAGGAGACAGAACTAGTACATAACTAAGTAATAAGTTACACTGCTGCTGGACGTTGGCATCCCCCACCATGCCTGCTCACTTGCCCGCTCTGCTTTGTGCTGCAGCCACATGGCCAGTGCTTTCCTCACATGCTGGATGAGCCACGTGGGGGGTTTGGGTCCCAATAAGGGCAGCAGCCCTTTCATCCACCAGCTGAGCTCTACCTCACTGTAGCTGGGCGCCATGCCTGTTCCTTAACGAACACCACTTCTGTTCTGCTAGGAAGTATCATCCCACTGCTTGCCCCCAGTTGTAGTGGACCCTGGGTAACCCGCTAATCCATTCCTTCAGCAACTCTGGAACCCTTACAACACGCAGGCATCCCTTTCCCCCAGTAACTGGACGAGACACAGCTCTGGGAGTACAACTGAAATGAATTGCGTTTATTTTGCCACACAAGATTTTACAGGCACAGACACCTACATGTCTCCAACACAATACACCAGGGGTTTCAATCCCAAGAATCTGATGGGGGATAGAGTAGGGACAAAGCAGCTAGGATAAACTGGGTTGGCAGGGCCCCTGTGACAACGCCCTGCTAGGACAGGAAGGGGAGAGGCACAGACAAGCAATGCATTCAGAAAAGGAAGGGGGAACACACAATACTAGATGAAAACTTACAAATAAGCAGTGGGCACACGTGGAAATGGCACTCAGTGACGGCGTTCCGTCACAATTGCAGTTTATGAGAAACTATAATAATGACATTGCAGGACAAAGCCTCTCGAGGCACTTCTTGCTTGCTAGATGAGTTTTGGATGTTGGACGCTGGGTGTTCCTATAGGGAGAGCCTAACATGCTTGCCCCCGCATCAGGTGATTCGGAGGAGGTGGAGCGCCGACCCAGCGCAGAGAGAGATTAGCGCTGGAATCCGGCAAGTAGAGTGTAACGGAGCTCCCTGTACCCCGACTGGGTACCTTCGCCAAAGGACCGCTTCCTAGCTGGAACAGGGGACAAACCGCAGCACTTCTGCCCACAGTCACAGTGGCTTGACTGGGGCCCTAGAATCACTCCTTCCTGGAGCCGAATGGGGAATTAGCTCTAAACACCCCCAGGCACTGGATGACACTCAGTCCTGGGAGCGCTAGTCCTTACAAGGACTTTCCCCATTGAATCCCCTGCAAGCTGGAACAGCAGACATAGGAGTAAATCTTCTTTCCCTCCAATACCAGGACAACACACAGTTTTGGAGTGTAAGTTGGAATAGAATTTTAATGGAGGCACACTGGCCTTTTAAAGTTTCCCAACAAGGGTGACACCCAGGTGGACCTTGTTGGGCACAGGGACACAAAGTGAATAAACCAATAAAAACAGTCAGACACTCCCATACACAAACAATAGAATCCCTCCTCTGTGCTTGGGAGATAATTGAATCAGGAACTGTACTAATCTAACCCAATTATCACCAAGCACAGACAATCATACAATTTTATGAACCCCCCCAAAATACCTTAAAAACACATAAAACCCCATAAAAGTCCCTGATCTGGGTGAACAACATATCCAAAAATCACCCAGATCGGGGACTTTTATGGGGGGATCGGAAATCAGTGCTAACAGTCGGTCAAGTTTGGTAGTCTTTTACAGGTTTCCCTGCAGGGCCCATAGTCTGTGGGCAGCAGGCTGGCAAGCAGGCTCCTCCAGGAGCTCATGGCAAACTCACTTGGAGAGGGGAGTTTGTCGCATAGAGTAAGGCTTTATTAACTATAAAGTTGAGTATTTTATTTTTAGCTTTATGCTTCCAAAATAGTGTTCAATTTAAGCCTTGTGTGTTTCTTTAACCCCTTAAGGACCAAACTTCTGGAATAAAAGGGAATCATGACATGTCACACACGTCATGTGTCCTTAAGGGGGGACACTATACTCCCCAACACAACTTTAGCTTAATTAAGCAGTTTTTGTGTATAGACCATGCCTCTGAAGATTCACTGCTCAATTATCTGCCATTTTGGAGTTAAATCACTTTTCTTTCTGCCTATGCAGCCATTACCACATCACCCCTGGCTGTGACTAACACAGCCTGCATGAAAGCAAAATGGTTTCATTTTCAATCACGTGTAACTTACTTTAAAAGTTTATATTTCCTGCACTGTAAATTTAATTTTAATAACATACAGGAGGCTCCTGCAAGGTCTAGAAAGCTATTAACAGAGCACGAGATAAGGGATTCTAAATAAAACAGAACTAGCAATAACGAAATTGTAAACATTAGCTGACCATTTACAGGAAGTGCATAGGAAGGCTGTGCAAGTCACATGCAGGAAGGTGTTACTAGGGCTGCATAAACAGTGATTTAACTCCTAAATGGCAGAGAATTGAGCGGTGGGACTGCAGGAGTACGATCTATACACCAAAAATGCTTCATAATGCTAAAATTCTTTTGGTGACTATTGTAGCCCTTTAAACTTCCCTGTTTGCATAAAGAAAACTCAAATTGATCTGGCACTCCTCTTAGTGTAAGGCATCAAATCATTGAGTAGCAGTTTGCTTTTTACCACTGAGCACATCATTGTCGTTTGCTCTCATCACCAGTGGCGGATCCAGAGCCTGATCTCGGGAGGGGCACTTGTAGATTATTTAAATAAATAATCCAGACACAATAACCACTACAGCTCAGTGTAGTGGTTATTGTGCCAATAGTGCCAAGACCCCCTCCCAGAGTAAGTAGTCAAACTGTTTAAGAACAGTTTGACAACTTACCTGAGGTCCTCTGGGAAATGGGGCTGTAGTAGGGCAGAGGAGCAGTGGTATGTGTGAGTGGTGCAATGTGTAAGGGGTGCAGTGTGTGTGTGTGTGTGTGTGAGGGGGACAGTGTGTTAGCAGTGTGTGTGTGAATGTTGCAGTGTGTAAGTGAGGGCAGCAGTATATGTCAGGGGTGCAGTGTGTGTGTGGGTCAGTATGTGTGTGTGACAGTTACAGTGTGTGTGTGTATTGCAGTGTATGTGTGTGGGGGCAATGTGTTTATGGGGGCAGTGTGTGTGTATGTGGGGGCAATGTGTGTGGGGGGGGCAGGAGCAATGTGTGTGTGTATGGGGGGCAGGGGCAATGTGTGTGTGTATGGGGGCATGGGCAATGTGTGTGTATGGGGGGCAGGGGCAATGTGTGTGTGTGTGGGGGGGGGGCAGGGGCAATGTGTGTGTGGGGGGGGCAGGGGCAATGTGTGTGTGTATGTCGGGCAGGGGCAATGTGTGTGTGTGTGTGTGTATGGGGGGGCAGGGGCAATGTGTGTGTGTATGTGGGGCAGGGGCACACACACACACACACCTAGTAAGTTGGGGGACGAGATCCTACAGACCCCGTCACGCATAACCACTAGGTTTCAGATCCAATAATCAGTTCAGGCCCTCCTAGCGGATTATTTCCCGCCTCGTTATAGCTTTAGTTTCGTTTGCGGGCTCATTTACCCTTACAGTAATACAAACAGTTTGTCATACAAGGCTAATCCATGCTTGCAATACGTCAATCGCTTACGGGCTAAGGGTCTACTAGATAAGTAGTTATAGCAGTACAAGGATACCCAAAATTATTTACCGTATATACTCGAGTATAAGCCGACCCGAATATAAGCCGAGGCCCCTAATTTTACCCCAAAAAACTGGGAAAACTTATTGACTCGAGTATAAGACTAGGGTGAGAAATGCAGCAGCTACTGGTAAATTTCTAAATAAAATTAGATCCTAAAAAAAATATATTAATTGAATATTTATTTACAGTGTGTGTATAATGAATGCAGTGTGAGTGTATGAATGCAGTGAGTGTATGAGTGCAGTGTGAGTGTATGAATGCAGTGAGTGTATGAGTGCAGTGTGAGTGTATGAATGCAGTGAGTGTATGAGTGCAGCGTGTGTGTATGAGTGCAGCATGTGTGTATGAGTGCAGCGTGAGCGTATGAGTGCAGTGTGTGTGCGTATGAGTGCAGTGTGTGTTGCAGAGCCTTGGTGGGGGATGGGAAATTTTGTTTTTTATTATTATTTTAATATTTTTTTTTATTATTATTTATTATTTTTATTTATTTAATTTAATTTTTTATTATTTTTGTATTATTTAATTTCTTTTTTTCATTATTACTAATTTTTTTTCGTCCCCCCTCCCTGCTTGATACATGGCAGGGAGGGGGGCTCTCCTTCCCTGGTGGTCCAGCATTGGCAGTTCAGTGGGGGGCTGTGGGGGCTGTAAGAGAGTTTACTTACCTTTCCTGCAGCTCCTGTCAGCTCTCCCTCTCTGCGCCGTCCGTGCAGCTCCCTCTGTCAGCTCCCAGTGTAAGTCTCGCGAGACTTACACTGGGAGCTGACCGAGGTGCTGAACGGACGGCGCGGAGGAGGAGAGAGCTGACAGGAGCTGCAGGAGAGGTAAGTACAGCTCTGCCAGCCCCCCTCTCCCCCCAGTCTGTATTATGGCAATGCAAATTGCCATAATACAGACTATTGACTCGAGTATAAGCCGAGTTGGGGTTTTTTAGCACTCGAGTATATACGGTATATATATTTCTCCAACTTGTGATCCCATTATACCAAATACACTAGGTGCCATATCAATCTAGTAGAAACAAGTTCAGCGGTTTCCTCCAACAACTTGTTTTCAGGAATTTTTTTTTTTTTTTTTACATATATTTCAGTTAAATACGTATATTGGGCCTCACACTGCCTTTACATTGTATAGGTTTAGGACTTCCATTGGACCATCGTAAGGTCCTCAAGACACTTACGTACATATAGTGACTGCTTACAGTTTTAGGCATTACAGATATACTATTTGTTTCTTTGCAACCCATTATGGGCTTTTCACTATTGAGCTCTAAATTACATACGTTGTCCCATACTATCGCTTAATTATCACATCCACGTCAATTTTACAAGCTATGCAGGTTTAACATTAGCAATCTAATAAAAACAGGGTTAACAGAATTCCCACTCGTTCGTATCAAATATCGAGGCATCATTCGACCAGCATTACGAACAAATGAATACCATTCAAATCCTTAACAACTAATAGAGACTTGTCTCTGCACGCTTGACATTCGCAGGGTTCTCCAGGCTCATTCAATTCATTCATCACGTTATTTAAGATTGCATACATTTCACTATGTTATTTAAGTTCAAGAGGTCCATCAGGATTAACTTCGGTCATGCTATCTGTTTCTGGATAAGAAGTTACACCATAGGCATCGTGTCATACAGAAATTTACGTTCCCAAGCCTATCAAGTAAACATTTATAGGATATTTATTATACGAACACGTATCATCTTTAAGCTTAAACCACAATCAAAGCTCCTTTTCAGGTTCCTATCTTAAGTGCACACTTTTTCCCTACTAAGAATCATAGCATTTCATTCTAATCTGCGCTTCGCATCACAACAGATAGTTTGTCAGGTGCCATTTACAGTCTTTTTCGCTATGGTTCTGTCCAGTTACTCACACATGGTAGGTTATGTTAACGCTCATCCACAAGAAACAAGCCTGCCAAGGGTTAGAAGTTCTGAACTTAGTCAAATAAATCTGCACGAGGCCATCTACTCACCTCAACACGGAGGTTCCAACCGGCGGTCCAACTCTCAGTTAGTACCTCGCAAGGTCTTGGGTAGGCCTCACATATCACGGTCACAAGTATAGTCTCTTTTACCGCCACCAACAGTTTAACTACCCACCATGCGTAGTAGATACAAGTCCACATGGGTCCAAATCAAAGGTAGGGCCTCTCCCAGACTCGGTGCAAATGGTAGGGCCTCACCTATCACGGAATAGTCCTATCTTCACCTATCAGTACTCGTTCGCAAGAAGCTCTACTATATGGGATATTAAATTGGGATCAAAGTTTGCATAGTTAAAACATATATATTTTCTTCCCTCCTCACAGCATGCTACAAGAAATAGCTCCAGGTAACGTACTATCTTTTCTCAAGTCCCCCGCCCTAGCCGCTCCTATAGTCCTGAAGTCGGACCTTGCTTGAACGTAAAGGTTGAGCTGAAAGACCTTACAGTCCAGAGATCCTCTGCAGGTCTAAAAGGTCTAATCATGGCTTAGATTAGAGTTTGTACGCAGGTAAGATTTGTCTACGAATACTAATCTAATATACTCTACAGCTTACGATATGAGTAAGTATGGTATATGATTCAAGATAATAAATGCGTTACAGTTATAAATGGTTGCTTGCACAATTTTTGCCACATCTCTTTGAAACCAGCGTACAATACTATTGAAACTATACCTACAGGAATTTAACATTACGTAGACAATATACCCAACAGCTCCCATTTTCTTTCTTAGTCAGTAAAAGCGCTGACAGGTGTCAGAGATCAATACTCCACAATCATCCAATTTACTTCCTATCAACAGTACAATCTATGGGGGAGTTTTCAAATTAACCATTAAGCCTCCCTTTTATATCCTACTAATTTAAGTCAGCAGCTTACTTGGCTTTCTACGATTTCTTGAGTCCAAGAGAAGTATTTTGCTGTCGGGAACATGTGACCTATACCCATGCATCAAGAATTCAGGAAATCAACTATTGTTACAGGTCTACTCCTCATGCCTAAACTCATCAGTCGGGCAATTTAAATTGTGCCCGGTTCAAAATTTATACTAGTAATCAAAGACCAGGTTATCCAGGTCCCTAACTATCCCTTACTATCCTTAATAACTGTGATATTTGTTACTTTAATACTTCACCCAGGCCTTAATCCTCCTACCCGGGCCACGCATCCCATGTCAATACAACAGCAGCCTCTAATGGGCGTGTTACGACACACATAAGTAAATAGGGGAAGTTGGTATACAATAGGAACATTCCTAACCCAGGATAAAATCAGACGGTCTTCGATAATGTGACTATATGATTACTAATTGTGAACTTAATCTTGTCTTATATTTTTGCCCTCTTTTGCAGGCCTGACCTCTCGTCGGATTCGGCACACCTCAACCGATTTTGGTCCTTATCAAACTACATACCTTTAATTGTACGTCCTCGAATTACCCCGTACACAAGTGGAAGGCAAAATGCCTGAATTTGTGGGAGGGGTTAATTTTTTCTATTTAAATCCCCAGTAAATCCCAGCTTACCTATCGTCGCCGTTTTTTGAAGTTCCCCTCCCACCTCACCCTTTATTATTTACATCAATATACCAGGTGGGCCCTCTTTTGCAGGCCTGACCTCTCGTTGGTTTCGGCACACCTCAACCGACTTTGGTCCTTATCAAACTACATACCTTTAATTGTACTTCCTCGAATTACCCCGTACACAAATATATATATATATTTATAATATATATGATCTAAGTGTAAATCTACCTGTCCTCTCCTGATCTCTTCCCGTCCCTCTTGACTAGTGTCTCTGACTGCCTCTCTGCTGTTTCTAACTGGATGGCTGCCCACTTCCTTAAACTAGACTTGACCAAAACTGAAATTCTGGTCTTTCCTCCCTCAGGTGTTGTTACTCCTGTGTCTGTCTCCCTCCAAGTCAACGGTGCTACCATCAGCTCCACCACGCAGGCTCGCTGCCTAGGTGTTCTCTTTGACTCCGACCTCTACTTCAAGCCTCATGTTCAATCTATCGCCGAATCCTGTCATTTCCATCTCAAAAACATTGCCCGCATCCGCCCCTACTTAACGCCAGATGCGACTAAGGTGTTGGTCCATTCCAATGTCCTTTCTCGCCTTGACTACTGTAATCCGCTTCTCAGTGGTCTTACGTGCGCTGTTACAGTCCATAATGAATGCAGCGGCGAGGCTCATCTTCCTGTCCGCCCGCACCTCCCATGCCTCACCCTTCTGTCAGTCCCTATATTGGCTTTCTATAAAATATAGAGCTCAATTAAAAATTCTGGTTCTTGCTTTCAAATATCTACATAATGCTGCTCCTATCTATCTATCCTCCCTTATACACAAGTATGTCCCATCTAGGCCCTTACGATCTGCTGAAGACTTACGTCTATCTCCTGTCCGTACTCCCACCTCTGATGCTCGCCTTCAAGATTTCTCGAGGGCTGCACCGTTCCTGTGGAACTCGCTTCCCTCCTCCGTTAGATGCTCACCCAGTCTACACTCCTTCAAAAAAATCATTAAAAACCCACTTCTTCATAAAAGCATATCAATTAAACTGTTACTAGCTCCCAACTGATTCCTCTTCTGCAACTGTCACTAGTCTAATACTATCCTTACCTTTTTGTGTAATTTTACCCCACTCCCTCTAGCATGTAAGCTCATTGAGCAGGGCCCTAGGGGCCACCGGTTTATTCTCAGGGGGGTTAGTAGTGGGAGTTGGTGGCAGCTGAGTGGATTTCAGCGCCATGGTAATGGAATGTGAGATATTGTCTGACATGGCCCCCATAGCGTTAAATATGGCCTGTGTCACGGATTTCGTCATAGCAACGTCCAGGAGGGAGTGTAACTCCTCAGAGTCCGTTTGCTCCTGTGACACTGCAATGGCTGCCGGAGTTTTGGACTCAGTAAGGGGGTCAGGGGTTATGGTGGCATTGGTGGCAGAGCCAGAAACATCAGACATTTTATTTGATTGCGTGGTTAGAAAATATTGCTAAATGAACCGAAAGTGAGTTGTGTAGAGAAGTAGTATTTCCCACGCCATTTAATACCATGTAAGTGCCAGAGTGAGGGGTGCATGGGTAGTAATTTAAAAGCGTTTGTAATGTCCGTTTTGCTAAGCCAGGGTCGATTACCAGATGATATGATGGACTGTATGGCGTCGTCGATGGTAACGTACTGAAGTGAAAATTCGTCTGCTGGAATGAGTGCGTTTATGCTAGGAACAAAAGAGGAGTGCGGTGCCGATAAATCAATAATTAGACGTTTTTTATCAGAATATTTGTGAATAGCAATACCAATGGGGTTAGTGCACCAGGAGGAGAATGGTGAAGAGGTGAAGGGGCCTATCATGAAACCGTTGGTGATTTCCGAAGCAATGAGGGTGTCTGTGGAGACTGGGTCTAAACGTGCTGACTGGAGATTAGGGCATTCTAGTGTACCTGGGGGAATGGCTACTATACCCGTGAGAAACCCTTTAGTGAACCCTGTGGTGAGATAATCCACCAGATGCCTGCTAGGGTGAGACCTTAGATAAAAACCAGGATGTCGATGTTTATGTCGGTTAGTCATTTGTTTGGTGACAACCTGGCTGGGCACATGGTCTTTGTATGTGCCCTGAAACATATGGAGCAGATGTGCAATAATCTACAGGCGCTGAAACTGCAGGAGCCTGTGTTGAAATTATTGCACACCTGTGCCTTCCCTAGAAAGGAGATGGGCCTACCTAGCTTATCCTGAAGACCACCCGATGACTTTTTGTAGGGGGTGAAAGTGGAGTGAGGTGTGAAAGTAGAGTGAGAGGTGGGAGTGGAGGTGGTGGGATCTGCTTCGACGGGACATAAGTCCGCCATGTGGGATGTCGAATTGCATATGGCACAAGCCGGGAGCCTGAGTCCAGCGAAGTGGCGACAGAACAGTTCTGTGTCCATCTGACCCCAGTTCATTTTAATATTGAACTGCTTCAGATGGGTCGCCGCCTTTGCTGACACTGACTTGTGGTAGTCATAGAAAGAGGAGCCCCCGTACTTGATTCCTAGATCCACCACCTTGTGCAGATAAAGGTCTAATTCTTCTCTCCTGTGGGGGTACACCGTGCAAATAACGTCTCGGTATATCCCGAAGGCTATCACAAACTGGGGTATCGACAATTTTTTATTAAGTCTGGGATCCCTTGTCTTGAGCACCACAGAAATGTCACCATAGTTGAAAGCCTTGTTCTCAAGTACATCCTGAGAGGCTATGAGCAGAGACACCAGACACACATCCTTCCCGTCTAGGATATCTTTCTTGATAGAGTCAGGGACGGAGTGTGCTGGTGACTCAAATGGTGTAATGGCTGTGCCTGGTGCTGAGGGGGGGGGGGGTATGGGAGGGCATGTTGGTATGTCGGGTACAGCCGTGATAGGGACTGGGACTATCGTGATAGGGACTGGGACTACCGTGGTAGTACCTGGGGAGGAGATGGCGCTCTCCACCTTAGATAGCCTGTTATTGAGGGTCTGTAGATTGGCCAAGATCTCTGCCAGGGTATCCTGGTTGGCCGTGCTGTAGCTTGGTGGTTGTCCTTGAGAGCTAGTGCCTGGCCTAGGCTCGGGGGCTTGGTGGGTAAGTAGCCTATAGAGTTCACCCTTGCTGGCTGTGGCCGGAAAGGGGATTCCCCTGAGCCTAAGCTCGGCCGTAATTTTTGGAATAGTCCATGCTCTCAAGGACGTGGGGGTTGAAAGGGTGAGTGATTCGCCTGGAGACTCGGGCCTGGTTGGCGTGAACAGTATCTCTTCTGTCAGTTCTTCGGTTGGCATTGGTTCTTGGGACATTCTAAAAAGGAATTATTATGTGAAGATATATTAGTGAGGGAGTAAGGTAAGTTGGGGGGGTGTGGGGGGTGGAGTATATGGAAGAACTGGACTGTAATGCTAGATGCCGAAGCGAAGAGTTTAACTGTTGAAAGTTTGGGTAGGTGAGGCCCTGCTAATGCCAAGTGGCGGTGAGAGGCTCTACCTATGATTTGGCTTATGACGTAGTTGCCACAGACGTGGTGGCGGGATGTTGGCCTCTCTGTGACAGTAAAGAGAGATCAAAACGTGTGGCCGTGACAGGTGAGGCCCTGACTAGAGCCCTATAGTAGGGCATGCGAGGCTTCTAACTATGATTTGGGCGTGGGGCCGTACCTCCGTGTTGAGGTGGGGTGGGGATGGAAGGCCTCGCGGTATTGGATTTCCTAATAGGGTGAGCTAAGGCATTGGCCTAGACCCTGTAGCGATTTGATTGTATACTAAAG
Organism: Pelobates fuscus; assembly: GCF_036172605.1. NCBI lineage: Eukaryota > Metazoa > Chordata > Amphibia > Anura > Pelobatidae > Pelobates > Pelobates fuscus. Next base: position 82,356,102 of record NC_086324.1, read on the forward strand.
GGTATAATGCGAGGACTGGAGTGGTATGTGGATACTAACCTTGACTGGTCGCAAATGGTCTCTGGAACCTTTTGGTAGTTAATGTAGTGAGTCTTGTCTTCTTGTTGTCCTCAAGGAAGAATCCTGGGGATTTAAGACAGATGTTGATGTATTTATGCGTATCGTGGTGGCGTATAATTTGTATTTTGTTAGGGGCGCCATGTGTGATCCTGCGTTGAGGGATCTGGAAGGTTTAGGGTGTGTGAATGGGATGATTTAGATATTTTAGAGAAGGCTGAATGAGGCCTTGGGTTGGACAATGGACGTATTTGGGAAGGGCGTAAGTACCTGAAGGTATGGCTGAGTACCGGGTCAGGATTTGGTGTTATTCCAGAGCCTGAAGGCCGTATGACCGTATGTCTGGATAGAAGATAATAAAGAGTTAACGTACCGTGGGCGTAAGCCTTTGAAAAAGTAGTAATGAAAAATGAGACCACGTGAGGTCTTTGTATGAACAGTTGTAAGTAGAAATAGAGAACTATACCTTGGTTAGACGTACAGAAATTGTGTTAGACGTAGTAGGTTTTAACAGTGTTGAACCGGTGGAAGCCTAGGTTAATACTGGAGCTAAGGGTTAACCGAAGAAAATTTTCATAGTTAACAACAGATGTGCTGGTATGTAATAAAACTTAATAGTTTAAATGATTTTTTTGGCTTAGACCATGATGACTCAAAGTAATGAAATACCGTACCTGTTCCTGTAATAATAGACCTTGAAAATAACAACTTTAGCGCAGAAAGCGAGAAACCGATGCACTCTGTAAAGTCAAAAATATGTGGCGGCGTGATTATATGGGAAATGCTTAGTACAGATGTTTAATGTACCGGGTATTATGTTTAGACAAAGTATTTATTTGTATATGTGACGTATGGCAGTATGTATCATGGTTTAAAAAAGATGTAGTGTTATTAGTTAAATATATGTATAGAACCGTATGTTTATAATAGTAGTGGATGTTTTTAGGTTAGTAAAATAAATTTAACTGGTTAACATTGATAGAAAATCAAAAGGCTGGTATTTAAACAAGTTAAATATAACCCCAAACAGATGAGTAGGTATCAATAGTAACCGAACAGGGAATATACATAAAAGCAGGAAGAATTCGTGTAAAATAGGCCTAAGTGCATACTGTAGCCTATTTCAATACGATCTAACCGAATATGTGTTAGAGCATAGTGTTCGTACTTAAATCATACGAAATATAGTGGTCCTGGGTGACCGAACGGAATAAGAGAATACCGGTAATAATATTGTGTATATACTTCATAAGCTAATTCGGTAAATAATGTACGAATGTGTAAACGAGGTGAAAAAGTACAGAGCGTTCGTCTGTTTAGGTGCGAACGCTGAATTCGTTTAAACGAGCATGTAATAGTACGAGTAAGTTTAGAGGGAGCCTACCCCCACGTTTTTAGGCCCGAACGGCGGGAAATAGCGGGACGCTATTTCCTTCGCCTAACTCACATGTACGTGCCGGTCTCGTGACCAGAAGCCGGGTACCTCGACCGGAAAACGGATTGGAGGGCCTCGAACGGACGGAGGACTGTTTCAGGACGTCTGACTGCTGGCAACAGGAGAAATTCTGGCGGGAAGCTGGACCGGAAGTGCTGGTTGCTATGGGGACAAGACAATCAGCTGAACGGCAGAGGTGAGTAGGGGCTGGGAGTTTAAGTAGGGGACTTACTCCTCCCACAAATTCAGGCCTCCACAAGTTCAGGCCTTTTAACATGTATATAATTTTTTTTTTTTACTTTTTAGCAGCCTGGGGGACTGTCTAACAGCTCAGACAGTCCCTCAGCTGGCAGCTCCTAGACTCCTATTGCGGCAATGTGATCATGGTGATCACATGGCCCTGGAGGGCCGGGGCTGCTGCAGCGGGACTGCTGGGGTCTCTGGTAGTCCCCCCCTGACTGTGGTCACGGCAGATCACCGGTCCATGTAAGTCCAGGGCTCTTATTCTCACGGTCGTACTAGGTGCTTCCGCAGTAGTTAACGGCCTTTATTTTTCGGACGTAGTACGTTCATGGTCATTAAGGGTATATAGATAGATATATATATATATAATTTCATTCTAAATGTATTTTGATATATATATATATATATATATATATATATAAAAGAAACCTCTGTGGTCGGAAAATAAACAAACCGACCACAGAGGGGGGAGGGGAGGGAGGGAGGGGAATACAAAGCACAAATAAGGAAAAAATATAAAATAAAAATGAAAGGAATTCAATAAGAAATTGTAAGATATTGTTAAAAATGTAACAAGTAAACAGGTAATAAAGGGTAATTAGCCCAAAACAGTGCAAATTACACATACAATTTCTCAACAATGACAGGAGAAGAAAAATTGTACTTAGCTGAGGAGGCAGCAGCAAAAGAAAGAGGATTGGCTTAAGGTCACATGGGACTCTATTATGCTGGGAACACTCTCATTGGTTAATAGGTTATATATGGTTAACTCTTTGGGGTAAATTATGTTATTATTTAAATTTTGTTGAATATTTACAATATCTCTCTCTTTTGCTGCTGAGGAATAAAGAAAGAGAATAAGCATAATAGGAGCCTCCGTGTCCTTTAATAAAATCCCTGTTTTATGGACTTAGTTTGACTGTTTTATTCCACCCTCCCTTCTTAGAACACCAGTTTAAACCCTAAATAACTCATATTTTCAAACACTGTCTGACCCTTTTAACTGTAATTTTGTTTTCCTCTGAGGAGGAGTTGTTTTGCTGCATGAGTGCTGTTGCTTGAGTGTGCTCATTAACCCCTTAAGGACCAAACTTCTGGAATAAAAGGGAATACCCCTATATAACCCCTTAGTGACCATGGACGTATTGGGTACGTCCGTCAATAAACGGTCCTTAGGGCCCGTGGACGTACCTGATACATCCTAGGGGAATCATGATCGCTTCCAGCAGCTCTAATGGTATTGCAGCGATGCCTCGATGTTGAGGCATCTCTGCAATACCCCTTCACTGCTGGGGTCCACGTGGAGCCCGGCAGTGAGAAAGAGCATCGGAAGCCATCAGACAGGCTTCCGATGCTCTGCCTGTACTGAGTGCCTCGAGGGGCACTTTAAAAAATAAAATTAAAAAAAGTTAAACAAATTAACCCTCTACCCTCCCTCCCTCTCCCTCCCCATGTACTTACCGATCGCCGCCATTCCCCTGCTGGCGATCTGTCTACTTTTAAGGGGGGACTGTCTGGGCTTAGCCCAGAGAGTCCCCCCTCTGCAATTTAGGACCCCCAGGGGCCATGTGACTGCTCTAAAAGAGTGGTCACATGGCCCCCATAGGTGTCCACAGTGCTGCCAGCAGGGGGACTGCCTGAACTGGTGTAAACATTTAAAAAAATAAATACAAGGTAATAAATAAAAAAATATATATATATTTTTCTTTTTAATATATATATATATATATATATATATATATACACATTAAATGTATTTTTTATTAGTATATACATATATTAATACAAAAATACACTTAGAGTAAAATTACACACGTGTATATTTTTATATATATATATATATATATATATATATATATATATATACATATATAAATATAAAAACTATATGTATATAATAATTTTAAAACAAATTAAGGAGATAAGTGTAGAGATAAGTGAACCTCTGCTTTTAATCTTTTAAGATTCTTTTCTTTCAGGAAGTAATCCGGATGATTGGAGGAAGGCAGATGTGGTTCCTATATTCATAAAGGGTTCAAAATCCTTGCCTGGAAATTATAGACCTGTGAGCTTAACTTCTGTGACTGGGAAAATATTTGAAAGGTTATTAAGGGATAATATTCAAGAATTCCTTGAGAAGAACATGGTTATCAGCAAAAATCTGCATGGTTTTATGAAGCACAGGTCATGTCAAACTAACTTGATTGCGTTCTACGAAGAAGTAAGTAGAAGTATAGACAGTGTTGCAGTGGATGTGATCTATTTGGATTTTGCCAAGGCATTTGATACAGTTCCACACAATAGATTAGTGTTTAAACTCAAGGAAATTGGTCTAGATGAAAATGCTTGTTCTTGGGTAGAACATTGGCTTAAAAATAGGGTACAAAGAGTTGTCGTTAATGGTAAATTTTCAAGCTGGACAGAGGTGGCAAGTGGTGTCCCTCAGGGGTTCTGGGACCCCTTCTATTTAACATGTTTATAAATGATCTTGATGAAAGCATTGAAAGTCATGTTTCAGTGTTTGCAGATGACACAAAACTCTGTAAAATAATACAATGTGAGCAAGATATTACTTTGCTGCAGAGGGATTTAGATAGACTGGGGGACTGGGCACTCAAATGCAGATGAAATTTAATGTTGAAAAATGCAAAGTTATGCACTCGGGCGTAAAGAATACACAAGCAAAGTATACCCTTAATGGGAGCGAATTAGGGATAACAACACACGAAAAGGACTTGGGAATTGTTATAGACAACAAACTATGCAACAATGTGCAATGTCAATCAGCAGTGGCCAAGGCCAGTAAGTTATTGTCATGCATGAAAAAGGGCATTCATTCTCGAGACGAGAATATAATCGTGCCTCTTTATAAATCACTGGTAAGACCACATATTAAATATGCTGTGCAATTTTGGGCACCTGTTCTAAAGAAGGATATTATGGCACTAGAAAAAGTGCAGAGGTGGGCTACAAAATTAATAAAAGGAATGGAACATATCAGCTATGAAGAAAGGTTAACAAATTTAAACCTATTTAGTTTAGAAAAACGTCGCCTGAGAGGGGATATGATAACATTATACAAATATATTCGGGCCCAATACAAACCATTGTGTGGAAATCTGATCACACACCGGACTTAGCATAGAACACAATGTTATGCGTTTAGACTGGAAGAAAGAAGATTTCGTCTATGGCAAAGGAAAGGTTTTTTTTACTGTAAGAACAATAAGGATGTGGAATTATCTGCCTGAAGAAGTGGTTTTATCAGAGTCCATACAGGTGTTCAAACAGCTACTAGATGCATACTTGCAAAAACAGAATATTCAAGGATATAATCTTTCAATGTAGGGTAATAACTGCTTGATCCAAGGATACATCTGACTGCCATTCTGGGGTCAAGAAATAATTTTTTTCCTAGCTTGTTGCAAAATTGGAAGTGCTTCAAAATGTTTTTTTTTGCCTTCTTTTGGATCAATAGCAAAAAACAAATGTGAGGAAGGCTAAACTTGATGGACGCAAGTCTCTTTTCAGCTATGTAACTATGTAACTATATATGTAATTTTATTCTAACTGTATTTTGATATGAATATATATATATATATATATATATATATATATGTAACGGAGCTCCGTGTACTCCGACCGAGTACCCTCCGTTGATGGACGCTTCCTAGCTTGCGCCGAGGACCACAAGCACCGCACCGGACACCACAGCCACCGCAGACTCCACAACCGCCGAAGCTTAACTGGAGCCTCGCAGTCTTCCTTCCACCCTGGATTGGCTTCTGTCCTCCAGTACCGTGTGGGGAAGACCTCTCCTCTAGGAGAGCGTATTCGGAACAAGCTCTTAAAAGAGCTAAGTGATTAAAGCTCAGGGGAATATGCAGAGCATAGCAATCCCCAGTGTGATATAGCAGTTCCCTCCAATAACGAGACAAGGCTACGTATTGAGGGTCAGAAGAGGTCTGAGGTGCTGGCACACCCAGCCTGGTTTTTATTACGGTTGTGCACATACAGAACACACCCAGGGGGAGGCATAAAATAACCAATCAAATAACAGTACAACCCACACATCCCCTCCCCTCAGATAAGCAGTTAACATAATTATTACAGACAGTAAAAATACAGTTTTTACACATACACTGTAACTTTAAAACCATACATTCAATCTCCATAAAAATTACACATTTAAACTCAGCATACATCAAACATAAACACTTCCAAAAATCAGCCAAATCCCTCCAGCGGATCAAAAGTTAAGTGGAAGTCCTTTATGACCGACCGCAAGCACAATTTCCTGCCCAAAACAGTTCCATAGATTTGGGCTGTGTGGCTGGTCAATTTCATGCAGAAAAACAACTAAGTCCCATTCGAACAGGACTTAGTCTCTGGAGCTGCAAGTTCAGTATAGAAGAAGGTAAGGGTCAGCGGTGTTCGTGTATTTGCGCATCCGATTTTAGTTCCACAGAATCTTTAGCATACACCGCTGACCGCGTTCGAATTAACAAAGATGGCCGCCGCCACGTGTTCAACTGTCGAATGGCGGCCACCCAGCGGTCGGCAATTAAACTGCAGTAACCTCACAGCCTGGGAGGTAAATTGCCTGCACACTTTAACTGCTGGGTGGTCCGCCTGTGTGGTACTTGGTTCAGTAAGCCCTATTTACTGAACCAAGTGGGAGAAAGCCAGGAACAAGTTATTTTGCAGGTCTGGGGACATAGTCTTAAAGGGGCATGGTTCACCAAAGTTACAAGATGTCCCCAGACGGTTCTTAAAGGGCCATACACACCCAATAAAAGTGTATAAGTTTTCAGGGGCACAATCTTCCAGGGGCCATTGTCATGAGGAAGGAGGCTGGCAAACAGGCTTCTCCGCAATCCAGGGAAGCAGGGCAATTTATCATTTAAAGGGCCAGTTACAAATAGCAATTTGTAACAATATAAAATACACAATCCAGCGCAATTGCTTATTAACTAAACATTGATTTCAAATCTTAGAGATCGTAATAGTTTTATTTAAAAACACCTCACCTAGGCAAAAAAAGGATCGGGGTTTAGTTACATTATATAATCATACATTGCAAAAGCCTGCCAACTACGTCAAAGTACTCCATATTTGGCAGGTCCTATCCTAGTAGCAGCCTAATGCTTGCTCTTATGAGATCAATCCACTTACTTGGGAAATACTTCCCCACTGGGGCTCTCTGCAAGTCAAGGCTAAATAGGGTCCTGGAATGACGCACCTGTAACAGGGAGGGGTGCAAAACCAAGGAGTTGGCCTGGGACTCCCAAATATATAAAAGAAACCAAGAGGGCTGCACTCACCTGAACATGCATACATTATAGGGTGCTGCTGGGGCCAAAATATACAAAATACAGAATCCAGCGCACTCGCTTAACTAAACAGTGATTTCAAATCTTAGAGATTGTAATAGTTTTATTTAAAAACACCTCACCTAGGCAAAAAATGCATTAGGCTGCTACTAGGATAGGACCTGCCGAATATGGGGTACTTTGACGTAGTTGGCAGGCTTATGTAATGTATGATCATATAATGTAACTAAACCAACATCATTTTTTGCCTAGGTGAGGTGTTTTTAAATAAAACTATTACAATCTCTAAGATTTGAAATCACTGTATAGTTAATAAGCGAGTGCGCTGGATTCTGTATTTTGTATATTTTGGCCCCAGCAGCACCCTATAATGTATGCATGTTCAGGTGAGTGCAGCCCTCTTGGTTTCTTTTATATATATATATATATATATATATATATATATATATATATATATATATTTATATCAAAATACATTTAGAATGAAATCATATATATATATATATATATCTATCTTTGTGTGAAGGGCTCATGATGGCAAAGAGAAATACCTAATAACGACCTAAAAGACCTAATAAGTGTAGGATGGTATAAAAGTAGCAAGTCGGTTGTGGTGTGCCGAAACCGACGATGAGGTAGGCCTGAAAATAAAGAGGGCCCACCAAGAAGAAATGTAAGAAAAAGGAGTTGATAAAGAGGTGTGGGTGGGAGGGTGATGCAACGCTGACCTCGAAGGTATGGAGCCAGGTAAGGGGTGTCCCTTAAGTAGGGAAGGGGTGTGTCATACGCCCCTCCCACAAACACAGGCCAAAAGGCCTTACTACTTGTGTGAAGGGCTCATGATGGCAAAGAGAAATAAGACCTAATAAGTGTAGGATGGTATAAAAGTAGCAAGTCGGTTGTGGTGTGCCAAAACCGACGATGAGGTAGGCCTGAAAATACAGAGGGCAAAAATAGAAATTTCAATACTTTAATACAAACTACCAATATACATACTTAACAAGACATGTTCTGAAAAGCATTCCTTACTTCTTGTACAGGGTTAGGAATGTACCGTGTGTAAGCGGATGATTTCCAGCGCCCCAGTGTCTTGATAACATGAACCGGTATGTTAACACTGGAGGCTGTGGAGGCCGCTCCTATGCGGAAGGAGTGGCCTGAATAGTTAGCTGGCTTGAGTCCCAGCTGTGTTAGTAATGACCTAACGTGGGTCATGAAGTTGGTAGTAGTGAGAACTGAACCTCGTAGAACAAAAAGTGGTTGTGATGGTGGTGCCTTGAGACTCTCTGTATAAGAGTCCAGTATTTGGACGGGGCACCAACTGTTGTGAGTCGGATAGTATTTAACCTCTACGGGTGGAGCGTGTTGACTGTTTTTGGAATGTGGTAGTGTCAGGATATAATAGTCCATGTGTTTGGTTAAGTGCGAATGAAGCAGTAGGTGAGTGGATTGTGTTGTATTGATGGCGGTAAACTCTCTAGGTCTCAGAAACCCATAAAAAGCCACGTAAATAGCTGTTTTGATGACTAGTGTTGTGTTGAAGGAGAAGGGTTTTAGATCTAGTAGTTGTGATAATTTCTTAAGGATATGAAAATCTATAGGAAGCCTCTGTGCTGTATGCGGGGGTTCGGATCTTTTGTATACCCCTAAGGATGTTCTTGATTTGGTATGATGACATGAAACTTGAGTTGTTGGGTTGTAAGGTCAGCATGTGATGTTGGATGCCTGTAAGATATAGTTTGATTGTGTTGTAAGAAAGTTTGAGTTTGAGGTGGCAAAAAGAGGCAAAACCTAAAAAAGATGTCATGATGAATGGTTGTAATATGTTGTGTTCCAAAAGGAATCTTTTGAATAAACTGAAAGCTCTGTTGTAGGTTTTCCTGGTATTTGTAGATAGAGCTAGTTGGGACAAAGTTCTGCAATGTTGCATGATAACGTCTAGTCCATTGTTAGCTGATGGAACAGTGGAGTGGCCGTGGCTGTGAGCGCGGCTGATGGGAGAAGTTGATGAAAGGCCTGGAATTTAAAACAAGACAAATTATCAGCTGCCTCGTTACAAATACCTGGAATATGAACACAGTGCAAGAAAAAATTATGACATGCTGCCAACCAAGTGAGTTTCCTCAAAAATCTCATGATAGTAAGGGAGTTGGAGCGACCTTTGTTGATAATGGAACAGGTTGCTTGGTTGTCTGAGTAACACCTGACTGATGAACCTGTCCATAGATGTCCCCATGCCACGGCAGCCGCCACGATGGGATATATCTCGAAAAGAGCTGAGGTAGAGAAAAAACACTCCAGGTCCTGCACCTCTGAAGGCCAGCTACCCCAAAGCCATTCGTTCCCAAAAATCGCTGCAAAACCTGTGGTAGACGCCGCGTCTGTCCAAACAGTAGGAGAAATGTCAGACAATTGAGGGAGGAACATGCTTTTTCCGTTCCAGGAGTTTAACCCCTTAAGGACACATGACATGTGTGACATGTCATGATTCCCTTTTATTCCCGAAGTTTGGTCCTTAAGGGGTTAAAAAGTTTCTCCACATGAGAAGGTCTGCCGTGGCTTGGGTATCTAGGGTTAATCTGTGTGCATCATGTAGAAACCGTGGGAACATGCTGAGGAGACGTGATATGAAAGCACGGCCTTGAGGTATAATACGCATGGCAAAATTGAGTGACCCCAGTAAAGATTGTAATTCTTTGCGATTGCAAGTGCGTAGTTGTATATAGAGGTTGATGTTTGTCAGGATGTTTTCTACCTTGGTGCGTGGTAGGCTAGCTTGCATGTTGGCTGAGTCTAGCATGATGCCCAGGAAAGTGATGATGGTATCTGGGCCTTCGGTCTTGGTAGGGGAGACTGGGACCCCCAACTGGTTGAATAGGCTGACAGTTTCTTTGAGGCTACTGGGAGGGGAAGAATTCTCCTCGACCATTAGGAAATCGTCCAGATAATGTATGACTGTAGGGCATCTGGATATATTGAGTAGTAACCAGCATAGGATTTCGGCAAATGTGTCAAATATGGCTGGACTACTTTTAGAACCAAAAGTTAGTCGTGAGAAAAAGTAGTAGTTCCCTTCCCACTTGATGCCATGTAGGTGCCACAGTGTGGGGTGGATTGGTAGTAGTTTGAATGCATTTGTTATGTCGGTCTTACTGAGCCATGCACCGACTCCTGCCTGTAAGATAGCTGTAATGGCGTGGTCTGTAGTGGAATATTGCAGGGAGAATTCCTCCGATGGTATTAGGGAGTTGAGGCTAGGAGTGGTAGAGGTGTGTGGTGCCGACAAATCGATAATAAGTCTCTGCTTGTTGGAAGATTTTCCTGTGACAACCCCGATAGGGTTTGTCCTCCATGTAGTGAAAGGAGGGGATTGAAAAGGTCCCAATAAAAAACCTTCTGACACTTCTTTAGCTATGAGTGTGTCAACAGCTGTAGGGTTGTGTTGGGCGGATTGTAGATTTGGACATTCCAGGATTCCTGAAGGCATATGTATGATACCTGTGTGGAATCCTTCTGATAGACCAGAGATTATGAAATCTACTAAATGTGTAGATGGATGCTGTGACAGAAATGTCGCAAGTAGGGATATGTTGATAGACGTTAGGTACTGTTTGGGATACATTTTATTGGGACACATGATTTTTGCATGTGCCCTGAAACATTTTGAGCATATATGCAATAAACGACAACCGCTGTAATTACATGTACCAACATTAAAGTTATTACATATCTGGGATTTTCCCAGAAACTTGATAGGTCTACCCAGTTTGTCTTTAGCTATTTTCTCCGTAGGACCAGCGGAGCTAGGTCCTTGCACGTGGGTATGCTCGTTAGCAGTGGTGGGACAAAAATTTGCCGAATGAGACATGGAGGAGCAGTATGCACAAGCCGGCGTCCTTAGCCCTGCAAAGTGTCTGCAGAAAATCACTGTGTCTATCTTACTCCAGTTGGACCTTGTCCCGTACTGTGAGAAGGCGCCTGACACTTTTGCAGAAAAAGATCTATGGTAATCGTAGAATGCCGATCCACCATATTTATTGCCCAGGTCCACCAGCTTGTGCATATACATGTCAAATTCCTCACGCCTGTGTGGGTAAACGGCACATATGACATCCCGGTAGATGCCAAAAGCCAACACAAATTCCGGGATGGTGAGTTTCCTGTTTAGGCGTGCATCCCTGGACTTGACCACCACAGAAATATCCTCATACGCATAAGTTTTATGCTCCACCACATCCTGGGAGGCAATTAGTAGTGCAGCTAAGTTGACATCTTTACCTTCCAGGATGTCTTTCTTAAGGTGCTCAGGTATCATATGGGCAGGGTTAACCTCCTGCTCGTCAGAGGTGGTGGCTGGAGAAACTAGTGGCAACTCGACCAGTGGCGGAGGGGTCACAGTGACTGACCCAGCCAAGGTAAGGGCTGTGATGACCGATTCCAGTTTCTCCAGCCTGGAGTTTACCTTGCCCATGGATGACATGAGGGATGTAAGCATGCCATGTATATCTGTCGGGTTAGACTGGCTAGTCCCTTCCCCTGCATCAGAGTTATCAGTTGAGGTGTGCAACAGTTTGTATAGTTCCGCTTTCCTGGCAGTAGCGGGGAAAGGAATGTGTCGCCTCCTGAGTTCGCTAGTTATGCGAGGGATTGTCCAGGACCTGAATGATGCAGGACTAGCCATGTCTTCTTCCGGTGGTGGGGAGTTTGGTCTAGCCGGAGTGCTCGGGATGGAGAAATCCTCTACCCCTTCTTGAGACATACTAGATGAGAAAATATACCGTTAGTGTTGAAACCCAGGGGATGTACTGGCGGGCTAATTATGCCGTGTGAGGCGAAAAATTAATCTTGTCCTTTGGTGACAGGTGAGGCCCTGCTATTTGCCAAGTGGCTATGAGAGGCTCTATCTATGCGTTGGCGCGAGGGAATATTGAGGCCACCCATGTAGTGGCAGGAATTCGTAGGCCTCTCGGTGACAATAAAAGAAAAACAGGGGAAGGGAGTGACAGGTGACGCCCTCTCTAAACTTTGCGAGGCGGCTAACTAACGTGTGGCTCGAGGGGTGTATGCCTCCGAAACGTTTGAGGCGGGGTGTTGGCCTCGCGGACCTCTAAACTATAGGTGGTATGCCAAGAGGGGAGATACCTATTTGGGCCTATACCCCTAACTTGCCAGTACTCTATGTCCTATTTAGGGAGAACGTATGTGACACGTGAGCAGGCTTACGTACCTGATAGTATGTATACGTATATGGTGCGTAAGGTATAGAAAACCTGGATAAACCTAAAAGGGTAGAAATAGATAAGATAGTATGAGAAATGGATCCTGTGATACTAACGTAGACTAGATATGCTGTGGTTGATTTTATTAACCGTATGTGTTGAAGGGGAACAATTAGAGTAAGGAATGTCAGGGTATTTATATCGGCAGACATTTTGTGCTATGATAGAAATACAAAGTGTATATTCTGAAGTCATTGTTGAACAGATCAGACTCCATTTTGTTATTCTCAAGTTAACAAAGACACAACATTTCTTTCCTTTCTCTATTGCTGACCGCTTAGCCAGAGCTGAATGGAATGTGTATATAAACAAACCAAATAGATAAGACATTGAGAATGGGGGTAGACAGACTGTCTAATTACTAATGGAATATAATAAATTCTATTCCCAGACTTAGGTGACAGAGGATTAAATAATTAAATTTTACTTTCCATACCAACAGATTCTCATTGTATTTTGAGTTCATCTATAGTGTTATAAGCTGTCATATTAGGAATTATAGCAGAATTTGCAGACGCATAGTCTGGACAAAACTGAGAAAAACTGTGTGATCTGACAAGTGAATATAAAATTATGGCTACATAAAGATAACGTAAATGACGTCAAAAATAGCCACCAGGAAAAGTTAACTCTTTCCTGGATAGGTATGTGTAGTGGAACAATACTACCATCTAGAGCTCAAATACGAAAATGATTACCTAGAAGGCAACCACACCCCACATTTGTGATTGGCTATCACCTAAGGAATTTTTCCCTTTAAAAAGTTAAGACAAGGGAAGAGAGGGAGATTCTAGAATTCAAAGAGATTCGAAATTCAAGGATTGAAGAGAGGCATTACAACACTCTCGGGAGATTCAGAGAGATCCAGGCAGAATCGGGCGACCAGAGTAACCAAGAAACTCTCACACTCCATGCAGAGAAAGAGATCTATGACATTTAGCTACCTGAGGATATCTGATGAGAAAATATCTACATAACTGGTAAATATACAGACATTTAATTAATTAATTTAAATTAATTAAAATTAATAGCATGATATATGACTGGATAAATCATGTTTGATTTCATATTTAGAAATCGTAATTATTAAAGAATATATATATGGTTATAGCACCCCATCTGCAGCTGGGAGTAATATAGCCATTAATGTATTTGTGTGATTAATATCACGTTAGCATATCATGACCATTTATCCAGCTGTATTGATTGGCTCTAAAATAAGATAAAATATCTATTTAGACAAATTAATTAAAATATCAGCTAATATAACATAACAGATTTCTCATTGGATGGATCAAGGAGTGGTTACTGACTATTTAAATATTATTTCTATTTAATATTACATAGGAGTAAATCTTAACTACTTAGGAGGTCTAACCAGCATTGAAAGGGTTACTTCTGCCAGAAAATTTTACTGCAGCTCTAAGGAATGCTCTGTCTCCTTAAAACTTTGTTTCCTTAGCTGTAAAGAAAGGGTCGTAAATCAGTCTTGACAGCTAATGGAGTCTATGCCGTACTAACCAGGAAGTAAACTGCCACTCTGTATTGCATATTGTTTTATACTGAATATTCATTGATTATTGCCATATTGTATTGCATAATGTTATACTGAAATTCCATTGATTATTATCATGCATGTTACTCATCATTATTATTTAAATTGTTAAGAAATAAAAATTATCTATTTTTATAACAATTTGTGATTTTTAATTACCGGTATATGGTTATACATTTCATTTAACACGATAACGATTAAGGATCTGAGAATTGAAAATCGTGGGCAATTCTCATCTGTTTACATTATTATCCCATAAATATCCCCACAAATTGGAGGCACGCTGCTGAGATCGTTTAAGTTGAAATTATATTCCATATACAATAATATTTGTGTAATTCATGCAATTAATCTTAATATAGAAAAGAGTTTTGTATTGAGATTAAATCATTGTATAAAATATGGCCAGCGATACATCTGTAACAGATAATACTGAAATAATTGAAGACTTAAGAAAACATGCTCTAATCAATATTCATAAACATATGAAAAATGATTTAAGCTATGACGTTTGGTTAAAGAGCGTAGAATGGGATGCTAAACGGACGCTTATGACTGATGAACACATACTGAAACAACTTAAAGTAATTGCTGAACAAAAGAACATAGAGAAAAAGATGGGGTACATAATACAATCCTGGCCTTTCTTTATGACAGCACTTCTTAAGGCGTTAGATGAAAACAAGGTATTGAATACCAAACTGGACACGTACAGTCAGGGCCGGATTAACATAGGGGCTGATGGAGCTGCAGCTCCAGGCCCAGGCCCATGGAATAGGCCCATTGAAAAAAAAAAAAAAAAAAAAAATTTTTTTTTTTTTTTTTTTTTTACACACTACTCTTAGGGTTGACACCTGACTGGTATTTTACTGGTTTGCCACCTGACTGGTATTTGAGGCTGCCTGGCCGTACCAGTATTGCAGTAATACCGGCAATACAAATGCAGGTATTTTTCTCAGAATAAATGGAGATTACTCTGCAATACCAGCACCGGCCAGTAGGGGTCACTGTGTGTGGAGAGAGGCAGGTATAGGAAGTTACAGCATATCCCTGCCTCTCTCTACTACTTACTGATCCGTGGGGGAGCAGCAACACAGCACAGAGAACAGACAGCAGCTCTACAGCTCAGGTAAGAGAGGGATGGGAGGAAAGGCAGCAGGGACACATGGGGACACTGAGACACTAGGGGACACATGTGGACACTAGGGGACACTGAGACACTAGGGGGCATATGGGGACACTGAGACACTAGGGGACACAGACACTAGGGTACAAATGGGGACACAGACACTAGGGGACACTGAGACACTAGGACACAGACACTGGGAGACCTGGAAACACCGAGACACTTGGGGACACTGGAAAACATGGGGACACTGAGACACTAGGGGACACTGGGACACATGGGGATGCTGAGACACATGGGGATGCTGAGACACATGGGGATGCTGTGAGACATAGGGACATTGGGAGACAATGCGACATTGGGACACGGAGACACTATGTCCCCATTTCTCCCAGTGTCCCCATGTCCCCTATCCAGTGTTTCTAGTGTCTCAGTGTCCCCAAGTCTCCCAGTGTCTGTGTCCCATGTCTCTCAGTGTGCCTAGTGTCCCCATGTGTCCCAGTGTCCTTATATGTCCCAGTGTCCCCATGTCTATGTCCACAACTGTCCCCATGTCTCCCAGTGTCCCCAAGTGTCTGTCTCCCAGCCAGTGTCCCCTAGTCTCCCAGTGTCCCCTAGTCTCCCAGTGTCCCTAGTGTCTTAGTGTCCCCAAATGTTTCAGTGTCCCCATGTCTGTGTTCCGAGTGTCTCAGTGTGCCTAGTGTCCCCATCTCTCCCAGTGTCCCTATATGTCCCAGTGTCCCCATGTCTATGTCCACAACTGTCCCCATGTCTCCCAGTGTCCCTAAGTGTCTGTCTCCCAGCCAGTGTCCCCAGTGTCCCCTAGTCTCACAGTGTCCCCTAGTCTCCTAGTGTCCCCTAGTCTACCAGTGTCTGTGTTCCCATGTCTCTGTGTCCCTAGTGTCTTAGTGTCCCCAAATGTTTCAGTGTCCCCTGGGCGACATGGGGACACTGACACTGTGATACATAGGGACACTGAGACACTGGGTGACTTGCGAGACTGAGACACTGGGAGCAATCCATCTATACAGCAGAATCAAACTGTGAGTAGTTTGTTGGTGATTTTACAGAATTTTCTCTGATGTCACTCCTTGTGATTATACAAATGATTAAGGCTGGTATTTTTTTTCCAAGAAAGGTGGCAACCCCAACTACTCTTCACATACTCTTGCTTAAAGGAGCACTATAGGGTCTGGAACACAATCATGTATTTCTGACCCTATTATGTTAAAACCACCACCCTGGCCCCTTCTTGCCTCCCTAAGTATATTAAAATATAACTTGTATTCAAGTCTGCAGCTGCTGGCTCTGCTGCTGAACTGACTGTCTGCTGACATCATCAGAAGTGGTGGTCTGAGCAAATGACAATACTTCCCCATAGGATTGGCTGAGACTGTCAACTAGGCAGATCAGGGGCAGAGCCAGCACAAGCCCTGGCCAATCAGCATCTCCTCATAAAGATAAATTGAATCAATGCATCTGTATGAGGAAAGTTCAGTGTCTGCATGCAGAGGGTGGAGACACTGAATGACAGTGCTGCACACTAGGCAGTACTGTCCCAGGAAGCACCTCTAGCAGCCATCTAAGGAGTGGCCAGTGGAGTTATTTTCTCTGAAAAGACAGTGTTTACTGCAAAAGGCCTGAATGGAATGATTCTACTTACCAGAACAAATACAATAAGCTGTAGTTGTTATGGTGACTATAGTGTCCCTTTAAGTTTGGAAGCTTAAGAGGGATGTATGGGAACAAAACTTGTGTGGACTGGCTGACAATAAAATTAGTTTAGGTAATGCAGACGCTTGTCTCTTTTAACACTGTGGCATGTACCCTTTCTTCTACACTCAGTACATACACCTTTTCTCTGTCCCAGACTATATACCAGGAACTTCTACCTGCTAGTAAGAAAGTAAGGAGACAAGTGGACATGTGAGTGCTAGGGGGCAGTCCTTAGAAAGCATGGAGTGAACGCATCATTAGACACATTTATGTCAAGCTCAGGGTGCTGCCTGCATAGTATGCCCTTAGTTGGACAGCCTGCAGGATTGGCGGGCAGCCTGACATGCATTCATGCCAGGCTGTCCTTCAAATTCTTTGGACAGACATGCCCCCTTTTTGGGCATGTTCTCCCCTTTTAGCAGGTCTGGTCACGTGATTCGCACCAATGGCCCACCCTTTTACCCCGCCCATTGACTTCCTGCTTCACTGGACACTGCTGTTAAGGGTTATGGATTTACTTGAAAGATGAAAGCAAAAATTAGAGAGAGATTAGAATAGAGTATGTGTTTTCTTATAGCCGCATCCTATGAGTTTCCCTTCAGCACCATCTCCATCAGATACATGACGCTTGGGAGGTATGACTGTTTTAGTGTTTTTGGTCAATAAGATTCCGTAATTAGGCCCATCATAATTGTCAGCACCAGGCCCACTGTGCTCTTAATCCGCCCCTGCGTACAGTGAACAATTTGGCATTCAAGATGGGAAATACCAAGATTTACTTGCTGAGCATAAAACTCGTCAGGCTGATCATGAAAAAGAAATGACAGCTTTGATGGATAAATATGCACAGGAAATAAATCAGCTCAAAATGCAATTGGATAAATATGAAGAGGAGAGTCTGAAATCAGGCAGTGAGGTTGATAGCCATCATTCTGTGCCAAAAAGTTGCACAAAAATGAAAGAAAAGACTATCTATAAATCCCCTCCTTGTTATGATGTTCCCACACCAGACCAGGTTTTCATAAAACAGTCTGTAAGGAATGAGGTGAGTAATTCAGGAATATCACCTGTGAAACAGAATTCTCCATCTCCTGGCATTGCCAAACAACCTTGGCAATCTTGGGCAGAACAGTTTGAAAAAGCTGTCTTGGCCAAACTTGAGAGGGAGAGTCCAGTTCAAGATGATAGGAATGAAAACAGACATGGTTCTGTACACTGGCAGGATTCTGATGCTAATCAGAATTATGACAGTGAACGAGAAGCTCAGAGTGATGGGAGTGAAAGTGATTGCACTGTCCACTCTGAAGGCCATGTGACTGATATGCCATCTGCACTGTTGTACGGGTCTAATTCCTCTTCAGCAGACAGATCGCATAGACGTTTACCCAAAAACAGAAACAGAAGTCGTAAATCAACGACGCCTGTTTATGAATCGCCAAAGGTTGTTAAGTTCCTTAGAGAGACTGTCCCACAATTTTCTAGAGGTTCAGGAAACATATCTGAACATCTGGAAAATTATGATAGAGCAATGAATTCATTGGGCATGTATGATGACATTCAAAAGAAATGGTTCATTACATGGACCTTTGATTCAATGTACCGTGTTCATCTTGAAAGTCTTCAAGCTATGCAATTAATGTCCTGGTCCAAGATGAAATATGAAATAATCATGGAATATGGTAAGTATAAAACCGTTGCTTCTGCAAAGAAGGCGCTTTATAACTTAAAGTGCCGCCCAGATCAAAGCCCCAGAGAATTTTTAGTAATTCTTAAAAATGCATACTCCGTGGCCCAAAGAAAACCCAGGTATGAAAGCACAGATTTCAAAGATCTGTATTTTCATGCCATGCCGGTAAGTATACAAATGAATCTTGCAAGAGATTATGATTGCAAGTTACCATTAGAATGGCTAGTCAGTCAGTGCATGAAATTGTATACTATACACCATGCACATGACGAAAATCAGCCAAAGGTTAAGAAACCTGGTGATAAAATGGTGTCAGAGACTAAAATTCAGTTAGATTTAGAAACCCAACAGAAAAAGAGGACCTATTCTGAGGTTTTGAAAACACCAAAGCCCCAGAAACAGGAAAATACCAGAAACAATTCTGCAAACTCCTCTGACAATAACTCTGAAAAATCCAATGCCAATGGGAATAAACGCCCCTGGGTTAATAAAAACCAAGGCAATTCCCAATGGAGAAGGAATCCTCAGGGAAATAGGAGATATGGAAACAGAAACAACCAATCTGCTTCCAATAACTCCCAGCAGTCTCAGCCATCCCAGCCAAACTCTAATGGTCAAAGACAAAACGGCAATGGGGGAAATAATTTGCGTCATCAGGTTGGTCAATTGACAGATCAGATGGGCAAATTAATGGAGCAAATGACAAAAATCAACCAAGTCTTTGCTATCAATCCTTTTTTAGGAACAGCTCAAATTGCAGAGACACCTGTGCAATTGCAACAGCAACAACAAGTGCCGCAGCAAATATAGCTACAGTGACTAAACAGGATAGGTTGTCAGTAGATGTAATACCTAACCCTGTTTCCTTTCCAGGTACTAACAGTCAAATAAACAATAGTTGTGTTAGGAAACCTATTGCCAATTCCGTCACTTCACTTCCGGGTGAAGGAGGCGCAACGTGTTCCTCTGTTTTTTCATTTCAGCCAAAGGCTAAAATAGCCCCAGCAACCACTAGTTTCCAGGATCCAGACCTGAAAGGGTTAACTGATGAGATGCCGACCACTAGTTCCCGCTTGACAGTTCAAGATAATCCTAAAAAGGATGGGCCTGTGGGTAAGACTGAGCATTCCTCAGTACAGGTAGAAACTACTGCTGTGACCGGTAATGTATGGAAAACAAGTAATATGTTGACACATTCTAAATTCTTATGTGAATTAGAAGAACATGAAGGAAGGTACTACATGTCTGTAGAAATACAGGATTCGCTACCCCAGCCTTTCAAAGGGTTAATAGATACTGGTTCACAAGCCACGATCTTATCCAATACCTACTTCCAGCAGGTAATGGACTTAGCAACGGATAAGCCGAAGCTAAGAAATTTCCCCAATGCTTTGTTGAGCGTTGGAGGAAATGCACTTCATGTTATTGGCAATACCTGGTTAAAGTTTAAAATAGGTAACAAAACCTTTAGACACCCGGTGATAGTGGTAGATCTTCCCTATAACCGACTGATTCTGGGTATAGACATACTCAGAAGACTTAACACAATTATTGACTGTGTGAATGGAATTGTATGGTCACAAGCTAAGGTTCCTATAACCTATGAGAAATCACATGTACAATCTGATCGTAACTGCCATGTGATAGAAGAAAGACCTGACTCAATAGAGGTACATTTTAGGAATAGTCAGTCACCTGACGTGACTATCCTGCAGGTGAATGACGCAATCGCACCTGTAGATGAGCATTCCGTAAGAATTGCTCCAGAGAGAATCCAGAATGTCTCTCTGGAAGGTGATGTTTTAACCATTTCTCTCTACAGGGACTATGTTGAATCTGTAGATCTGGCAGGTCATGCTCAATTCCTTGCCAGAATTGAAAGGGTTAATAACAACTTATTCTTTCCTATTCAGATAAATGACTTAGGAAGAAATAGGAATGCAAAGCTGGTCTTACAGAGTGAGAACAGCTATATTAGCAGAGGTCTGTTAAAGCAGATCGCTAGTCCTAAAATGATCAGGTACGCTTCCCCACATGACAGGTGGATCCAGAACCTGGATGGCGAATCAGAGAGTCACAATGTGATGGCAAAATGTTTACTATCTATTTCCATCGGAAATAAGACAGTTAAACATTTATTCCTAGTGATAGACGAACCTCGCTATCAGGTTTACATTGGCAATGATGTCATACATCGCTTTGCCATACACCTTGACCTGATTAATTCCAACTTGTGGACAAGGTTAAAAGGTAATCCTTGTGGATACCTACACGAGGAAAACGCCCTGAAATCAGGACAAATACTCCCATATGCGGTAAGTATCCAAGTTCCTGATGACATAACCATTCCACAAGGGACAAGTAACTTTCTTTTACCCCTACAGGTCAAGGAGGGTCAGAGATTAGAAAACTCTGATGCCCTAATCTGTTTATCCAACAGGATACAACAATTAG
Organism: Pelobates fuscus; assembly: GCF_036172605.1. NCBI lineage: Eukaryota > Metazoa > Chordata > Amphibia > Anura > Pelobatidae > Pelobates > Pelobates fuscus. Next base: position 82,376,987 of record NC_086324.1, read on the forward strand.
GGATGGTGGTAACACATACACCAATGGTAAGTATTGGTAAGAATTCCACCTATATAATGGTCAACAATGTTACACCCAATAGTGTTACTTTACCAAAAGGAACATTATTAGGTCTAGCATTGGATGCTGAGTACTATACATTTGGTTTCCAAAACCAAATTATAGGCCTCATCCCTGAAGAATACTTAACTGAGGACGAAATTGTCGATCAAATATTCCATTCCTCCCCAGAAGGATTATTCACTATCCTATCTGTATATCCCTTCAACGTCGAAGACGGCTCGTGCAAAATCGAAGAAGCATCAATCACCTTCGATCATCCGCTCAATGAGCAGGAATCACAAGAGTATCACGACCAAAGAGAAAAGGTAAGTCAACACCGAACTGACCTAACTTCTAGGCTTGAAGAAGCTTATGAGATAGGCCAGCCTGAAATCTTTCCAGGATTTCAGGAAAGGCTAGAAGAGCAAATATCTTTAGCTGACGGTTGCTCCAACGATGCTGAGCGGCAGCAGCTAAAGGAAATCCTTTTGGAATTCCAAGATATTTTTGCCAAAGATTCCTACGACTGTGGGTTAACTAACCTCCACGTAGCCAGAATACAAACTGATCCAAATTTACCACCTGTATTTATCAAACAATATAGACTCCCATTAGCGTCATATGATGGTCTACAAGACATCATTCAGAATTTAAAGGAAAGGGGTATTATACGTCCAGTGCACAGTTCGTATAATAATCCGATCTTGGGGATTCTGAAACCTAATGGACAATGGCGTTTATGCGCTGACTTACGACAGCTAAATAAACGCGTCTATATGTCTGGTTGGCCAGTGCCATACATAGACCAATGTTTGGTACAAATGCAGGGATCCAAAATATTCACTGCCATTGACTGTGCGCAGGGATATTGGACTGTACCAGTCCATAATGAAGACCAATACAAATTGGCCTTCACATTTGGAAAGCAGCAGTATACCTGGACCCGTATGCCTTTCGGTTACATAAACTCTGGTCATGAATTCGCTGTGTTCATGCATAAAGCTATGCCTGACGCACTCGAGAGAGGAACGTTATCATATGTCGACGATGTCTTGCTGAAAAGCACTTCCTTTGATAAGCATATCATAGAGATTAGACATGTTCTCACTCAGTTAAGAGAGGCAGGGATTAAACTGTCATTACATAAGGCGCAATGGTGTCGCACCCATGTCAATTTCCTTGGACATGAGGTAACATCTGAAGGATTAAATCCCCAGAGGAAGAAGGTTGAAGCCGTACTAAAGGCTAAAACACCTTCAAACATCAGGGAATTAAGATCGTTCCTTGGTATGACTAATTACTCCCGTAAGTTTATAGATAACTATGCAGAAATAACGAAACCACTCTTACACCTGCTTAAAAAGGAGACTACCTGGAACTGGGGGGAGCCTCAGGACCTAGCGGTAAGTGAACTGAGGAGGAAGCTCACTCAGGCACCCTGTTTAGCATACCCAGAGGGGGGTAAACCCTTCTATCTGGAGACAGGTTATACCGATTTAAGCATAAGTGCTGTACTGTATCGGAAGCAGGACAGCTTAAACAAAGTTATTGCATATGCTAGCAAGACTTTGTCACCTGTTGAAGTTAAATTCAACACGTGTGAGAAGGCGTTATTGTCGACTGTCTGGGCACTACAAAATTTTCGTAGCTATATCCAAGGTGAGAAAATAATTGTAGAAACAGCTCACCAACCTCTACAGTATCTGCAGAGTGAAAGAATTAGAGACGGTAATCTCTCTAACAGTCGTATTACTGCATGGACTCTATCCTTACAGGGATGGCCGTTAGAAGTCCGTTATAAACATAATAAGAGAAGCCCAGTTGCCCAAGGTTTAGCAGAATTACATGACTGTACTGCTCCATCTCTGGATGATATTGACACCGGAGATGACTTCCTAGAAGAGCAATTGCTATCCCCTTATAAAGTTTATGACGAGGAATACTGTCGACCACTACCGTGGGTATACATTGATGGTTGTTCATATCACCACGTCGCTGGTGCTGAACGGAAGTTAGTTGCAGGTATCGGAATCGCCTGGATAGGTGATTATCCCAATGTATCTATAGGATACAGTATTGGTCCCAAAAGCAGTCAGATAGCCGAACTCTGTGCAGTATATAAGACCATTCAAATGGCAATAGAATATAGTATCACAGAATTTGTTATCATAACTGATTCCAACTATGTTCGCAACAGTTTCGTTGAATATCTGCCTAGCTGGAAACGTAACCAAATGCTTAAAAGCAATAACAAACCTGTTAAACATGGGAAATTGTTTTGTAAAATCGATGAGTTGGTTAAGGAACATGGTTTAACCATATATTGGAAGAAAACCAAAGGCCATTCTAAGATAGAAGGTATTGACAAGGATGGTAATGACTTAGCCGATTCACTGGCAAAACAAGCAGCCATCGATGGTGAAACCCTAAATATTGATGATCTTATGGGTTCAATTCATGTTGAAGCCATAACTAGACGACAGGCTAGAGATACTGCCGACTTAAATGTCGTGCAATGGAGTCACGAGGCTCCTAGTGAGGACCTGATTACCAGTCAGAAGAATGATCCTGTCATAGGTATATTCTATAAACATATAGAAGACCCTACTGCCAATCCCATCACAGATGAGGATTGCAAAAATAATGAAGATTTACGAATCCTGACGAGATATAAAGTCCAATTTAGTATCATGGATGGGTTGCTGGTCAGAACTTCTAAACTTGGTATTCAACAATGGGTAGTCCCAACTGTATACCGAGGGTTAATGCTCCAACACGCACATGATGCACCTACATCTGGGCATCGTGGTGATAAGATCACATATGAGATATTGCGTGATTATGCATATTGGCCACACATGTTAAGAGATGTTAAGACATACTGTCAGGGATGCTTGATTTGTCCGCAATATCAACCCCATGGTCCAACCCATCGTGCACCACTTCAGAAGAGGGGGGTGTCATTACCCTGGTCTGATATTCAAATTGACTTTATAGGTCCTGTAACAAGATCTTCAAGAGGTAACAAATACATGTTAACTGTTACATGTATGTACACAAAGTGGATAGAATGTTTGCCTTGTAAAGAGAACACGAGTACCGTGTGCGCCACTTTGTTGATTAACCATGTCTTTTCCAGGTTCGGTCTGCCTCAAAGAATTGAGTCAGACAGAGGTAGTCATTTTACCAGCGAAGTAATGGCTAAGATGTGGAACATTCTAGGTGTTAAACGAAAGCTACATATTGCATACCGCGCTGCGTCTAGCGGGGGGGTAGAGCGATATAACCAGTCTATCGTTAATATTCTGAAAAAGTACGTTAAGGAGTCTGGTAAAGACTGGGACATTAAATTGCCCCTAGTTTTAATGGCGATTAGAGCTACACCTAGCACTGCTACCAAATTGTCACCTTTTGAATTGATGACAGGAAGGAAGATGGTTTTACCACAGCATTTACTATATCGTACTTCAGATCATAATTTGATCAATGCTGCCACTACGCATCAGTATATCGAAGATTTGCGCAAGCATTTACAGCATGCGTTTGCTTTTGCCCAAAAGAATCTAGAAAAAGCAGCGACAGGGGTTAAGACCTATTACGATTTAAAAACCACGAAAAAGGAATATGAGATAACAGATCAAGTCTATCTGTATAATTTTGCGCGAAATCAAGTCAAGGAAAATAAATTTTTACCTTCTTGGAAAGGGCCATATGTCATCATTGACAAAATTTCCCCAGTAGCGTACAAAATAAAAATTCCTAAGGATGGTGATTTTATTGAAAAGTGGGTTCACATTAACCAGTTGCGTGCTTGTCATCCTAAATCTCAATTAAGGATTATAGGTGTGGATTCAGATGCAGAAGGGTGAACGACTAACCTGGATGAATGCTTGATTCACGTGGTATAGTATGATGCGAAATGTTGTGATGTGCCATGATCTCATGTATGTTCATGTCATTAACCATTTCCTTGCCATCCAATAACTACATTTTCTAAGCAGGTTACTAGCTTGTTTAACTGCTATAGGCATATTGCTGAGGAGTCAGTAATAAATGTAGTGAGGGATGAAGTTATAAAAATAGAATTAGAGAGAATACATATGTTGATGAATCATAATAATGTGTTGTCCTAGGCCAAGTGATGTCACACTGTTATAAGTTTGTATACTTAACAAACCTTGAATCATTAGTAGATAAGTCTGAAACGAGTTCCTGATCCGTGACTGTTGAAAGATGTCCAAGAAGGATGTGGCGAGTTTCTGGATCGTACTGCTCCTGTGCCAAGAGCTACGGACCGACCCGATCGCAGAGATGGGACCATCCTCCGGCATCCTGATTCAAGAGACACCAGGATTCATCTTGACAGAGAAGAGGATCCTTACCCGACGTGTGTTCGTCAGCTTGGACCCCAAGATTTCCATCGAGAAGGCGTACAACATTTCATCGATGCAGCTTCCTGAGTTACAGACGTAGTACCAGAGGCACCTCCAAAGAGCACAGGACCGTGTGCAAAACATCTTGGAGCAAGCCCGGAAACCATTTGTATCCAGTTCTATTTCGATGAGTAACCGACCCAAAAGGTTCCTCACTGCTATAATTGTTGCATTAGTTTGTGCCACTGTTGGTGCAGTTGTCGCAACTGGAATGTCTGCAGCCAACTCTATTACTGTCCAAAAGCTGGATATGGAAATCTATGCGCTAAAGCAACACATTAACGATATTCATCAGGTGATAAAAGAGCAAAGAACACTTCTCCAAGACGTGTTAACTATTGTGGAAGACACAGTTGTTACAACAAATTTGCATTCTGAGTTAATTGCCAAATCCACTGAGTTGCACCAAAGTCATGACTTATTTAAGCGTGAACTTCTATTTCTGCATGACCCAATATTGTTCCACACACTTGCTGTTCTCGACGAAGTGCAAACTGGAATGATCGAATTGGCAGGGGGACGCATACCTCTGTATTTTGTATCCAAGGATATTGTTCATGCGATGCTTGCCAATGTGGATGGAGAAACAATTGAGCCTATGCAATTAAATCTGGCCTTTGAGATGGGGAGCGCTATACCTCTCTTAATTGATCCGGAACGTATGGAGATTTGCTTTTTATTGGCCATACCATATGTAACTCCCAAAAACATTTTTCAAATGAAAACAATTTACAACGTTGGTACATGGAAGGACAATATCCATGTAAAAGTCCAAACCCCAGATGTTTTGGCTTTTCAACCGTGGATACCAGATTGGTATTCAATACCCATTTTGAATGACTGAGAAATTCAAAGATAATAATTTCCAATGTGATGGAACACCTTTTGTGTACGATTCTACCAATGCTTTGTGTGGGATCGAGTACCTTAAACATGGCTCTGAAACATGTCAAGTGACTATGTCAAAAACCGACAGTAATGCGTTAGTACATGCTATCTTAGTAAAAGATAAATGGTTGGTAAGCACGTGTCTTAAAAACATGAGTGTTTTTCGCAGGGACCAGGTGACTAATAAAGTATTTGCCTTACCAGCACCTGTATCATTGATCAAGGTACCCCACGACTCTCGTATCACCATCGGTGACGTTGCGCTATACCCAGTGTACACTGACGTCCTCGAAAGTGCTATTGAGATGGTGGATCCCTTCCAGAATCTAGATATCCCTCTAGATCCTAATCTAAAGTTCTTGCTGGACCATAAGCCCAACCACACTATCCAAATGTCAATCAAGAAAGATAACATTTCTGTGGACACATTTAAATACTCTGAGTTAGATACTGACCTTATTGATCGTGTCGACTGGTTCATCCATGTTAAGATTGTTATTGCGTGTGTTATGATAATGATGATATTATGGTTGATTGTACTAAGCATAAAGTTCAAAACACTTACAGGTACAAAAATATACAAAGATGTTCATCCCACGCATGAGCCTATGTTAGAAATGATGTGATTGCACAATATGTCTTGTGACTTCCATAGTGCCTACTCATAAGCTAAATTACTTGGCTATGATATCCACTAAAGGGGGGTTATGTCAGGGTATTTATATCGGCAGACATTTTGTGCTATGATAGAAATACAAAGTGTATATTCTGAAGTCATTGTTGAACAGATCAGACTCCATTTTGTTATTCTCAAGTTAACAAAGACACAACATTTCTTTCCTTTCTCTATTGCTGACCGCTTAGCCAGAGCTGAATGGAATGTGTATATAAACAAACCAAATAGATAAGACATTGAGAATGGGGGTAGACAGACTGTCTAATTACTAATGGAATATAATAAATTCTATTCCCAGACTTAGGTGACAGAGGATTAAATAATTAAATTTTACTTTCCATACCAACAGATTCTCATTGTATTTTGAGTTCATCTATAGTGTTATAAGCTGTCATATTAGGAATTATAGCAGAATTTGCAGACGCATAGTCTGGACAAAACTGAGAAAAACTGTGTGATCTGACAAGTGAATATAAAATTATGGCTACATAAAGATAACGTAAATGACGTCAAAAATAGCCACCAGGAAAAGTTAACTCTTTCCTGGATAGGTATGTGTAGTGGAACAATACTACCATCTAGAGCTCAAATACGAAAATGATTACCTAGAAGGCAACCACACCCCACATTTGTGATTGGCTATCACCTAAGGAATTTTTCCCTTTAAAAAGTTAAGACAAGGGAAGAGAGGGAGATTCTAGAATTCAAAGAGATTCGAAATTCAAGGATTGAAGAGAGGCATTACAACACTCTCGGGAGATTCAGAGAGATCCAGGCAGAATCGGGCGACCAGAGTAACCAAGAAACTCTCACACTCCATGCAGAGAAAGAGATCTATGACATTTAGCTACCTGAGGATATCTGATGAGAAAATATCTACATAACTGGTAAATATACAGACATTTAATTAATTAATTTAAATTAATTAAAATTAATAGCATGATATATGACTGGATAAATCATGTTTGATTTCATATTTAGAAATCGTAATTATTAAAGAATATATATATGGTTATAGCACCCCATCTGCAGCTGGGAGTAATATAGCCATTAATGTATTTGTGTGATTAATATCACGTTAGCATATCATGACCATTTATCCAGCTGTATTGATTGGCTCTAAAATAAGATAAAATATCTATTTAGACAAATTAATTAAAATATCAGCTAATATAACATAACAGATTTCTCATTGGATGGATCAAGGAGTGGTTACTGACTATTTAAATATTATTTCTATTTAATATTACATAGGAGTAAATCTTAACTACTTAGGAGGTCTAACCAGCATTGAAAGGGTTACTTCTGCCAGAAAATTTTACTGCAGCTCTAAGGAATGCTCTGTCTCCTTAAAACTTTGTTTCCTTAGCTGTAAAGAAAGGGTCGTAAATCAGTCTTGACAGCTAATGGAGTCTATGCCGTACTAACCAGGAAGTAAACTGCCACTCTGTATTGCATATTGTTTTATACTGAATATTCATTGATTATTGCCATATTGTATTGCATAATGTTATACTGAAATTCCATTGATTATTATCATGCATGTTACTCATCATTATTATTTAAATTGTTAAGAAATAAAAATTATCTATTTTTATAACAATTTGTGATTTTTAATTACCGGTATATGGTTATACATTTCATTTAACACGATAACGATTAAGGATCTGAGAATTGAAAATCGTGGGCAATTCTCATCTGTTTACATTATTATCCCATAAATATCCCCACAGGAAGTACCCCGCCTGATTTGTTATGGAGAAAAACCGTAACGCAGGATTAGCTTGTAGTGTCTACATATAATGTGTATACCTGGTGACCAAATTTAAAATATATATATGGCTGTGCTACTGTAGTAATCATAGTGCAGGGAGTATGAGTTTAAACTATGAAAATTGACCATATGCAGAAAAGTTGACGTATGAGAGGTTAAACCAAAAGTGTGATTCAAACCTGAAAGTGTGAGATGTTGGGACCGTGTTCTGTATACACGATATATCGTTTGAGTATATGCAGAAAGGTCAGGAAATGTACGTGCCATGTAATCGGGTGTACATGGTAGTGACAACGTAATATACACAATTAAATTAGAGAAAACCTTATCACATATATATACATTATACCTATTCCTGATTAATTATCTGAGTGTCTAGTGTATGTAATTTGAGTACATAAAGAAAAGTCAGCATATGACACGTGCCATGTAATGAAAAGTGTACATGGTGTGTTTAAACAGGGAGGAGAAAAAAAAAAAAAAAGCGTTTGTTTAAAACAAATTTCCTAAGTGTAAATGGAAGGTACACAAAAAGTAAAGTTGTTCAAGCAAAACTATGTATATGTATACCAGGATAATATCATGAACTAATAATACATGAGCCCTAACCTAGGTATAATTAATGTGACAGCATAAATTATCAAATACATGCTATAATCGTTATATGTATATAAAACAGACTGGTATTTAATAAACTATAATCTGCATTAAAAATGAATAATCCTACTATCAGGTACTAAAACTTATCATATAGAAACAAACTGAAATAAAGGAGGGAAAAAGTAAAGCATAAGAATGCTACATACTTAGTACTTGGTTTCCGGAAACCGGAGGGTTAATTTGCCTGAGACTTTGGCCGTAAAGCGTGTGGCCGTAAAGTGAGGCTGAAAATTATTGCGACGCCGTGGGAAGTGATCCGGGCGACGGACTTACGTTTGAGAAGTCCTGAGGACTCGATCAGCGAAGAAGACCGGGTTTTTTGTGCGTGGCTGGCCGTGGAAAGACCTGTAAGGAGTTCCTGGACACAGCTGACACCGAAGAAAAACGTGGGTTTCCGAAAGCAAGATGGCGCCGTCCGTGAACCGGAAGTGGATTCAGGATGCAACGCTTACCTCGAAGGTATGGAGCCAGGTAAGGGGTGTCCCTTAAGTAGGGAAGGGGTGTGTCATACGCCCCTCCCACAAACACAGGCCAAAAGGCCTTACTACATATACCTTTAACGACCATGGACGTACTACGTCCGGAAAAAAAAAGGCGTTAAGGACTGCGGACGTAGCCTAGTACGACCGTGAGAATAGGAGCCCTGGACTTACATGGACTGGTGATCTGCGGTGACCACAGTCAGGGGGGGACTACCAGAGACCCCAGCAGTCCCGCTGCAGCAGCTCCAGCCCTCCAGGGCCATGTGATCACCATGATCACATTGCCGCAATAGGAGTCTAGGAGCTGCCAGCTGAGGGACTGTCTGAGCTGTTAGACAGTCCCCCAGGCTGCTAAAAAGTTAAAATATATATATATATATATATATATATATATATATATATATATAATATATATATTATAAAATAATTAAATCATTTTATAATATTTTATACATATATAATGCTTATATATGATTTCATTATAAGTGTACTTTAAGATATATACACATATATCTGAAAATAAACTTATGAAATCATATATATGTATAATATATTATAAAATGCTTTAATTATAATATATTATACATATATAGGAAATAAAAGTTTGTGTGTATATATATACACACACACACGTATTATATACACACGTATGTGCGTGTGTGCATATGTGTATGTATATAAATATATACACATATATATATATATATATTTGTGTTAGGTGCTCATGATAGTAAAATACCATAATTAAATGTAGGATATTAAAAAGGGCAAGTCGGTTGTGGTGTGCCGGAACCGACGATGAGGTAGGCCTGAGAAAGAAGAGGGCCTACCAAGGAAAAAGAAATAGAAAGGAAATAAATGTTAAAATGTGGTGTGGTGGGAGGGTCATTCAACGCTGACAGTGAATGGTAAGGAGCAAGGTAAGGGGTGTGCCTTAAGTAGGCTAGGAGTGGATACCAAGCACCTCCCACAAATACAGGCCTAATTCCCTTAATACTTGTGTTAGGTGCTCATGATAGTACAGAGTAAAATACCATAATTAAATGTAGGATAGTAAAATGGGCAAGTCGGTTGTGGTGTGCTGGAACCAACGATGAGGTAGGCCTGAGAAAGAAGTGGGCAAAAATTAAGTAATCAAATTTATTACAGACAACCAATACAGATACATATATCAACCAGACATGTTTTTGAAAGCATCCCTTAATTCTTGTACTGGGTTCGGTATGTATCGTGAGTAAGCGGATGACTTCCAGCGACCCAGTGTTTTTATAACATGAACTGGAATGTTGACACTGGAGGCTGTGGATGCTGCTCGTATGCGGAAGGAGTGCCCTGAGTAGTTAGCTGCATTGAGGCCCAGTTGAGTGAGCAAAGACCTGACATAGGTCATGAAGGTTGTAGTGGTGAGTACCAAACTTTGTAATAGGAATAATGGTTATGATGGTAGTAAATTATGATGCTGTATGTATGCATCAAGAACCCTGACGGGGCACCACCTGTTGTGCGTGGGATAGTATGGTATTTTGACTGGTATATGCTGACTGGTTTTGGAGTGAGGTAGAGTCAGGATGTAATGATCCATGTGTTTTGTTAAGTGGGAATAGAGGAGAATAGGAGTAGATTGTGTTGCGTTGGTTGTAGTGAACGCTCTAGGTCTTAGGAATCCATAGAAAGCTATGTATATTGCTGCTTTGATGACAGAATTTGTATTGGTGTCAAAAGGTTTTAAATCAAGCAGGTTAGACAATGCTTTGAAGATATGGTTATCTATCGGTAGCCTCTGTGATGTACGTATGGGTTAAAATTTCTGAATGCCTTTGAGTATAGTCTTAATCTGGTGAGAGGCCGTGGCCTATATTTAAAAAGCGTATGTTGATATATAATTGAATAACAACAAAAGGGCAGGGATGAAAACAATGCTTTAAAGTGATGTAAAGTTATATATAATATTACTGTAATGTAAAAGACGTATGATTGGTTGGATCAGTATGTGTGATTCAACCCGAGAATTCATTACTTGGAAAAGGAAACTGTATCCTTATGTATGTGTCGTAGTTTAAAACACAGAAATGAGGCCTGTAATGTAGGCTGAACCAACTTGACTGAAATGGATAAGTATGGAAACCCCTGAAAGCGTGGTCAAAATGATCCATACAGATAAGTGAGCTGGTTTTGTATGGACATTAATACAATACTGATACCTTTAAACAGTAATAGAAATAATCTGTCTACTTAATCAAGCAAATCGTTACCCGAATGGTATATACATGAAATTATGAATGTAATCCACGAAAGGATTTATGCGTAATATTATGCGTAATACATAGAAAGAAAAACTGAAACCCAATGTGAAGGGAAAAAGAAGCTGGAACGAATAGTTTATACGCATGAATTTTATGCGAACAAGCAAGCGTGTTTAAGCATATCATGAATAAGTGCCGAACGGCGAAACAACCGAAAGGATCACTTGTTTCACTGTAACACGGAACAGTTATATGCGAAATGACCATTTTAACTAATATACTGATTAGCCGAATAACCGTACGAAATGAAACCGCAAAATTTGCGATATAACAGGGAAAAACCGTAAAGCGAGGACCCGTGCTGTACCGTACGCCGTGGGAAACGATCCTGACGTGACAGGTGGGTCTAACTCTAAGTCCCTGGGACGCGATCTAAGACGATGACCAGGGTCAGAAGAAGCTGGACGGACGGACGGAAAGGCCTGAAACAGGATTCCTGGACACAGCTTGCCGCGGAAAAACTCGTGGATACTGAAAACCAAGATGGCGTCTGAGAGAACCCGGAAGTGGATCCTCATTCAACGCTGACCTCGAACGGTAAGGAGCAAGGTAAGGGGTGTGCCTTAAGTAGGCTAGGACTGGATACCAAGCACCTCCCACAAATACAGGCCAAATTGCCTTAATACATATATATATATATATATATATATATATATATATATATAACAATAAGAAAGCACGGCACTCCTCCTCTATTTATCTATAGATCAAAACAATGCCTAGGTGCAATCCCGCGTCCAGATATAGAATACAAAAATAAAGGGAGCACTCTGGGTCTTCTCTTCAGTGAAAAAAAGTATTTACTGTATCAAATAGAATACATTACATGTGCAGAACAAATCGACGTTTCGACCCTGCTGGGGTCTTTATCAAGATTTTGTATTCTATATATATATATATATATATATACACACATGGATTTATATTTATTTATTTATTTATAAAATATTTTACCAGTAAAGATACATTGAGATTTCTCTTGTTTTCAAGTATGTCCTGGGTTTTCAAGTATGTCCTGGTATATATACTATAAATTGGGAAAAAAATGTTTTTTATAAAAAAACAAAAACGCTAACTTCAGGACGATGAAATCACCAGTAAAACTAACTTTAGCCAGTGTTTGTGACTAAGTGGTCACTACACAAGACTGGAAATACTCCATTTTGAATACCCTGGGTTGTCTACATTTGGAAATGGTATGCCATGAATGGGTTATTTCACATTCCTGGGCTACCATATGGTCTCAAAAGGCAACACAGACCCAGCAAACCAATCTGGCAAATTGAATTGGGCAAGCCCCATATAAACCCTGTACCTTTTCAAACCACTATAAAAACTGTACATGGATGGTATTGTTATACTCGGGAGACTTTGCTGAACACAAATATGAGTGTTTACAACAGTAAAACTTATCATGATGATGAAATAACCAGTAAAAGTGCAGTTTTTGTATAAAGAAATGGTATGCCATGATGGAGTTAATTTTCTTTCCTCGACTGCTATACGGTCTCAAAGGCAACATTGGACCAGCAAACCAATCTGGCAAATTTCAATGTGCAAACATGGAAAAGGGGAAAGCCCTACATTTGACCACTGTACATTTGCAAAAACCCATAAAACCTGTACATTGGGGGCACTGTTGAACTCGGGAGATGTTGCTGAACACATATTGGGGTGTTCTTTGTCAGTAACACATAACAGGAACTGAGAATCCATGCCTAAAGTACAATGTGTGTGAATAATAACATAACAAAATGACTACCCAAAAGGTTGACAAAGATTGGTGGTAGAATTAGTGCATGGAAAGTGTTAAAATACCATAATTGAAATACCCTAGGGCAGGGGTAGGCAACCTACGGCACTAGTGCCATGCACGGCACTCGAGGTGTCTTTCCACGGCACTCAAGGCTGCTAGAGCCAAACAGGGTCTGGCCTATCAGGAGTCTCAGTGAAACTTCAGATATCTGCTAATACAAAGAGGTAGTGAAGGATAATCCTCAATTTATGCATTGCAGCACATAGAGGTAGTGATCTCAGATCAGTTCCTCCCAGCACTTGTGAATAGGAATCCACACTGTAGTAGAGCAGCCCACAGCTGATGTTGCAGCTCCTGACCTTGACCTGTACCTGCCCAGGCTGGTCCCCACTGGAACCCAGGGAAGCCACCCACACTGCTAGATATACACAGACCTGCAGAATAAACCTCCCCTCATACAAATAATACGAACAGCCAACACACAAACATACACACAATCCCCACAAACGCAACACCACTAACATTCTACATACATGCACACAATCCCACATGCAGCCTCTCACATGCAAAACTCCAAACAGCCCTAACACACTACCTAACACACAATTCCACAAGCAGCCCTCATACACAGCCCAAATTCATATGTATCATACACGATACCATAAACTACTAATGAACATATACAATATAATAGCTCATATACGCACAAATACAACGATACAAAGCAATTACAGTATAAATAACACAAGCAGAATACGGCAGCACACACACCTCAATTTAAAAAAATAGGATCGGCAGGGCCGTTTGAAGGAATTTGGGGGCCCCAAGCAAAACGGACATGGTGCCCCCCCCCCCCCCCCCCCCCAGCACACAAAGCCTACAGGAACCACAGCATAGCCATACAGTTTAACCCCTTCAGGACGGAGTCAATAGTGCACGTTCTGATCAAAACAAAATGTAAACAAAAACTGGAATTTGCGCTATATGTCTGTTCAACCGTAGTTCCCCGCTTTCAAATTATATGCACCCACACTTATTATATATCATTTTGTTCAGGAGAAACAGGGCTTTAATCTATCATTAACTATTCATATATGGAACATAATTTATTATGAATAAAATAAAAAAAAAGGTGAGAAAATAAGATTTTTTTTTAAATTTGTATTTCTGTCTGCCATTTTAGCTGTGAATGTCATAATACTGTTAGGTTTTACTGCAAAAAAATGCGCATATTTGTAATCAGCGATGTCTCACGAGTACAACAGTACCCCCCATTAACAGGTTTTATGGTGTTTTGGAAAGTTACAGGGTCAAATATAGAACGTTCCATTTTCAAATTGAAATTTTCCAGATTAGTAATGTTACCTTTGAGACGGTGTGGTAGCCCAGGAAAGAGAATTACCCCCATAATGGCATACCATTTGAAAAATTAGACAAGCCAAGGTATTGAAAGTGGGGTATGTTTAGTCTTTTTTAGTAGCCACTTAGTCACAAACACTGGCCAAAATTAGCGTTCATATTTTTTTTTGTGTGAAAAAAGCAAAAAACTAATATTTGGCCAGTGTTTGTGACTAAGTGGCTACTAAGAAAGACTGGACATACCCCACTTGCAATACCTCGGGTTGTCTACTTTTGCAAATGGTATGCCATCATGGGGGTAATTCTCATTCCTGGGCTACCATACGCTCTCAAAGGCAACATAACCAATCTGGCAAATTTCAATGTGAAAAAAATGAAATGCAAGCCTTATATGTGACTCTCTAACTTTCCAAAACACCATAAAACCTGTACATAGGGGGTACTGTTATTCTCGGGAGACTTCACTAAACACAAATATTAGTGTTTTAAAACCGTAAAACATATTACAACAATAATATAGACCATAAAAGTGCCGTTCGCTTGTAAAAAATGTGAAAAACGTCACTTTTACTTAAAATATCATTGTTGTAATACAATTTACCAGTTTGAAACACTAATATTTGAGTTCAGTGAAGTCTCCCGAGTAAAACAGTACCCCCTATGTGCAGGTTTTATGGTGTCTTGGAGAGTTACAGGGTCAAATATAGTGCTTGCGAATTAAATTCTCTGCACTTTCTCCCTGTGTTGTCAGGCATGTCAATCAAATTTTTATTAATCAAATCACATAATTACGTTAAAAGATTATTTAAATATACACGTAGAATTTTAATATATATGCATTGATAGGTATTTAAATTCTACGTGTATACTAATGTAATCTTTTCTGTAATTATATGTATTTATCTATATATATATATATTTGCGGTTATTTGTATTTTATACAACGATAGATATATATAGAATGTCATTCTAAGTGTATTTTGTTACCGATATATATATATTAATAACAAAATACAGTTAGAATGAAATTACATATGCATATATAATTTATATTATATTAATTATACGTATTTATATATAATATATATATGTACATCTATTATATATATAATATATATACATATTATATATATGTAACGTCATTCTAAGTGTATTTTAATATTAATTTATATACTTATATTAATATTAAAATACACGTTGCATGACGTTACATATATATAATATGTATATATATTATATATATATATAATATATACATATTATATATATATTAAAATATATTTAATTTATTTTTAAACATGTTTATTTTATTTTTTTTACACCTCCTACCAGCAGGGGGACTGTCTGATATTTCAAACAGTCCCCCTGCTGGCAGATCCATAGCCAGCTATAGGGGGCCATGTGATCGCTCTTTGAGAGCGATCACATGGCCCCCGGGGGCCTCATTTGCCGGAGGGGGGCTGCCTGGGCTCTCAGGCAGCCCCCCAGAAGAGGATCGCGGCGGAGGTGAGTAGTTGCTGGCTCCTGGGGGCTTAAACCGTTACGGCGTTCCATGCCGCCGCAACGGCTTTAAAGCCCATTTAAAGCGCGACGGCATGGAACGCCGTAACGGCGTTAAGGGGTTAAGTTCACCCACATAAATAAAAAAGGTTTACAGTGCAAATACTGCTGTTGCATATAATGTGCATAAAACTTGAACATTTTCAACAATTGAAAATTCCATGTGTTCTCCTCACCCCCCCTCCCTGTGTTCTCCTCATCTCCCCTTCTCCCCTTCTCCTCATCTCCCCTTCTCCTCACCCCCCTCCCTGTGTTCTCCTCATCTCCCCGTCTCCTCACCCCCCTCCCTGTGTTCTCCTCATCTCCCCTTCTCCTCATCTCCCCTTCTCCTCACCCCTCCTCCCTGTGTTCTCCTCATCTCCCCTTCTCCTCACCCCTCCTCCCTGTGTTCTCCTCATCTCCCCTTCTCCTCACCCCTCCTCCCTGTGTTCCCCTCATCTCCCCTTCTCCTCACCCCCCTGTGTTCTCCTCACCCCCCTGTGTTCTCCTCACCCCCCTGTGTTCTCCTCACCCCCCTGTGTTCTCCTCATCTCCCCTTCTCCTCAACCCCCCGTGTTCTCCTAATCTCCCCTTCTCCTCAACCCCCCGTGTTCTCCTAATCTCCCCTTCTCCTCAACCCCCCGTGTTCTCCTAATCTCCCCTTCTCCTCAACCCCCCGTGTTCTCCTAATCTCCCCTTCTCCTCAACCCCCCGTGTTCTCCTAATCTCCCCTTCTCCTCATCCCCCCATGTTCTCCTCATCTCCCCTTCTCCTCACCCCCTCCCCGTGTTCTCTTAATCTCCCCTTCTCCTCACCATCCCCCTCCCTGTGTTCTCCTAATCTCCCCTTCTCCTCACCTCCCCCTCCCTGTGTTCTCCTAATATCCCCTTCTTCTCTCCTCCTCCTCCTCCCTGTGTTCTCCTCCTCTCCTCACCCCCGTGTTCCTCTTACTCCTTCCCCCTCCCTATGTTCTTCTTTCTGCCCCCATGTTCTTCTTACTCCTCCCCCCCTATGTTCTTCTTACTACTCCCCCCATGTTATTCTTACTACTTCTTACTTACTCCCCTCCCACCCTCCCTGTGTCCTTCTTATTCCCCTCCCCCTGTGTCCTTCTTATTCCCCTCCCCCTGTGTCCTTCTTATTCCCCTCCCCCTGTGTCCTTCTTATTCCCCTCCCCCTGTGTCCTTCTTATTCCCCTCCCCCTGTGCCCTTCTTATTCCCCTCCCCCTGTGTCCTTCTTATTCCCCTCCCCCTGTGTCCTTCTTATTCCCCTCCCCCTGTGTCCTTCTTATTCCCCTCCCCCTGTGTCCTTCTTATTCCGCTCCCCCTGTGTCCTTCTTATTCCCCTCCCCCTGTGTCCTTCTTATTCCCCTCCCCCTGTGTCCTTCTTATTCCCCTCCCCCTGTGTCCTTCTTATTCCCCTCCCCCTGTGTCCTTCTTATTCCCCTCCCCCTGTGTCCTTCTTATTCCCCTCCCCCTGTGTCCTTCTTATTCCCCTCCCCCTGTGTCCTTCTTATTCCCCTCCCCCTGTGTCCTTCTTATTCCCCTCCCCCTGTGTCCTTCTTATTCCCCTCCCCCTGTGTCCTTCTTATTCCCCTCCCCCTGTGTCCTTCTTATTCCCCTCCCCCTGTGTCCTTCTTATTCCCCTCCCCCTGTGTCCTCCTTATTCCCCTCCCCCTGTGTCCTTCTTATTCCCCTCCCCCTGTGTCCTTCTTATTCCCCTCCCCCTGTGTCCTTCTTATTCCCCTCCCCCTGTGTCCTTCTTATTCCGCTCCCCCTGTGTCCTTCTTATTCCCCTCCCCCTGTGTCCTTCTTATTCCCCTCCCCCTGTGTCCTTCTTATTCCCCTCCCCCTGTGTCCTTCTTATTCCCCTCCCCCTGTGTCCTTCTTATTCCCCTCCCCCTGTGTCCTTCTTATTCCCCTCCCCCTGTGTCCTTCTTATTCCCCTCCCCCTGTGTCCTTCTTATTCCCCTCCCCCTGTGTCCTTCTTATTCCCCTCCCCCTGTGTCCTCCTTATTCCCCTCCCCCTGTGTCCTCCTTATTCCCCTCCCCCTGTGTCCTTCTTACTCCCCTCCCCCTGTGTCCTTCTTACTCCCCTCCCCCTGTGTCCTTCTTACTCCCCTCCCCCTGTGTCCTTCTTACTCCCCTCCCCCTGTGTCCTTCTTACTCCCCTCCCCCTGTGTCCTTCTTACTCCCCTCCCCCCGTGTCCTTCTTACTCCCCTCCCCCGTGTCCTTCTTACTCCCCTCCCCGTGTCCTTTTTACTCCCCTCCCCGTGTCCTTTTTACTCCCCTCCTCCATGTCCTTCTTACTCCCCCGCCTATGTTCTTTTTACTCCCCCCCCTCCCTCCGTTCTTCTCACCTCCCCTTCCCTGTAGCGTGGCCGAGCTCAGGGTGCACTTCCTGTCAGTCCGGCCAGGAACAGGAAACTGAATCTCCTGTACCGCGTGGTACCCGGCCGGACTGACAGGAGGAGGAGGAGCTCGGCCACGCTACAGGGAAGGGGAGGTGACGAGAGAGGCAGTGCTGCAGCCGCCTGAGGCTCTCTATAGAGCGCTCAGGTGGCTGCAGCCTTATAGGAAGCGCCGGCCCTGCTTGGGGGCCCAGGCCAGCTCGGGACCCAAAGCAATTGCTTGGTTAGCTTGCCTGGTAGCGACGAGCCTGAGGATCGGCACGCTACGGGACATCACAATCCTATATCGGCACAGTGCTGCTAAAAGGTTGCCTACCCCTGCCCTAGGGTGTCTACTTTTCAAAAAGATATGGTTTGATGGGGGTAAATGACATTGGCCGGCTTCAAAAATGTTCCAAATAGATCATCGGTGCATGATGACCAGCTGTGAAAATTCCAAGTTGGAAAACTGGAATGCGCACCCTCCAAATAAGGTATTTTAACCCCCAGAGAACCCGACACACCTATACATAGGGGGTATCACTGTAATCAGGAGATGTTGCTGGACACATATTGGGGTGTTCTTTGGCAGTAACCCTCAAAGTTCTCAGTACATGTATTCTTAAATTGCTACGTGTTTTAAAGAAATCAATTATTTTTCTTTTTTTTAAATTTGGCATAGATTGGTGGTAAAATGTTTGCATGAAAAGAGTCAAAATACCCCAAGTTTAAAACCTTAGGTTATCTTCTTTTAAAAAAAATATATACATGTGAAGGGTTAGTCAGGATTTCTGACAGATATCAGTGTTACAATGTAATTTAGTTTTTGAAAAAAATGGTTTGGAAATAGCAAAGTGCTACTTGTACTTATAGCCGTATAACTTTATATAAAAAAAGCTAAGAACATGTTAACATTGGGTATTTCTAAACTCAGGACAACATTTTGAAACTATTTAGCACAGGTTTTTTTTGGCGGTTGTAGATGCGTAACATATTTTGGGGGTCAAAGTTCGAAAAAGTGTGTTTTTTTATTTTTTCATCATATTTTATACATTTTTTTATAGTAAATGAAATTATATAATGGAAATAATGGTATCTTTAGAAAGGTGGTGAGAATAACGGTATATAATATGTGTGGGTACAGTAAATGAGTAAGAAGAAAATGACAGCTAAACACAAACACCGCAGAAATGTAAAAAGAGCCGTGGTCCTTAACGGTAAGAAAATTAAAAAACCGGTCTGGTCACTAAAGGGTTAAACAACTTAGATCTCTTTAGTTTGGAAAAAGGGTGCCTCAGAGGGGATATGATAACATTATACAAATATTTTCGGGGCCAGTTCAAATTTTTGTCTGGAAATCGATTCATAAAGAGGGCTAAACATAGGTCATACATTTAGACTATAAGAAAAAAGATTTAGTCTAAGGCAAAGAAAAGTTTTTTTTTATACAGTACGAACAATAATGATTTATCTGCCTGAAGAGGTGCTTTTATCAGAGTCCATACAGATGTTTAAACTGCAATTTGATGAATACTTGCAAAAACATAATATACAGGGCTATAATTTCAAGTTAGTGGGGTTATAGCTTCTTAATCCAAGGAGATGTCTGACTGGCGTTTTGGGGTCAAGAAGGAATTGTTTCCTAGTTTGTTGCAAAATTGGAAGCGTTTCAGACTGTTTTTTTTATTTTTGCCTTCTTTTAGAACAACAACAAAAACATACGTGAGGAAGGCTGAACTTAATGGACGCAAGCCTCTTTTCAGCTATGTAGCTATGTAACTATGTAACCCTACAGTGCAGGGTACTTGTGCTTGAAGTGTCACTTTAAAAGTCATGTTTGTTTGTTTTTATGTTTGTTTTTCTCAAATTTTATTTTATTGGATTTCATGAATGTCATACGTGATATATTCTTTCCCATAGAAACACACTGATACATATATTCACTGTAACGTATGACCATACAGAGTAATGGATGCTTATAACAAGTACATTGTTATATTCAGACCTGGTAGAAATTACAACTTATTAAATGACAGTTATCTGAATGAAGACAATACAATGCATACATAAAAAAAATATTAAGTAATCAACCCCCACCCAATCTATTCATAAACAGGGCTATACATAGGACACAAGGTCATACATTTAGACTATAAGAAAAAAGATTTAGTCTAAGGCAAAGAAAAGGTTTTTTTTATACAGTACGAACAATATGTATATGGAATTATCTGCCTGAAGAGGTGGTTTTATCAGAGTCCATACAGATGTTTAAACTGACCAGTTGTACCCAAGTGCATCCTCAAAAGTAAACCCTGTTCCAAATTATTATGCAAATGATATTTTTCTAATTTACCTAAATAATTTATGTAAATAACAGTCAGCATAATTCTCATGTTATCAACTATTAATAGTACAAATCAAATTTTATTGAACAAACCTCCTAATGAGGAGTATGTTTTTAAACATAAACTTACAATGCACTGTTCCAAATGATTACGCACTGTAAGTTTCAAAACACTTTAAAGGTTGTAAAGAACTGAAAATTGTAATTTGTTGTGTTTGCAGCATATTTACTGAAATAAAAAGCTATTTCAATCAAACTTATAACAACATTTTAACTTTTTAAACATTTTACCAGGTCACGTTACATTTTAACATAGGGCCCCTTATTTGATAGCAGCTTCACAAGTCTTGCATCCATTGAACTTGTGAGATTTGGACAGTTGAATCTGCTTGATTTTGTTTGCAAGATGTCAGAATAGCCTCCCAGAGCTTCTGTTTGGATGTTAACTGCCTCCCACCCTCATAGATCTATTGCTTGAGGATGCTCCAAAAGTTCTCAATAGGATTGAGGTCAGGGGAGGATGGAGGCCACACCATGACTTTCTCACCTTTTATCTCCATAGCAGCCATTTATGCAGAGGTATTCTTTGCAGCATGAGATGGTGCATTGTCAGGCATGAAGATGATTTTATTACGGAAAGCATAGTTCTTCCTTCTGTACAAGGGAAGAAAGTGGTCAGTCAGAAACTCCACATACTTTGCAGAGGTCATCTTTACACCTTCGGGGATCCTGAAGGGGCTGACCAGCTCAATTCCCATGATTCTGGCCCAAAACATGACTCCACCACCGCCTTGCTGACGTTGCAGCCTTGTTGGAACAGGGTGGTGGTCCACCAACCATCCACTAATCTATCCATCTGGACCATCCAGGGTTGCACGGCACTCATCAGTGAACAGGACTGTTTGGAAATTAGTCTTCATGTATTTTTCTGCCCAATGCAGCCATTTCTGCTTATGAGCATTGGTTAGTGGTGGCTGAATATAAGGTTTATGCACAGTTGCAAGACTCTGGAGGACTCTACACCTTGATGTTCATGCAGGGCCGGCCTTAGGCCTTTAGGCGCCCTGTGCGAAAAATATTCACAGCGCCCTTCCATGGTCACATGCCCTTGTCCATCTTGTAAAAAGTGCTAAGCCTCCATTACATAGGTGTTATGTATTAATGTGATTTCTGGGCATATCATGCATATACACGCATATTAATACATTTGTAAATATTATAGGTGTAATAACACATAATAATAATAATATTAATACACCCATATTAATATACATGTATATATAAATATTATTCTCAGAAATCAAGTTAAATTGTACTTATTATGGTACACACAATTTCTAGTCTAGAGGAATTCCTCCCACGTGTATAGATTTGGGAAAAACAAACCTATGTGAATGAACACTCTCTAGCATTATGAGTAAAAACGTATTTCTAACAAGAGTGTCCTGTCTCCCTGAAGTTGCCATGCCATTATGTTATGTGTGGAATAGGGATGCAGTGTGTGTAGGGAAAACAGTGTGGTATGGGATAGGGATGTAGTGTGTGTATGTGTGTATAGGGGGTGTAGTGTGTATGTGTGTATAGGGGATGTAGTGTCTATGTGTGTATAGGGGATGTAGTGTGTAGGTTATGTAGTGTATGTGTGTAGGTTATGTAGTGTATGTGTGTAGGTTATGTAGTGTATGTGTGTAGGTTATGTAGAGTATGTGTGTAGGTTATGTAGTGTATGTGTGTAGGTTATGTAGTGTGTGTGTGTAGGTTATGTAGTGTATGTGTGTAGGTAATGTAGTGTATGTGTGTAGGTTATGTAGTGTGGGTGTGTAGGTTATGTAATGTGTGTGTGTATAGGGGATGTAATGTGTATGTGTGTAAAGGGAATGTAGGGTGTATGTGTTTAGGGAACATAGTATGTGTGTATAGGGAATGTAGTGTGTATGGGTGTAAGTTACGTAGTGTGTATGTATAGGGAGCATAGTGTGTCTGTTCATTTTGTAGTGTTTGTGAGTTATCTAGTGTGTATGTGTGTAGATTATGTAGTGTGTATTATGTACACACATTATCTAGTGTGTGTGTGTAGAATATGTAGTGTGTGAGTAGATTATGTAGTGTGTGTATAGGGGATGTTGTGTGTGAGTAGATTATGTAGTGTGTGTGTTATGGAGTGTGTGTAGGTAACAAAGTAAGGGTGGGATAGTGATGATTTGTCAGTAGGAGGGGTAACATAAGGCTTTAAATGAGGAGGTGGGAGAGAAATTTCAGGTTTTGTTTTCTTAAATTGATTAATGTTGATTCCCCCCTTCTGGTTCCCTCCCTCTTGCATACCTTTGGACAGGGATGGGGGAATACTAATGACCTGGTGGTCCAGCGGTCTGTGCCAGCTCTTGAAGTTCTGCACCTTGCAGAACAGGAGCCCTCCTCTCGCGAGCTTTCACCCACCAGGTTGCTCTGAGGTAGGACAGGACCTGGTTGTGCGAGCTGTGTCGGTTGCCCGGCGCCCCTGTTGGCATGGCGCCCTGTGCGGCTGCACAGCTCGCACACCCCTAAGGCCGGCCCTGTGTCCGTGGGACTCCAGAGGCACCAGCAGCTTCAAATATCTGTTTGCTGCTATGTAATGGTATTGTAGCAGCTGCTCTCTTGATCTGATGCATGGATCTGGCTGAAATCTTCCTCAATGTGCCTTTATCTGCACGAACCCATCTGTGTTCTGAATCAGCCACAAATATCTTAATAGTGCGATGATTACGCGATGATCAAGTTTTCGTTAAATATCTAATATTTTCATACCTCGTCCAAGGCATTGAACTATTTCACTCTTTTCGACAGCAGAGAGATCCTTTTTCTTCCCCATATTGCATGAAAATGGAGCTCTGCTTAATAATGTGGAACACCCTCCTTTAGTAGTTTTTCCTTAAATTGGGCTCACCTGGCAATCGTGTCCGAGATTGTTTTCAGTGATCAAAAGAGCCATGAGACACAATTCCATCCATGAGTTAAACTGAAAAACAAAATATTTAATCTTTGTGACATTTAAATAGAATTTGCATAATAATTTGGAACAGGGTGTAATCCTGTACCAAAGTGCCAAATCTATGAAATGTGATAGACCTTGGTATCTATTTTATGCACCATCAATTCTATCTAAACCCACTGATGGATCATTCAAAAAAATTTGCATTACATTCTTGTTGAGACTTATTTTGTAGTGAATTATGCAACAGGATCCAATAATACAGTATTTCTTTTTTGCTTTTAGTATCTGTCTGTGGGGATTTGAGGTCATTGTTGATTGTAAAATGTAAATTATAGTTCTGTTAATTAAGTGTGTGATGTGTGCGTAGGTGTTGCAAACAAGGCCTAAATTATTTAATCTGTGGGGATTGTTTATATGTGTGGGTGCTGTAAGTTTCAGGTCCAGAGAAATGCTATCCATGCATTTACCTGCATGATTTTTTAAATTACTTGCACTTTTGTTCTAATATATATGTAAATTTGTTTGTGTGCTGTTTGCTGTGTGTTACCATCAACGTTCATGGTTCAAAGCACTCCTTGTATGTACTAATAGAACCCAGATTTTTCTGTATTAAGCTCTTAAAGGAATACAATAATACAAAAAGTTTTAATATATTAATTTAAACATTGTGTGATAATATACCATATTATTATTATTTTTTAATTCATGTATAATAAACATTTTGAGGAAATAACTTGCCTACTATTCCCAGTCCCCCATTCTGACAACCATCTTACTGCACAGTTTGCTGGATTGACGGATATCTGACCCTATACTCATTACTTTGGTCTTGGGAGTTCAACATGAGGGGAAGCTTTTGACACTGTTGCACATAGAAGGCTTATCAATAAATTGCAATCTTTAAGTTTGCATTCCAATATTGTTGAATGGGTAAAGCAGTGGCTGAGTGACAGGCAACAGAGGGTTGTAGTCAATGGAGTATATTCAAAGCTTGGGCTTGTCACCAGTGGGGTATATAGGGTAATCTGAAATCTTTAGGTACATATTTAGTCCTCTGCATTTTTGTGTGTACTATGCATTTGTTGTATTGTTGTATAGATTTATTTTTTTTAGTCTTTATTCCATTATTATTCATAACACCAGCAGTTATCTGTTACATTTGTCATCTAAACATCTGATGAATTCTAGATACTCACTTTATCTGGCTTGTTAATATACGAGTCATGGTGATCATAAACTCTGTTTACTTAGGTTGAAGCGTAAAATACGAAAGATGAGGCAGAGGTCCAAGTGAAGACCTCACAGCAGCTGCTACTGCGTATTTTAATTCCAGGCTGCTTATACACCTCTTGCAGAAAATAAGACTTCTTTCCAACTTCTTTCCCAAGGACTTCCTGGTGGACCGTAGCCTACTTTCCAAAGATGCAGATATATTCTTCTCATTTAAGAGTTTGCATCTGTCTTTTCAGATGTTTTCTTTACCTACTCCCTTGTGTTTAATAAAACCACACAATTAATATAGCCTATATTTGTTGTGTTTTTTCGTCTCCTCCATCATATTTCATGAATGTAAAAGTTTCAATTTTTAGAGCTTGAAATGTTTATAGAATTCATTCTTTAACTTATTGATTACAACTTGATGGTATTTGGTTTGCATTAAATGTTACTATCATTTTTTTTGTTGGTTTTGTTTAGTGCCTTTTCTTAGTTAGTAGTTAATCTTAATTGGTTCTGGTTTAGTTTCTGCTCTTATTTTTTTTTATATAGATTATACTGGGTTTCCATTTACCTGTGACATTATAGGTAGGGTGGTGGAAATAATTAGATCAACCTAAAATAGGCTCTCATCTCATTGGTGCTAGCTTGAGGGACTGGTGACCTGTAAAAGTATTAATGCAGTGGGCCTTTACTTTTCAATGAGCCATCTAGGAACATCATGAAGGTCAGGACCTAAAATACATACTTGAGTGAACACTGCTTCAGATGTTTTATCATTCTGACAGTTAAAGCTGGGACATCCTTTTCCAATAATGTATCAGATTTTGAGCATATATATGTTTTTGTTTTCTATTTGTGCATGTTTTATCTGGCAACCGATATGCCATACTTGTAAGTATTGTAGCGGTACCCCTAGTAGTAAAAGGGTTTCACCGCCAGAGATGTCCTTTTTCCAAGAGTGAGAGGTGCTGTAGTGATCCTAGAGTCATCCGTGAGAGAAGCAGGAACAGCTCTTACAAAAGCTAGTGATTGTGATATAGCGGTTCCCTACAATAAGAGATAGAACTCAGTATTGAGGGTGAAAAAGTCTGAAGGTTTAATGGTACAGGTTTGCTTTATATACAATTCCTCAGGCCAGAGCAACACCCCCTGGACCTGATGGAGCACGGAATTACAAACTGTAGAGACCAATAAGAACAATGTACCAATGTCCGGCACTCCCACATACAGCACACAATCCCTCCCCTCTGCCTTTGATATAATTAAGGTAGATAATGTAGTAACTTAATTATCCCCAGGCAGAAAAAACAAATTTTTACACAAAGTAAAAAAAACACCCCAAAACATAACCCATCCCCTGATAGCTCTGAGTGAACAACATATCCAAATATCACCCAGAGCAGGGGTTCAGGAAATTCCTGGAAGTCTCTTTTGAATTACCACACGCATGGTTTCATGACTAAAACATTTACAGAGAATTAGGCTGTTCGGCCGGTCTATTTAAAACAGTCGAAATACTGTTCGAATTACCAAATGGAATGGTGAATGGCCATAGTTAAAGTGTGTCTCTTGTTCGTGGGCTTCGATTCACCGAAAGCTGTTCGACTCCCGCTTGAATAGTCGTAGTTCTCTGGAAGGTAACTGTTCTGCGGTGTTCGTGCCGTCGCACGACAAAACACTAAACCTCTCCTCACCTGAATTCATTTAACACACTGCATCCTTACATTGGTTTAAACACTCATTGATATTTGTGTATACTTGATTTACATATCTATTTAATACACATTTTCTCTAATGTTCTCCCTTCTATTTTTCACTTTAACACTAACTTCTCTGATCACTAAAATATCCCTATCTTTTCACTCACCTGTCCCTGGCAACACAATCATCATTACTTCCACCTTACTCCCCTCCCCTCTCTATTCATCCCATGCACTCTACACATACCATCTCCACCAACTCCTCCCAAATCCTCTACATACATACCCTCCTACAAAACTTTCAAATCCTACTCCCACCTTCACTTCCTTTCTATCCTTCTGCTCCTAGCAGCTGGTGATGTCTGTAGGAAATTGGCATTCCGTGAAATCTTTGTTTGTCACATATCAGTTTTCTTAACAATCGAATCAAGTATCTTGCAGTTTAACTTATGTTTATTCAAACATAACAATTATCATCCATCTGGTAATAACAAATGTCTTTAACAGTCTTTGTCCAATACAGAGCAATATTCCAGGTGTTATCCATTTTTGATATTAAAGGTATTGGCCACGAATTCTAAACTACAATTAGTTTTATGGGTTTAAAATTCAGTTACAGAGGGGAGTATACATAAGATTGCCTTACTTTAAAATAAGTGGCTATCTTAGAAAAAGGGGTGTGACTTAGCATCATTTGAAATCTATGATTAAAGTCATACGTTATATTTGGCGGCAAGATATGTGAGACAAAGAACTTCTATATACATGATGTAATGAATAATTGCCTGTAGAAATGTGAGTCTTCAAAGGAATTCAGGCTTTCAAGGCTAGGTCAAAGGTTACTATAAACAAGCCCTTCAACATCACTCTTAAAGTGAACCAGATGTGGTCTCCATTCCTATACAATGAAAGTCTGTAACACTCTATAGGCCAAGGTATGGCTTCTCAATTTCAGTGTTCTTGAAGCAATCCGAATAAAACTTATAATATTTATATCAACACGTTAAATACATTTAAAGTACATAAAAAATATTTTTCAATGTCTCTCCAAACCCCGGTCCCCTCTCAACAAACACAGCACATACTAACCCAAGGACCCACACTAATCTCATACCCATCTCATGTTCCTCTAGATCCTCCTTCAATACTGCCCTCTGGAACGCATGCTCTGTTTGCAATATAACTAAATCCACTGCTGTCCATGACTTCTTTATCTCTCGTTCAATAGATTTACTAGCCTTAACAGAAACCTGGCTCTCCCCCTCTGACACTGCCACCCCTGCATCTTTGTCCTTCGGTGGTCTCCAACTTACCCACAACCCAAGAAACTCTGAATGTAAAGGTGGTGGTGTTGGGTTTCTCCTCTCCCCTCACTGCTCTTTTAAACCTCTTCCCACCCCCCCTTCCCTCTCTTTCCCGTCATTTGAAATACACTCAATTCGCCTTTTCAAACCCTTCTCTGCTAACATTGATGTTATTTACCGCCCCCCTGGCTCCCCTCTTCTCTTCCTTGACCACTTTGCTGCCTGGCTACCCTATTTCCTCTCTTCTAACATTCCATCCCTAATTCTCGGGGACTTCAATATTCCTATAAACCCACCTTTGACCTCTGCAGCCGTTAAACTACTTTCAATGACTTCCTCCCTCGGACTATCGCAGTGGGCAAATTCTCCCACCCATGTAGCTGGCAATACCCTTGACCTAATCTTCACTTATGCATGTACAGTAACTAATATCTGCAACACTCCATATCCACTCTCTGATCACCACCTCTTATCATTTGCTCTTGCGTACCCCCTCACCCAACAACCTCAGCCTCACCCCCCTCAACTCAGGAGGGACATTAATTCTCTTGATCTCCAACAGTTGTCAGCTGACATTGATTCACAACTGCTGTCCATCCCTTCCCTCTCCTGTCCTTCACTGGCCATCTCCATATATAACTCTACTCTTACATCTGCCTTGAACACTGCAGCGCCACTCCAAACAAGCACCTCAAGGAGGACCCGCCCCCAACCATGGCATACTAAATCAACGCGCTACCTGCAAAGATGCTCCCGTTGTGCTGAACGCTCCTGGAGGAAGTCTCGTACCCAATCAGACTTTCTCCATTATAGATTCATATTGTGTTCATACAGTGCAGCCCTTGCCCTTGCCAAACAGTCCTATTTTTCCTCTCTCATTAGTTCATGTTCCCGCAACCCCAGGCGTCTCTTTGACACCTTTAATTCTCTTCTTCGCCCTGCTGTGGCCACCCCCAAAACTAACCTCACTTCTGATAACTTTGCATGTTACTTCACTGACAAGATTGAACAGCTAAGGAAAGAATTCTCCCCTCCT
Source organism: Pelobates fuscus (assembly GCF_036172605.1). Taxonomy (NCBI): domain Eukaryota; kingdom Metazoa; phylum Chordata; class Amphibia; order Anura; family Pelobatidae; genus Pelobates; species Pelobates fuscus. Next base: position 82,405,863 of record NC_086324.1, read on the forward strand.
TGCCTTTCTTTTTCTCAATCACACATAGATCATGCCTTTCCTATCCTTCAGACATTCTCCCCAGCTACTGACCAAGAGGTGGCTGCTCTTCTTTGCTCCTCTCGCCCCACCACTTGCCCGCTCGATCCTGTCCCATCTCACCTTATCAGATCTCTCTCCACTTGTCTCGTGCCTTCTCTAACACACATCTTCAACTGCTCGCTCTCTTCTGGCATCGTCCCTGCTGACCTCAAACATGCCACTGTAGTACCTATACTAAAAAAAACATCCCTCGACCCATCCACCCTCTCTAACTACCGTCCCATATCCCTGCTCCCTTTTTCCTCAAAGATTCTGGAAAGACTTGTCTTTACCAGTGTGTCTCATTTCCTCAATTCCAACTCTCTCCTTGACCCCCTTCAATCTTGCTTCCGCCCTCTCCACTCTACAGAGACTGCCCTTATCAAAGTCACTAATGACCTAATCGCAGCTAAATCCAAAGGCCACTACTCCATACTAATTCTTCTTGACCTCTCAGCGGCCTTTGACACCGTTGATCATGCTCTCCTTCTTCAAACTCTTCAATCGCTTGGTCTCTGTGACTCTGTCCTCTCGTGGCTTTCCTCTTATCTCTCCCAACGCTCATTCAGTGTCTCCTTTTCTAATGATACCTCCTCCCCTCGCCCTGTCTCGGTTGGAGTCCCCCAAGGCTCCGTCCTTGGTCCCCTTCTATTTTCTCTTTATACTGCCTCTCTTGGCAAACTTATTACCTCTTTTGGATTCCACTACCACCTGTACGCTGATGACACCCAGCTATATCTCTCCTCCCCGGACCTCTCCCCTGCCGTCCTGCAACGTGTCACTGCTTGCCTTTCTTCCATCTCTGACTGGATGTCCTCCCGCTTTCTGAAACTCCATCTCTCAAAAACTGAGCTCCTTGTCTTTCCTCCTCCTAATACTGATCCTCCTCTTTCGCTCTCCCTTCAAGTTTGTGGTACTAACATCAGTCCATCCTTGCAAGCGCGCTGTCTTCGCGTCATACTTGACTCTGGTCTCACCTTTGAGCCTCACATCCAGCATGTTGCCAAATCCTGTAGATTCCATCTTAAAAACATAGCCCGCATCCGCCCCTTTCTTGCACCAGATACCACCAAGGAGCTTGTCCATGCTCTAGTAATTTCCTGCATGGATTACTGTAACCCTCTCCTGATTGGTCTTCCCAAAAGCCGTACTGCACCCCTACAGTCCGTAATGAACGCTGCTGCTAGACTGATTTTCCTCTCTAGTCGTTTCTCTCACACCTCACCCCTCTGGCAGTCCTTACATTGGCTTCCTGTATGCTATAGGAGTCAATTCAAGGTACTAACTCACACCTATAAAGCACTGAACAACTCTAGCCCCTCTTATATCTCCTCACAGATCCATAGGTATGTCCCTTCTCGGTCTCTCCGCTCTGCCCGTGACCACCTCCTGTCCGTTGTCCGCACTCGTACGGCCAACTCGCGCTTGCAGGACTTCTCGCGGGCGGCTCCCTTCCTATGGAATAGCCTGCCTACCGCCGTCAGACTCTCCCCTAGTCTTGCATCTTTTAAGAAGTGCCTTAAAACCCATCTCTTTAGGAAAGCTTATGGCCTCCAAGACTAACACATACCTCACATACCTGTCTCTTGCCCTCTCCTAAAGGGCAGTCCACCTTATTTGATTGCAAATTCCTGTCCTAATGTGTTTTACACCCCACCTCCTATAGAATGTAAGCTCGATCGAGCAGGGTCCTCTTCAACCTATTGTTCCTGTAAGTTTATTTGTAATTGTCCTATTTATAGTTAAATCCCCTCTCATAATATTGTAAAGCGCTACGGAATCTGTTGGCACTATATAAATTGCAATAATAAATAATAAATAAATAAATAAAAAAAACAGCTGGACACGTTTGACTAAATAAGATAGCCGCCACGTGTTCGATTATATGAATGGCAGCCACTTCGACTGCTCTGACACTTCGACTGTATCCGAAGTGCCATTTTGCAGAAAGTGAATGGAAGGGGTTTCAGGTGAATAAGCAGACAAACAAAAAAGGGAATGGAAGGGGTTTTAGGTGAACAAACAGACAAACCAGAGGATAGATTTATAACCTTTATGATCTGTCACAATGCTCCCTTCTTGTGGAAAACCCGGCAGACCCGGATTAACCCTTTTCGGGTAAACTTGGGGATGTGCGGACTTTGCTTAGTGGATGAGTTCTGTTTGTCTGGATAATCCATCTGCGTTGCCATTTTGTTTCCTGGGTCGATACTGGATTGTTAAATTGTAAGGCTGCAGGGCCAAGCTCATTCTCAATAGCCATCCATTGTCCCCTGCGACCTGGTTCAGCCACAGTAATGGATTGTGGTCCGTTATCAATGTGAATTCCCTTCCATACAAATAGGGTGTCAGTTTTTTCAGCGCCCACACCAAAGCCAAACATTCCTTTTCTACTTCCGCATAGCTCACTTCTCAAGGTAACGGTTTTCTACTGATATATGTGACAGGGTGTTCTCCTCCATCCTCTTCCAGTTGGCTTAGAACTGCTCCCAGTCCGAACATGGAGGCATCTGTGTGCACAATGAAACGTTTGTTAGGGACTGGGGCAGCCAGGACAGGGGCATTTACTGTGGCATTCTTTAGCGCTTGGAAGGCACTCACAGTCGGGAGACCTCATGACCTGTCTGGGCAGATTATTTTACATCAAATCAGAGGTTTGGCCACTGCGCTATAGCCTGATACGAACCATCTATAGTACCCTGTGGTCCCCAGAAAGGCCAGTACTTGGCTCTTAGTGTGGGCCAGTTAGCGACTGCTTCGATCTTAGTGGGCTCAAGTCGCTGCCCGCCACACCCTACCCGGTGTCCCAAATACTGGACTTCTGCCATCACCACATGGCACTTGTCTGGCTTCAGGGTCAGACCAGCGGCCTGAATCTGATCCAGTGCCATCCCTACATGCCTCAAATGTTCTTCCCAAGAGTCACTGTAGATCACAATGTCATCCAGGTAGGGACAAGCGAATTCCTGGATATCGAGGAGCCTATCCACCAAGCGTTGGAAAGTGGCTGCGGCGTTTTTCATCCCGAATGGCATGACCTGAAATTGGTACAAGTCAAACGGGGTGACTAAAGCCGACTTGGGGATAGCTTCTTCGGCTAGGGGAATCTGCCAATACCCCTTGCAGAGGTCGATGGTGGTCAGATAATGTCCCCTGGTGATACGGTCTAACAGCTTGTCCACTCGGGGCATGGGGTAAGCGTCTGTCGCGGTCTTATCATTTAGCCTCTGATAGTCCACTCAGAACCGAGTGGTTCCGTCCTTCTTTGGTACTAGGACTACAGTGGATGCCCAAGGGCTATGGGACGGCTCAATGACACCTAGCCTCAACATTTCTTGTATTTCCCCTCTCATCTTTTCCCTGACAGCTTTGGGTATCCAGTAGGGGGGCTGTCTAAGGGGACTTTGCCCGGGGATCTCTACCTTGTGGGTGGTAAGGAATGTTAGTTGGTCCCCTAACTGGACTTGGAAGCGGTTTTAATTGAACAAACAGATGAACCAGAGGATAGATTTATAACCCAGAGACAGAGGATCTGCCACACATGTGTTTATTTTATTCTCTTATAAATGCAGGCTAGAAATTACCCTCTGCCACTCCATAGCTATTTTTAAAGGATCCTGAGAAGACCTCAGGAAGCATTTCTTGCTTACTTTAATGTATCATCTGTAATGGGGCTCAACATTTCCACTAGCCATTGGCATATAAACTGTACTTTAAGCATCAAAACTATTAAGAAACCCTTAAAGGACCATAACCATTACAGACCGCTGTAGTGTTTATAGTGTCAGGAGTGCCTAGGGTAAGTAGTCAAACAATTGAACTGTTTGACAACTTACCTGTTTGCTAAAACTTAGCACAACTGAGCTAAGCCTTGCCATGCAGGTCCTGTTAATTGTCTGACAGTGTTGCTCATAGTGTTACTGTTCCCGGGTAACACTAAAGAAGCCATGCACAGAGAATCCGGACACAGGTCTTTGCAGGAAGTAAAGGTCTTTATTTTCACCGACCGGGTCTCAGCTGAACTCTTGTTCAAAAGGTCTGAGCCCTGAGCACATGGAGTAGAGTTTTTTTATAAGCTATGCATCCCCCATCTGTACCCTTACACCAATCAGTAAACGGGATTACTTTATATAGACAGGCAACATGAGACTCTGAGACATTTGAAGCTAACCACCAGGTGTTATTTTGGCTACTAGCATTATATGCTTTCTGCCCTAGACAAGTCAACTCGCCTACAGGTGTGTTATACATTGGGCCTCCCCTAGCTAAGCATATATGACCTATTATGGATGTTTTTAATTGCCATTCTGATTTTTCCCGTATGGTTGCTTGATTACTGGAGTGGAAACTAAAAAAGGGTAAAAGTGTATTCCCGCATTTTATACCATTGATCATTTCGTCCAGGTTTATTATCTGGTTTAATGGACTCAGTTACTAAGAATTCTCCTCACAATTTTGACTGTTAATAATAAAATTGAACAATAATAAAATATGCTAAAATACACTCCTACCAAAAAGGGAGTCAGTTCAGGGTACAAAGAACCAGTGGGGGTAGGAACAGGAATAGGTGTGTCCAGGACAGATGAACTGATATCTAATGTGGGTGAGTGGGTAGATGGAGACAATAGGGCAGGGGGAGTGGAAACACCAGCTACACCAGTTTTTGCTTGGGAGGAAGAGTAGGGGGTTGATGAAGGGAGATCAGATTCGGGGGAGGGAGGGGGGTTGTTCAAACTAGGTGGAGTTGAGGCCTTAGTGGACAAACGAGTTCTGGCAACCATGAGGCTGCATTGTTCCTTGTTGCATAACTTGATCCAATTAGGCTGTTTTTCCAACAATTTGCTTTCAACAATCAGTATACGGAAACTAATCATAAAGCCCCAGCATACTCGTTATTACAATGTGAACCTGCTGTATTAAATCTGGATCAAGGCCAGTGGTGTCACTAGGGGGGGGCCAGAGGGGGCCATGGCCCCCCTACATTATGCATTATGCAGTGCCCCCCCTTGTGCCCCCCCAATTCAAATGAAAGTCGGGAGCCTTCTCATGCTGCAGCAGCACTGTAATTGGTGGACTTTTCCCACAAGCGGCCAAAGGGGGGCTGTGTGCTGGGAGGACTTCCTCCAGGATCACAGAGAGCAGCGCAGGGGAGAGACAGGGAGAGGAAGATCAGCTCTGCACAGAGGCATCCAGGCAGCTGCTGGTAAGTGTTACTCAGTCTGGGGGGGAGGGGGGGGGGGTATGGGTCAGTCTGTGTGTGTATGGATCAGTCTGTGTGTATGTATGGGTCAGTCTGTGTGTGTGTATGGATCAGTCTGTGTGTGTGTATGGATCAGTCTGTGTGTGTGTATGGATCAGTCTGTGTATGTATGGATCAGTCTGTGTATGTATGGATCAGTCTGTGTGTATGTATGGGTCAGTCTGTGTGTGTATGCTGGCAAGTGTTACTCAGTGTTACTCAGTCTGTGTGTGTGTATGGATCAGTCTGTGTGTGTGTATGGATCAGTCTGTGTATGTATGGATCAGTCTGTGTGTATGTATGGGTCAGTCTGTGTATGTATGGGTCAGTCTGTGTATGTATGGGTCAGTCTGTGTGTGTGTATGGGTCAGTCTGTGTGTATGGATCAGTCTGTGTGTATGTATGGATCAGTCTGTGTATGTATGGATCAGTCTGTGTGTATGTATGGATCAGTCTGTGTGTGTGTATGGATCAGTCTGTGTGTATGTATGGGTCAGTCTGTGTATGTATGGGTCAGTCTCTGTGTGTGTGTATGGATCAGTCTCTGTGTGTGTATGGATCAGTCTGTGTGTGTGTGTGTGTATGGATCAGTCTGTGTGTGTGTATGGATCAGTCTGTGTATGTATGGATCAGTCTGTGTATGTATGGATCAGTCTGTGTGTATGTATGGATCAGTCTGTGTGTATGTATGGATCAGTCTGTGTGTATGTATGGGTCAGTCTGTGTGTATGTATGGGTCAGTCTGTGTGTATGTATGGGTCAGTCTGTGTGTGTATGGATCAGTCTGTGTGTATGGATCAGTCTGTGTATGTATGGGTCAGTCTGTGTATGTATGGGTCAGTCTGTGTGTGTATGGATCAGTCTGTGTGTGTATGGATCAGTCTGTGTGTGTATGGATCAGTCTGTGTGTGTATGGATCAGTCTGTGTGTGTATGGATCAGTCTGTGTGTGTATGGATCGGTCTGTGTGTGTATGGATCGGTCTGTGTGTAGGGGGGTCAGTCTGTGTGTGTATGGATCAGTCTGTGTGTGTGTATGGATCAGTCTGTGCATGTATGGATCAGTCTGTGTATGTATGGATCAGTCTGTGTGTATGTATGGATCAGTCTGTGTGTATGTATGGGTCAGTCTGTGTATGTATGGGTCAGTCTGTGTATGTATGGGTCAGTCTGTGTGTGTGTATGGGTCAGTCTGTGTGTATGGATCAGTCTGTGTGTATGTATGGATCAGTCTGTGTATGTATGGATCAGTCTGTGTGTATGTATGGATCAGTCTGTGTGTGTGTATGGATCAGTCTGTGTGTATGTATGGGTCAGTCTGTGTATGTATGGGTCAGTCTCTGTGTGTGTGTATGGATCAGTCTCTGTGTGTGTATGGATCAGTCTGTGTGTGTGTATGGATCAGTCTGTGTGTGTGTATGGATCAGTCTGTGTGTATGTATGGATCAGTCTGTGTATGTATGGATCAGTCTGTGTATGTATGGATCAGTCTGTGTGTATGTATGGATCAGTCTGTGTGTGTATGGATCAGTCTGTGTGTGTGTATGGATCAGTCTGTGTGTGTGTATGGATCAGTCTGTGTATGTATGGATCAGTCTGTGTATGTATGGATCAGTCTGTGTATGTATGGATCAGTCTGTGTGTATGTATGGATCAGTCTGTGTGTATGTATGGGTCAGTCTGTGTGTATGTATGGGTCAGTCTGTGTGTATGTATGGGTCAGTCTGTGTGTGTATGGATCAGTCTGTGTGTATGGATCAGTCTGTGTATGTATGGGTCAGTCTGTGTATGTATGGGTCAGTCTGTGTGTGTATGGATCAGTCTGTGTGTGTATGGATCAGTCTGTGTGTGTATGGATCAGTCTGTGTGTGTATGGATCAGTCTGTGTGTGTATGGATCGGTCTGTGTGTAGGGGGGTCAGTCTGTGTGTGTATGGATCAGTCTGTGTGTGTATGGATCAGTCTGTGTGTGTGTATGGATCAGTCTGTGTGTGTGTATGGATCAATCTGTGTATGTATGGATCAGTCTGTGTATGTATGGGTCAGTCTGTGTATGTATGGGTCAGTCTGTGTATGTATGGGTCAGTCTGTGTGTGTATGGATCAGTCTGTGTGTGTATCGATCAGTCTATGTGTAGGGGGGTCAGTCTGTGTGTGTATGGATCAGTCTGTGTATGTATGGGTCAGTCTGTGTGTGTATGGATCAGTCTGTGTGTGTGTGTATGGATCAGTCTGTGTATGTATGGGTCTGTGTGTGTGTGTATGGATCAGTCTGTGTGTGTGTATGGATCAGTCTGTGTATGTATGGGTCAGTCTGTGTGTGTGTATGGATCAGTCTGTGTATGTATGGGTCAGTCTGTGTGTGTATGGATCAGTCTGTGTGTGTATGGATCAGTCTGTGTGTGTATGGATCAGTCTTTGTGTGTGTATGGATCAGTCTGTGTGTAGGGGGAGTCAGTCTGTGTATGTATGGGTCAGTCTGTGTATGTATGGATCAGTCTGTGTATGTATGGATCAGTCTGTGTGTATGTATGGGTCAGTCTGTGTATGTATGGATCAGTCTGTATATGTATGGATCAGTCTGTGTGTGTATGGATCAGTCTGTGCGTGTATGGATCAGTCTGTGTGTGTATGGATCAGTCTGTTTATGTATGGATCAGTCTGTGTGTGTATGGATCAGTCTGTGTATGTATGGGTCAGTCTGTGTATGTATGGGTCAGTCTGTGTGTAGGGGTGGTCAGTCTGTGTGTATGGATCAGTCTGTGTGTGTATGGATCAGTCTGTGTATGTATGGATCAGTCTGTGTATGTATGGGTCAGTCTGTGTATGTATGGGTCAGTCTGTGTATGTAGGGGTGGTCAGTCTGTGTGTAGGGGTGGTCAGTCTGTGTGTAGGGGTGGTCAGTCTGTGTGTGTATGGATCAGTCTGTGTGTGTATGGATCAGTCTGTGCGTGTATGGATCAGTCTGTTTATGTATGGATCAGTCTGTGTGTGTATGGATCAGTCTGTGTATGTATGGATCAGTCTGTGTGTAGGGGGGGATCAGTCTGTATATGTATGGATCAGTCTGTATATGTATGGATCAGTCTGTGTATGTATGGGTCAGTCTGTGTGGGGGGAGGGGGGCAGTCTGTGAGTGTATGGGTCAGCCAGTGAGTGTATGGGTGTGGGGGGGGGGGTCAGTCTGTGTATGTATGGGTCAGTCTGTGAGTGCATGGGTCAGTCTGTGTATGGGTGTGGGGCGTTAGTCTGTGTAAGGGAGCAGTCTGTGTGTGGGGGCAGAGTGTGTGTGTGTATGGGTCTATCTGTGTATGGGTATGTCTGTGTATGGGTCTGTCTGTGTATGTGTCAGTCTGTTGGTTTGTATGGGTCAGTCACTGTAAGTGCTTTAGCTCCAAGAGACAGAACTCTCATCTCGTGACCCCCCCCTGTATCCGATGGATAGGCAGCCTTCTCAACCACCATGGATCTGATTGTGACACCCCTCCCTGCAAGGTAAGATGAGGGAAAGGGGAATACAGTATTCTTTTTTTATTTTATTTTTGTAAACAATTATTAAAGTAAAAATTGTAAAGCTGTTCACTGTCCCACTCTCTACACCCCCTGAACACAGTACACCCTCACAGACAGTGACCCCCCCCCCACATACAGTATACTCCCACCAACACAGAGTACACCTTTGCATACACACACAGTGCACACCTCACACATCATCTCTATCCCCACAAACACATGCATACATACATACATGCTTTACCCCATTACACACCATGTCATATATATATATATATATATATATATATATATATATATATATATATATATATATTAATTATAGGCACCCAGACAACTTCACCACTTCATCTCAATGAAGTGGTCTGGGTGCCAGGTCACTCTAGTGTTAACCCTGCAGCTGTAAACATACCAGTTTCAGAGAAACTGCTATGTTTACACTATGGTTAATCCAGCCTCTAGTGGTTTTCTTACAGGCAGTTGCTAGAGGCGCTTCCGTGCTTCTCACTGTGAAAATCACAGTGAGAAGACGCTGACGTCCATAGGAAAGCATTGAGAAATGCTCTCCTATAAGCGTTTTGAATGTGCGCGCGGGTCTTGCCCCGCATGTGCATTCGAGGCTGACATGGGCAGAAGGAGGAGAGTTCCCAGCGCCGAGGGAGCCCGGCGCTGGAGAAAGGTAAGTGTTTCTAACCCCTTCAGCCCAGCGGGAGTGGGACCCTGAGGATGGGGGGCAACCAAAGACCCTATAGTGCCAGGAAAACGAGTTTGTTTTCCTGGCACTATAGTGGTCCTTTAAATATATATATATATATATATATATATATATATATATATATATATATATATATATATATATATATATATATATAACGTGTAGAGAAAAGCCAGCACTCAAGGACTTAGAATCAAAAAAGAAAAAACCTTTATTCCAGTTTTTCTGAGGGTCGACGTTTCAGTCCACCACTGTGGACTTTCATCAGGACATAAAATACAATATTACAAATTTCTACTTAAATAGGAAAAGATTAACTTACCCAACCACTATCACCTGTGCTCTAGCGTGGTGCACTTCCCTCTGCGCATGTGTGTCTAACGGTACAACCCCTTCCGGTCCGCAGTGTTTGACCCATCACCATAGCAACCGATAAACAATTCGCCGCTCGGCGATCCAAATATGTTTATCTATACAAGGCAAGGGGTGATGGATGGAAAAGCTCGGAAGTAATCACGAGCACTCCTAAGACTGCATCTATTAACTGTACATCCACTTTACCGTTATGTGTCTGTGGGTAACATATCTTTGCAGTGGCTACTCTCGCCGGAGTTTCTGTATTTCCAATCCCAGCATGGGTTCTATGCCGTGTACGTAACCAGGGAGATCTTATAAACAGATCGGTGCCAGCGATCTATATGTGCTATGTGCAAATAAGTGCTAAGTAAAACTATACCAATAAATCACTAAATCTGTTAACGAAAATAATATAAATTGAAAGTGACTGTGCAAGTGCTGTGTACGTCACTATGGTAACCTATATACAGATCTATCTGAACGATCTTTGTGTGCTTATCAATACTTAATAGCAAGTGAAGTACCAAGATAACCTATAAATCGATCGATCTAAACGATCAGAGCATTTATCTAAACTTAGTGGCAAGTGAAATAGTGACAATGTATCAGCTCACTATGTTATACTGTTATGTATTAACAAGTAACTGTGTATAGGGTTTATCAACCTAGGCTCATGATTACAGGTTAATCCAAATGCTGTGTGCCCACATCTATGCATAATCAATGTACAAGTGAATCTCTAAAGTGTAGTGAATATACATCCAATCAAAATAAATGCATGTGATAACTATGTGATAAGTGCCAAAATGCATAATTAATAGTAATAATAATAAAGATAATCGACTCCTCTTACAATGACATGTACCAATAGTGAAAAAAAAACCCTCTCTGCAGGCTATGTCAAAATGTGGACCTCTAAGGGGATTTTTAAAGACAATGCGCTAATTCAGGGTAGTGGCATGACAAATATTATACAATAAAGAAAAAAATAATAAATCTATAAATTATATTTCCACAATTAATGTGGTAAAAAATAATAATAACCATCCCATGCACATACCACTTCGTACCCTAATATACCAATGAGGGACATTATAACCATCTCATCATAGCTATAGACTATATGCTGTGATGATAAGTAACAAAAATCTCTATAGAACTAGACTGTAGATCATATAGTAAGAAAAGTTATATATTAGTCTCCCTCAATTCATAAGGGGACATCCCTGGACGGGATATGTGCGGGGGAATGGATAATTATCCAAGATCTTGATAAAGACTGCTAGACGGTCGAAACGTTGATTTATATGTGTTTGATTTACTACACTTTTTTTGATTCATAAAATCCATGGAGTGCTCTCAATTTTTTCTGTTTATATCATTGCACGGAGAGGCACCTGGTAGTTGCTGAATTATCTTTTGTTTGGGATGAGTGCCAGAAACAGCTACAATTTCTATATATCTATATAATATATATATAACTACAACTCCTTAATAAGCACACAGTGCAACCCCAATGCACATGCACACACTTTCAGGCCCTTCCAGCACTCACTCACACACACACACATATTTTCTCACACAATCACAATTTAATATTTTTGTTTCAATTTAAATCCACCCAGCCTTTGGGAGAGCTGAATGGATCTTTCCCTGGCGTCCAGTGTGTCTACTCCCAGTCTTCCTGCAGTTTCTCTCTGCTCCTCTGTGCGCTCTCTGAAGTGATGCTGGGGGGCGGAGTGACGTCATGTTACTAAACAGCGCAGAAGGGAGCAGAGAGGAACTTCAGGAAGGTTACTGCTCCCTCACGCACCATCTCCATGCTCCCTGCGTCGGCCGGCTCTAATGTTTCCTGCGCGGCTTAGCAAAGGGCTGACAAATGCCAGGGTGAAATGTCTAGTCGTCATGGCGACCTGGCGCCTGGAATTTGTTGAGCCCTCTGTGTGTGTATGTATGTGCCCCCCTTATTTTGTCCCTGGCCCCTTATGTGCCCCCCCTAAGTTTGAATCCTGGAGACGCCACTGATCAAGGCTACCACAGGAGGGCCATTGGTTACCAAAACAGACCATTCTCTGCTACACAGAGTATTTTAATCTTTTGGGGGACAGTGTTACACCATAATCACAAACAGCATATCCCTTAGCAAAGTTTTGTTTTTTGTTTTTTAACATACAAGACAAAAGACCAACAATTTATAAATCAGACACACCTATGATTTCAACGAAGAGTCTAATTCAAAGCAGTACAAATATACAAACACAGTTACAATTGACACACAAATCTCCTTATCAATAACACCACGTTGCGCAGTAACCAGGTCAGAACATACACACATGTACACACACGCACGTTTCACAACATTAATGACGTATCACACATACAGAACAAAGTCAAAACTCCCTAAAAGCTATACAATTATCTATAATCATAGTTAATCAACATCTAAACCACCCGATCGCCTAATATTTCTACAACCCCGTATCAATAGTTAGTGGTTATGGTACTGTCAGAGGTTATGGTATTGTCAGTGATTATGGTAGGTCAGTGATTATGGTAATGTAAGTGGTTATGGTATTGTAAGTGGTTATGGTAGGTAAGTGGTTATGGTATTGTCAGTGATTATGGTATGTAAGTGGTTATGATATGTAAGTGGTTATGGTATTGTAAGTGGTTATGGTAGGTAAGTGGTTATGGTAGGTCAGTGGTTATGGTAGGTCAGTGGTTATGGTATGGTAAGTGGTTATGGTATGTAAGTGGTTACAGTATTGTACGTGGTTATGGTAGGTAAGTGGTTATGGTATTGTCAGTGGTTATGGTAGGTAAGTAGTTATGGTAAGTAAGTGGTTATGGTATTGTCGTAATTAAGCCGCTCAGGGGTGGGGGCCGGGGGGGGACAGTAGGTCCCCCCTTATTGTTATTTTTAGGGCCCCCACCCGCCGCACAGGGGTGGGAGCCGGAGAGGGGGAGGTCAGTAAGTCCCCCCCATTATCATTATGGCCCCCACCCGCCACCCAGGGGTGGGGGCCGGAGAGGGGGAGGACAGTAGGTCCCCCCCTCATTATCTTTATGGCCCCCACCCACCGCCCAGGGGTGGGGGCCGGGGGGGAAGGAGAGTAGGTCTCCTCCCCCCCTTCAATCACTATTGTGGCCAGAAAGAGTCCCTGTGGGCTTTAAAATTCGCCTGCCTATTGAAGTCTATGGCGGTTCGCCCGGTTCGCAAACATTTGCAGAAGTTCGCGTTCGCGGTTCGGAAACCGAAAATGTTATGTTCGTGACATCACTATTCACATACTTTTTCCACCTGCACTGTGAATGTTTACACAGTGTGTTCAATAAAAACATGGCAACATTTCATTCTTTGTGTGTTATTAGTTTAAGCAGACTGTGATTGTCTATTGTTGTGACTTAGATGATGATCAGATCACATTTTATGACCAATTCGTGCAGAAATCCATATCATTCCAAAAGATTCACGTACTTTTTCTTGCAACTGTATATACATCAGAATTCAGCTGGACAAACAGACTCTCTGGGTCCCACTCCCACAGGGCTGAAGGAGGAGGAAGGGGTTAAACACTTACCTTTCTTCAACGCGGTGCTGGGGACTCTCCTCCCTCTTCCTCCGAATGCGCATGCGCAGCAAGAGTTGCGCATGCATTCAATTCCTATGGACGTTGGTGTCTTCTCACTGTGAAACTCACAGGGAGAAGCACGGAAGCGCCTCTAGCAGCTGTCAATGAGAAAGCCACTTGAGGCTGGATTAATCCTAGTATAAACATAGCAGTTTCTCTGAAACTCCTATGTTTACAGCTGCAGGGTTAACCCTAGATGGACCTGGCACCCAGACCACTTCATTGAACTGAAGTGGTCTGGGTGCCAATAGTGGTCCTTTAAGACAGGGATCAGCCATCTCTTCTTTCCTATGGGAAAGGTCAGTCAGATACAGATTTTTCCTCTAATGGGTTACCTTAACGTAACGGGACACCCCCATACCCACTGCACAGAAGCCGATGGTCTCTGGGACGAAGAAGGCCCAATGGCGCCGAGACAAAAGGAGGTCCACGCAGTATCGGTTTAAGGGTGTTGCCGTGGAGAAATGGGTACAAATATTTACAGTCTCGGTTCTCTGCGCTAATTTCCATGATGATGATATTCCCGGCCAATTCGCACCAGATATGTTACTGGGTAACACTAAAGAAGCCATGCACAGAGAGTCCGGACACAGGTCTTTTCAGGAAGTAAAGGTCTTTATTTTCACAGACCGGGTCTCAGCTGAACTCCTGTTCAAAAGGTCTGAGCCCTGAGCACATGGAGTAGAGGCTTTTTATAAGCTATGCATCCCCCATCTGTACCCTTACACCATCAGCAAACAGGATTACCTTATATGGACAGGCAACATGGCCCTTTAGGAGAATGGAATGTGGCACATGCTCAGTACATTGATGACAGTATCTTAGCTACATGTAACTAACTAACAGATACAACAGATACCTGTACTTGGATATGCCACATGGAGATTTTAGGCCTACTAAATATTGGGCCCAGCTGAAATCCCATCACATTACTTTAAAGGAACACTCAAGACACTTAAAGCACTTCACATGTTCGAAGTCTTCTCACTTTTTCTGACAACATAAAAGTGCACTTTTATAATTGGCTAAGACAGTCAAGGAGGTAAGAGCTCTCAAGGACTTAGAATCAAAAAAGAAAAAAACCTTTATTCCAGTTTTTCTGAGGGTCGACGTTTCAGTCCACCACTGTGGACTTTCATCAGGACATAAAATACAATATTACAAATTTCTACTTAAATAGGAAAAGATTAACTTACCCAACCACTATCACCTGTGCTCTAGCGTGGTGTACTTCCCTCTGCGCATGTGTGTCTAACGGTACAACCCCTTCCGGTCCGCAGTGTTTGACCCATCACCATAGCAACCGATAAACAATTCGCCGCTCGGCGATCCAAATATGTTTATCTATACAAGGCAAGGGGTGATGGATGGAAAAGCTCGGAAGTAATCACGAGCACTCCTAAGACTGCATCTATTAACTGTACATCCACTTTACCGTTATGTGTCTGTGGGTAACATATCTTTGCAGTGGCTACTCTCGCCGGAGTTTCTGTATTTCCAATCCCAGCATGGGTTCTATGCCGTGTACGTAACCAGGGAGATCTTATAAACAGATCGGTGCCAGCGATCTATATGTGCTATGTGCAAATAAGTGCTAAGTAAAACTATACCAATAAATCACTAAATCTGTTAACGAAAATAATATAAATTGAAAGTGACTGTGCAAGTGCTGTGTACGTCACTATGGTAACCTATATACAGATCTATCTGAACGATCTTTGTGTGCTTATCAATACTTAATAGCAAGTGAAGTACCAAGATAACCTATAAATCGATCGATCTAAACGATCAGAGCATTTATCTAAACTTAGTGGCAAGTGAAATAGTGACAATGTATCAGCTCAACTATGTTATACTGTTATGTATTAACAAGTAACTGTGTATAGGGTTTATCAACCTAGGCTCATGATTACAGGTTAATCCAAATGCTGTGTGCCCACATCTATGCATAATCAATGTACAAGTGAATCTCTAAAGTGTAGTGAATATACATCCAATCAAAATAAATGCATGTGATAACTATGTGATAAGTGCCAAAATGCATAATTAATAGTAATAATAATAAAGATAATCGACTCCTCTTACAATGACATGTACCAATAGTGAAAAAAAACCCCTCTCTGCAGGCTATGTCAAAATGTGGACCTCTAAGGGGATTTTTAAAGACAATGCGCTAATTCAGGGTAGTGGCATGACAAATATTATACAATAAAGAAAAAAATAATAAATCTATAAATTATATTTCCACAATTAATGTGGTAAAAAATAATAATAACCATCCCATGCACATACCACTTCGTACCCTAATATACCAATGAGGGACATTATAACCATCTCATCATAGCTATAGACTATATGCTGTGATGATAAGTAACAAAAATCTCTATAGAACTAGACTGTAGATCATATAGTAAGAAAAGTTATATATTAGTCTCCCTCAATTCATAAGGGGACATCCCTGGACGGGATATGTGCGGGGGAATGGATAATTATCCAAGATCTTGATAAAGACTGCTAGACGGTCGAAACGTTGATTTATATGTGTTTGATTTACTACACTTTTTTTGATTCATAAAATCCATGGAGTGCTCTCAATTTTTTCTGTTTATATCATTGCACGGAGAGGCACCTGGTAGTTGCTGAATTATCTTTTGTTTGGGATGAGTGCCAGAAACAGCTACAATTTCTATATATCTATATAATATATATATAACTACAACTCCTTAATAAGCACACAGTGCAACCCCAATGCACATGCACACACTTTCAGGCCCTTCCAGCACTCACTCACACACACACACACACATTTTCTCACACAATCACAATTTAATATTTTTGTTTCAATTTAAATCCACCCAGCCTTTGGGAGAGCTGAATGGATCTTTCCCTGGCGTCCAGTGTGTCTACTCCCAGTCTTCCTGCAGTTTCTCTCTGCTCCTCTGTGCGCTCTCTGAAGTGATGCTGGGGGCGGAGTGACGTCATGTTACTAAACAGCGCAGAAGGGAGCAGAGAGGAACTTCAGGAAGGTTACTGCTCCCTCACGCACCATCTCCATGCTCCCTGCGTCGGCCGGCTCTAATGTTTCCTGCGCGGCTTAGCAAAGGGCTGACAAATGCCAGGGTGAAATGTCTAGTCGTCATGGCGACCTGGCGCCTGGAATTTGTTGAGCCCTCTGTGTGTGTATGTATGTGCCCCCCTTATTTTGTCCCTGGCCCCTTATGTGCCCCCCCTAAGTTTGAATCCTGGAGACGCCACTGATCAAGGCTACCACAGGAGGGCCATTGGTTACCAAAACAGACCATTCTCTGCTACACAGAGTATTTTAATCTTTTGGGGGACAGTGTTACACCATAATCACAAACAGCATATCCCTTAGCAAAGTTTTGTTTTTTGTTTTTTAACATACAAGACAAAAGACCAACAATTTATAAATCAGACACACCTATGATTTCAACGAAGAGTCTAATTCAAAGCAGTACAAATATACAAACACAGTTACAATTGACACACAAATCTCCTTATCAATAACACCACGTTGCGCAGTAACCAGGTCAGAACATACACACATGTACACACACGCACGTTTCACAACATTAATGACGTATCACACATACAGAACAAAGTCAAAACTCCCTAAAAGCTATACAATTATCTATAATCATAGTTAATCAACATCTAAACCACCCGATCGCCTAATATTTCTACAACCCCGTATCAATAGTTAGTGGTTATGGTACTGTCAGAGGTTATGGTATTGTCAGTGATTATGGTAGGTCAGTGATTATGGTAATGTAAGTGGTTATGGTATTGTAAGTGGTTATGGTAGGTAAGTGGTTATGGTATTGTCAGTGATTATGGTATGTAAGTGGTTATGATATGTAAGTGGTTATGGTATTGTAAGTGGTTATGGTAGGTAAGTGGTTATGGTAGGTCAGTGGTTATGGTAGGTCAGTGGTTATGGTATGGTAAGTGGTTATGGTATGTAAGTGGTTACAGTATTGTACGTGGTTATGGTAGGTAAGTGGTTATGGTATTGTCAGTGGTTATGGTAGGTAAGTAGTTATGGTAAGTAAGTGGTTATGGTATTGTCGTAATTAAGCCGCTCAGGGGTGGGGGCCGGGGGGGGACAGTAGGTCCCCCCTTATTGTTATTTTTAGGGCCCCCACCCGCCGCACAGGGGTGGGAGCCGGAGAGGGGGAGGACAGTAGGTCCCCCCCCATTATCATTATGGCCCCCACCCGCCACCCAGGGGTGGGGGCCGGAGAGGGGGAGGACAGTAGGTCCCCCCCTCATTATCTTTATGGCCCCCAC
Organism: Pelobates fuscus; assembly: GCF_036172605.1. NCBI lineage: Eukaryota > Metazoa > Chordata > Amphibia > Anura > Pelobatidae > Pelobates > Pelobates fuscus. The sequence goes on from NC_086324.1 coordinate 82,423,686, forward strand.
CCACCGCCCAGGGGTGGGGGCCGGGGGGGAAGGAGAGTAGGTCTCCTCCCCCCCTTCAATCACTATTGTGGCCAGAAAGAGTCCCTGTGGGTTTTAAAATTCGCCTGCCTATTGAAGTCTATGGCGGTTCGCCCGGTTCGCAAACATTTGCAGAAGTTCGCGTTTGCGGTTCGCAAACCGAAAATGTTATGTTCGTGACATCACTATTCACATACTTTTTCCACCTGCACTGTGAATGTTTACACAGTGTGTTCAATAAAAACATGGCAACATTTCATTCTTTGTGTGTTATTAGTTTAAGCAGACTGTGATTGTCTATTGTTGTGACTTAGATGATGATCAGATCACATTTTATGACCAATTCGTGCAGAAATCCATATCATTCCAAAAGATTCACGTACTTTTTCTTGCAACTGTATATACATCAGAATTCAGCTGGACAAACAGACCCTCTGGGTCCCACTCCCACAGGGCTGAAGGGGGAGGAAGGGGTTAAACACTTACCTTTCTTCAACGCGGTGCTGGGGACTCTCCTCCCTCTTCCTCCGAATGCGCATGCGCAGCAAGAGTTGCGCATGCATTCAATTCCTATGGACGTTGGTGTCTTCTCACTGTGAAACTCACAGGGAGAAGCACGGAAGCGCCTCTAGCAGCTGTCAATGAGAAAGCCACTTGAGGCTGGATTAATCCTAGTATAAACATAGCAGTTTCTCTGAAACTCCTATGTTTACAGCTGCAGGGTTAACCCTAGATGGACCTGGCACCCAGACCACTTCATTGAACTGAAGTGGTCTGGGTGCCAATAGTGGTCCTTTAAGACAGGGATCAGCCATCTCTTCTTTCCTATGGGAAAGGTCAGTCAGATACAGATTTTTCCTCTAATGGGTTACCTTAACGTAACGGGACACCCCCATACCCACTGCACAGAAGCCGATGGTCTCTGGGACGAAGAAGGCCCAATGGCGCCGAGACAAAAGGAGGTCCACGCAGTATCGGTTTAAGGGTGTTGCCGTGGAGAAATGGGTACAAATATTTACAGTCTCGGTTCTCTGCGCTAATTTCCATGATGATGATATTCCCGGCCAATTCGCACCAGATATGTTACTGGGTAACACTAAAGAAGCCATGCACAGAGAGTCCGGACACAGGTCTTTTCAGGAAGTAAAGGTCTTTATTTTCACAGACCGGGTCTCAGCTGAACTCCTGTTCAAAAGGTCTGAGCCCTGAGCACATGGAGTAGAGGCTTTTTATAAGCTATGCATCCCCCATCTGTACCCTTACACCATCAGCAAACAGGATTACCTTATATGGACAGGCAACATGGCCCTTTAGGAGAATGGAATGTGGCACATGCTCAGTACATTGATGACAGTATCTTAGCTACATGTAACTAACTAACAGATACAACAGATACCTGTACTTGTATATGCCACATGGAGATTTTAGGCCTACTAAATATTGGGCCCAGCTGAAATCCCATCACATTACTTTAAAGGAACACTCAAGACACTTAAAGCACTTCACATGTTCGAAGTCTTCTCACTTTTTCTGACAACATAAAAGTGCACTTTTATAATTGGCTAAGACAGTCAAGGAGGTAAGAGCTAATGGATGTGGCAGGCACACTGGGCTAGAGCACCCCTGCTTCTCATTTAGCTGTAATACTGCTATGGCGATTGATATTTTACTAGCACAACTTGTATTTGAGGTTGCCTGACCGGTGCCGGTATTGTAAACATACACTGCAACCAGCACGGGCCAATAGGGGTCGCTGTGTGTGGAGAGAGGCAGGGATAGTAAGTTACTATCTTATCCCTGCCTTTCTCTGCTGAATGGATAGCTCTGCATAGGACACAGCACAGAGCAAGTATATCCAGCAGCTCCCAGGCTGCAGATCATATAAGTGAGGGACAGGTTTTCTTTTAAGCTAACTATCTTTATCCTTTAGGGAATGATGAAAGGAACATGTGTAGTATGACACTCAAAGACAAATGTTCAATTTCCCCCTGGACAACTTGGGAAGGGGGAGCATGACTGCTGTCCATGCCTGGTGGGCTGGATTAAAATGGATACTGATGTTGCAAAAGATGAGTTTTGTAAGATGCTAGGGGAGGAGACTTACCAGCCAACATAGGCAAGGGACAGGAGAAGAATGACTTTCTTTGTTGTGGCCTGTCAAGTGGTCTGAAAATAAAAATACACAGTTACACTAAATAGAGGCCTTTCTGGACCATAGAAACATAGAATGTAACGGCAGATAAGAACCATTCAGCCCATCTAGACTGCCCAATTGTGACACCTCTTACAAGAATAACTACCTTACCCTCTATCTCGGACACCGACCTGGTGAGGCTCCTACAGGCCTACCAGGCATCCCATGGGCCGGGGGCGCTGAAGGCCTTGGTGTCTGGAGTGGAGACGACCTTGGCATCAGGAGCTGTGGCGGATGGCATTGTGGTTTCAGGCAGGCGGAGGGCCAGGCGTAATATACACGTAGAATAATATTGATTAAATATAAATATAATAATAATTATATGTATATTTATATATAATATTAAAAAAATGTAAATAGGTTAAAAAATAAATAATTACAAAATATATATGTGTGTAATTTTTTTCTAACTGTATTTTGATATTAATATATATATAATATATATACACATATACACACATATATATATGGATAGGTATTGGATCAGCGCTGAGTGATCTAATAGGACTGAGAACAAATGAAAAGCTGCAACCTATGGGTATGAGGTTCCCTCTAATAACCTCAAAGAGTAATGGCAAAAAACACAATAATAGGTTGCGCTAACTACAAATAAATGAGTAATAACAATGTATAATAAAATACAAAGATAAAATAGAACAAAATCTAAAGGACACAAAGGAGAGGAATAAAAATATTAATATAAATATAAATCCACTTGCACACACTCTGACGGTGAGGAATGGAACAGTTATAACGAATAGTTCCAATACTTTATAGTCTGCTGGTATATTCCAATAAATTAGTGGAAGGCTTGATATGTAGGGATTTCCAATAAAGAAGAATGGATCCTCTAATTCATGGGGTGTCTTGACTCCGTGATATACATGGAAAGACAAAGCAGAGAAACTCCAATAGTGCAAACTGAGGATCAATAGGAGCAGGATAAATATAGGGGAGGTAAATTACTCACCTATTATTGAGCATAAACTAGCTCAAGTATAGTAAGCATTCAGTGGCGTCTGCCCCCCACTGGCGGGATAAGGTGAAGATAATTCCTCGGTATAAAAGAAGGGGGAGAAAAAACAACCAAATATAGTGCTCACTGTAGATATGATAAAAATAAGGTGAAACAGTAAAAATGCGGGTACTCACATATGGATGAGCAGGATATACTGCTCAATCTATTCGTTTGGGTGGTATAGTCCCCACCTAGGATTCTTTAGCAGGTATCAGCTTCACAGTAGTATAGGACCAGGTAAAATAAATAAATAAATAAAAAGAAAGGATATATGGCAAAATAATTCTAGGTTAAGCCAATATGCCTTTAATAAGATAATAAATATATAAAAACAGCCAAAACGCGTTTCGCCACACAGGGCTTTATCAACTGGCAATAGTAAAAATCAGCCTGGTACATAGATGCTTAAATAAGCTTATTTAAGCATCTATGTACCAGGCTGATTTTTACTATTGCCAGTTGATAAAGCCCTGTGTGGCGAAACGCGTTTTGGCTGTTTTTATATATTTATTATCTTATTAAAGGCATATTGGCTTAACCTAGAATTATTTTGCCATATATCCTTTCTTTTTATTTATTTATTTATTTTACCTGGTCCTATACTACTGTGAAGCTGATACCTGCTAAAGAATCCTAGGTGGGGACTATACCACCCAAACGAATAGATTGAGCAGTATATCCTGCTCATCCATATGTGAGTACCCGCATTTTTACTGTTTCACCTTATTTTTATCATATCTACAGTGAGCACTATATTTGGTTGTTTTTTCTCCCCCTTCTTTTATACCGAGGAATTATCTTCACCTTATCCCGCCAGTGGGGGGCAGACGCCACTGAATGCTTACTATACTTGAGCTAGTTTATGCTCAATAATAGGTGAGTAATTTACCTCCCCTATATTTATCCTGCTCCTATTGATCCTCAGTTTGCACTATTGGAGTTTCTCTGCTTTGTCTTTCCATGTATATCACGGAGTCAAGACACCCCATGAATTAGAGGATCCATTCTCCTTTATTGGAAATCCCTACATATCAAGCCTTCCACTAATTTATTGGAATATACCAGCAGACTATAAAGTATTGGAACTATTCGTTATAACTGTTCCATTCCTCACCGTCAGAGTGTGTGCAAGTGGATTTATATTTATATTAATATTTTTATTCCTCTCCTTTGTGTCCTTTAGATTTTGTTCTATTTTATCTTTGTATTTTATTATACATTGTTATTACTCATTTATTTGTAGTTAGCGCGACCTATTATTGTGTTTTTTACACATATATATATATTGATATCAAAATACACATAGAACAAAATAATATATATATATATATATATCTATATCCATAAGTATCTATTACTATATATACCTATATATAAATAAAAATAATAAAAACAAAATTTTATATACATGTACATATACATATATTTTTGCATAATTAGGACATTTTATTTATTACAATTTGCTGGACCTGCCTGACAACCCATGCCGAAAGTATAGGGAATTTAATTTGCTAGCATTATATTTAACCCTATAACTTTTCAAGACACCATAAAACCTGTACATGGGGGGTACTGTTTTACTCTGGAGACTTCGCTGAATACAAATATTAGTGTTTCAAAACAGTAAAACGGTATTACATCGTATTACAATGATGATATAGTCAGTGAAAGTGATTTTTTTTGCATTTTTCACACACAAACGACACTTACACTGATGACATTATTGCTGTAATACTTTTTACTGTTTTGAAACACAAATATTTGTGTTCAGCAAAGTCTCCCGAGTATAACAGTACCCCTCATGTACAGGTTTTAAGGTGTTTTCAAAAGTTACAGAGTCAAATATAAGGCTTGCGTTTTAGTTTTTTCACATTGAAATTCGCCAGATTGGTTACGTTGCCTTGGAGACCATGAGGTAGCCCAGGAATGAAAATTACCCCCATGATGGCATACCATTTGCAATAGTAGACAACCCAACCTATTGCAAATGGGGTATGCCCAGTCTTTTTTAGTAGCCAGTTAGTCACAAACACTGGCCAAAATTGGCAATGAAATGAATTTTTTACATTTTTTACAAACAAACATATATTAATGCTAACTTTGGCTAGTGTTTGTGACCAAGTGGCTACTAAAAAAGACTGGACATACCCCATTTGCAATACCTTGGGTTTTCTACTATTGCAAATGGTTTGCCATCATGGGGGTAATTCTCATTCCTGGGCTACCATATGGTCTGAAAGGCAACGTATTTGCAATGTGAAAAAACGGAAAATTGTATCATGCTATATATGACCCTGTAACTTCCCAAAACACCATAAAACCTGTACATAGGGAGTAATGTTTTACACATGAGACATCGCTGAATACAAATATGTGTATTTTATTACAGTAAAAGCAAACAGTATTATGACATTCACAGTTACAATGTCACGTAGAACTAACAAAATAAAATAAATTCTTATTTTCTCCCATTTTTTTTATATTTTATTCATATAAAATTATGTTTCATAGCTAAATATTTGATGTTAAATGAAAGCCCTGTTTCCTCTGAATAAAATGATATATAATAAGATATATAATAAGTGTTATACATTTAATATGAGGTGAATTACGGTTGAACAGACATATAGCGCAAATGCCAGGTTTTGTTTACGTTTTGTTTTGATCACAACGTGTACATTTGGCTCAGTCATTAACCCCTTAACCCCTTCAGGACGGGTGACGGACGAGGTCCGTCATCCTGGGGATACCCTTAACGACGGGTGACGGACCTTGTCTGTCACGCGGTACAATTAACCCCAGATCGCCGCGATCTGTATTAGAGGCAGACCGGGAGCACCTGATCAGGGTGCCCCAGCACCGGTGCTCGCTCTGTAAGGCTGTCAGAGCAAGCACATGTGCTCCATTTACTCACCTTCCGCCTCCCTGCACTTCCGGGTTCACTGTGAAGTGCAGGGAAATGGATCTTCACTGATCTTGTCCCTGTTAGAAAAAAAAATAAAGTTAGTTTAAAATCCCACCCCCTTTACCCCTTTTAATAAAAAATGAACCCCTTCCCTGCCAATTGATCACTGACTACAGTGATCAATTGGCAGGGATTATATTTTACTGTCATCTGATTTTTTTTTTTTTTAACCCTCAGGGGTAACATTTATTTTATTAATTTAAATATTTTTAAATTATATATTTAGCTAGCTGGGGTGGGTGGAAGTTAGTGGGGAATTTGGGGATTTGGTGTTAGGCTAACTAGGGGTTAACGTTAAAAAAAGTTTTAAAATAAGCTTTAAAAAGTTAAAAATTACATTTAAAAAAAGTTTTAATAACGTTTAAGTAAAAAATAAAAAAAGACCCTCCTTTACCCAGTCCAAATAAAAATTAACCCCTTCCCTGCCAGTCAATCACTGCCTACAGTGATCGACATACAGATCACAGTATTATACTGTGATCTAATTTGTTTTAACCCCTGAGGATTAACTTTTATTTATTTTTTAACCCTCAGGGGTTCAATTTATTTAATTAATTAATTTAAATATTTTCTAATTATATATTTTGCTAGCTGGGGTGGGTGGGAGTTATGGGAAAATTGGGAATTTACGGTTAGTGCTGCTTACTGCTAGTTAGGGGTTAACGGTAAAAAAAAGCTTAGTAAAATGTTAAATCTGAAAAAAAAAGTTTTAGGAAAGTTTAGGAAAGTTTAAAAAAAATAATAAGCAAAACAAAAGTTTAAAAACTAGTTTTAAAAAGTTTAAAAAGTTTAAAAAAGTAAAAAAATACATAAAAAAATGCTCATTACCACTACACCTGGAACAAACTAGAGAAAACATGATCCCATGCTAAGGTTCAAAATATGCCTTTTGAATTACCCCAGGGTGTATTCTTTAATAAATAGTATGTGTTTTAGGGGAAGTTTCAATAACCAACCATCTAAACTACTCCAAAATGGAACATGGACACAGCGTAAAACATTAAAGTTAGAAAAAAAACTGAATGGCTGCGTCTCAAATGTGCCCCTTCAACATCCACATATACCTGGCAAAGGTATATATGGGGGTGTTGCTGTACTCAGACGACATAGCTGTGCAACATATGAAGTATTATACAGTCATAGCACACATAAGGTTTGCAAAATATACTGCACCCGCTCAATTTGTGTGTCAAAAATGCAGAAAAAATGCTTATTACCACTACACTTGGTACAAGCTATCGGAAAAATGATCCCACGCTAAGGTTCAAAATATGCCTTTTGAAATACCCTGGGATGTCTTCTTTAAGAAATGGTATGGCTTTATGGTGTATTTGGATTATATAGCCTGGTAAAATACTCTAAAATGGGACATGGGCACAGCGCAAAAATGTAACATTTTGAAAAAAAATGGAATGGCTATGTCCCAAATGTGCCCCTCCAATGTCCACATATACCTGGCAAAGGTACATACAGGGGTATTGCTGTACTCAGCCAACATAGCTGAGCAACATATGAAGTATTATACAGTCGTAGCACACATAAGGTTTTCAAAATATACTGTGCAAACTCACTTTGTGTGTAAAAAAATGCTTATTACCACTACACTTGGTACAAGCTAGCGGAAAAATGATCCCACGCTAAGGTTCAAAATATGCCTTTTGAAATACCCTGGGATGTCTTCTTTAAGAAATGGTATGTATGCCTTTATGGTGTAGTTGTAATATGCAGCCTGCTCAAGTGCTCCAAAGTGGAACACGGACGCATCAAAACCCTCCATGAAAATTCACACTTAAAAACGTAAACTTGTCACGTCTCTTTTACAGCACTGTAACTTCACAAAATATTGCCAAAGACATACAATGGGGGTGTCATTTTACTCAGAGGACTTAGCAGAGCATAATTTGGGGGGTTTGAACTTAGTGGCACATATGAAATATACAAAATGCCAGCAAAAATGTAATCCGTATGTAAAAAATGCCCCAATTAATTTTTGACCACATACTTTGGCATATATTGGTGAAAAATGGGGGCATGTTAAAGCACAATATGCACCATATGAGATACCCTGGAGTGTCTACTTTTACAAATGGTAGGCCTTTGTGTTTTTTTTTTTTTTGAACAGTCAAACTGGTATAATACCCCAAATGGAAGCATAGGCTCATTAAATCCGTCTCTCAAAATTCTACTGTGAATACTGAAAAGGACAGGTCTCATATATGGCACTGTAGCTTCACGAAATAGTGCCAACGACATACAAAGGGGGTGTCATTTTACTCAGCAGATGTAACTGAACACAAAATAAAACTTTGTACAAGAATAGCACACACCAACTTTACAAAATGCACATGAGAAGTTCTTTGTTATAAGTTTGTGTGCCAAAAAACAAAAAAAACCCCACAATTTTACTCCAATATTTAGCAGAGGTTGGCGGTGAAATGACTACGTAGAAAGTGTCAAAACAACCTTAGGTAAATAGCCTGTGATGTCTACTTTATATAAATATATACTTTTGCGTGGCAATTTTGTTTTCTTTTATGACTATTAAGCTTACAAGACAAACATAGCAGATTCTAAAATTGCTCCACATTAAAAGTTAATTTTACTCCTTGTGTTTGTGACCTGTAACTACCAAAAAAACTTAAAATCCCAGACACATTATATATTCTGTAAATCAGAACAACTAAATGAATTTATTTTTAATTACTTTCTTTAACCTGCACTAATTATGCACACATTATTATATTGCAAAAAACTTAAAAAAAACACAATTATTTTTATTTATTTTTTGCATTTCTCTGTATTTTTTGATAATTAATAAGCATTTATATATATATATATATATATATATATATATATATATATATATATATATATATATTACATCAAATTAAAGCCCTTTCTGTCCTTTAAAAAAACAGCTCTAATGAGCGTTTTTAAATGTATTTTTTAACTATTTTAAACTTTTTAAACTTTTTAAAACAATTTTTTAAACTTTTGTTTTGCTTATTAATTTTTTTAAACTTTCCTAAACTTTCTTAAAACTTTTTTTTTTACAGATTTAACATCTTTCTAAGCTTTTTTTTTTTTTAACGTTAACCCCTAACTATCAGTAAGCAGCACTAACAGTAAATTCCCCATTTTCCTATAACTCCCACCCACCCCAGCTAGCAAAATATTTAATTATACAATATTTAAATTAGTTAATTAAATAAATTGAACCCCTGAGGGTTAAAAAAATAAATAAAAGTTAATCGTCAGGGGTTAAAAAAAATTAGATCACAGTATAATACTGTGATCTGTATTTTGATCACTGTAGCCAGTTATCGACTGGCAGGGGTTAATTTTTATTTGGACTGGGTAAAGGGGGGTGTTTTTTATTTTTTACTTAAACGTTATTAAAACTTTTTGTAACTAAATTTTTTACTTTTTAAGGCTTATTTTAAAACGTTTTTTAACGTTAACCCCTAGTTAGCCTAACACCAAATCCCCCAATTCCCCACTAACTTCCTCCCTCCCCAGCTAGCTAAATATATAATTTTAAAATACTTAAATTAATTAATAAAAAAAATTTATCCCCTAAAAGGTAAAAAAAAAAAGAATTAACCCTCAGAGGTAAAACATAAATAAAAATCAGATCATAGTAAAATGCAATCCCTGCCAATTGATCACTGTAGTCAGTGATCAATTCGCAGGGAAGGGGTTAATTTTTTTTATTAAAATGGGTAAAGGGGGGTGGGATTTTATTAAAACTTTATTTTTTTTTTTTAACAGGGGACAGGATCAGCACTGATCCGTCTCCCTGCACTTCTCAGTGAACCCGGAAGTGCAGGGAGTCGGAAGGTGAGTATACTAAGCACATGTGCTCGCTCTGACATGCTGTCAGAGCGAGCACATGTGCTGGGACAGCCCGATCTGGTGCTCCCGGTCTGCCTCTAATACAGAGGCAAACCGGAGCACCATTAACCCCGCGATCGCCGCGATTGCGGTGATCTGGGGTTAATTTTGCCGCGTGTCGGACGAGGTCTGTCACTCGTCGTTAAGGGTTTCCCCTGAGTGACGGACCTCGTTCGTCACTCGTCATTAAGGGGTTAAAGGGTTAAATAAAAAAAAATAATATTAAATAAGAAAACAATAATAATAATAATAAAAAACCCAATATAACAAAAAACATAAAACCTCAAAAATATAAAAAAGTATAAAATGGTAAAAAATAATTAAAACATAAAAAAAGAGAGCAGAGAGACAAACTACAGAAAACATCAAATTGAAATCGACATTCAGTCCTCTAGGTTGCATAGTTTTAAGTTTATGTATCTAATAGCCTTCTCATTGTCTCAAGTGAGTCATGAGGTCACCACCTCTAACACCTAAAGTGACTTGTTCCATGGCTATGCACTTAAAATTGTTAATATTAAAAAGTGGACACTTATTGCAATCTACCAGGACTTAATGCGACAACAACTGTTTTCTGATATTGCCTCTATGCTCTAAAAATCTAATTTTGACCTTTCTCCCCGTCCTTCCCACATATTGCGCACCACACCCACAAATGAGCAGGTACACAACCTGTGTGGAAGAATAGATTATATAGCTTCTAATCTAAAAATTGTCTATAGTTTGGGTATTAGTAAAATCTTTAAAAACCTTTAGTTGGGGGGCGGAGCCTAGCCGCCAAGCTGGATAGACGCGCCGAGACACAGCTCCGGCTCACAAGCGACAATAAATGGGGTATTTACCCCAAAAATCAAAAGATTAGCCAACAAGGAGACAGGAACATAAACAGGGAAACCCGGGGGCATCTACAGACACCCGACTCAAGACTTACAATGCCCGGGAACCCGAGCAAGCAGATGAGGCCTACTCACGGTCGAGCCGAGGAGAGGCGGACGCTCTCCATAAAGGTGAAGCCTGGGACAGACTCCTCAGCAAACCCCCTGCTTATCCCCCCCATGGACCGGCGGGGGTCATCCCGGTCCACACTGGACATCTGGGGCAGGCAGCAAAAACCACCCTGGCGACACAACTCCACGTGGCGCAGGCAAAATGATGACTGGCGGCATTCCATTTAACCAGCACAGGTCGCATGTACCACAGGGACTACCAGACCTATCACAGCACCTAGAGGCCATCTTCGCCAGTTTCTGGGACAAACTGAAGGGACGGCAACAGATATCCCGTCCCGAATTGATCTCACCGCAGCCAACGGGGGAGCAGAGCCGCAGGAGACGGGAGGCGAAGGGAAGACCCTCGGGCGCACGACCGCCGCGCCAGTCGCTCCACCCACGCTCTGGCCCACCCGGGCTGCAGACCACGGGGCCGAGAGCCCAGAGGCATCACCCACACAGGCGGAGGCCCAAACTTTCCAAGCGACGAGCAGCTGTCAGATCCTCCGTCCCTCCCACATGTGGAGATTACTCGAACCCAAGGGGCAACCGAGTAAGTGGCCGAAAGATGCCGGACTGCAAGCAAGCCTGGTGCTTGAGGGGCACTCTCCCTCGCACCTACATCGCGGCAGCCTGCAGAGATCCACTGGCGAACCCCTGCCACCTCCTGAGAGAGGGCGTCGGATGACGGAGACAATACCCGAGGCATCCTAATTGAGCTGCAAACCGGGCATTACACAGCCTCGACCATGCCATGCCACTTATCAAAATCATGGACTGTACCGGGCAGCAGGGCACCCGAGAGGAACCCAGACCACAGTCAGGGACGGCGCGTCCATAAGGCGGCACAGGCGGCCGCCTTAGGGAGGGGGGCGCAAAAATCCGAATCCCCTGCCTCTGGCTGGAGACTCGGATTTTTAATCTCACCTCTCTCCCTGCAGCCAGCACACAGCAGGAGCCTGGAAGTGAAGTCAGCCGTCCTCCTCTGATGATGTCAGAAGGGGGCGGGACTTCTACTGCTCCCAGACTCCCCAGCGGTCCTGACTCTATCTGCAGCCTGTCCCAGCCGACCACCAGGGGTAAGGCTCTCCCTCCTGGCCCAAGGTAAGTCTCTGGGAGGGGAAGGGGGTGGGGGAAAAACTTGTAACATTTTTTTTTTTAAATCAAAACGTTTTTTTTCCAGCCCCTTTCTACAGCCCCTGCCCCCACCATACTCCCCCTGCCCCCACCATACTCCCCCTGCCCCCACTATACAGCCTCTGCCCCCACTATACAGCCCCTGCCCCCACCATACAGCCCTGCCCCACCATACAGCCCCTGCCCCACTATACAGCCCCTGCCCCCACCATACTCCCCCTGCCCCCACCATACTCCCCCTGCCCCCACCATACTCCCCCTGACCCCACTATACAGCCCCTGCCCCCACCATACTCCCCCTGCCCCACCATACTCCCCCTGCCCCCACCATACTCCCCCTGACCCCACTATACAGCCCCTGCCCCCACCATACTCCCCCTGCCCCCACCATACTCCCCCTGCCCCCACCATACTCCCGCTGCCCCCACTATACAGCCCCTGCCCCCACCATACTCCCCCTGCCCCCACTATACTCCCCCTGCCCCCACCATACTCCCCCTGCCCCAACCATACTATCCCTGCCCCCACCATACTATCCCTGCCCCCACCATTCTATCCCTGCCCCCACCATACTATCCCTGCCCCCACCATACTATCCCTGCCCCCACTATACTATCCCTGCCCCCACTATACTATCCCTGCCCCCACTATACTATCCCTGCCCCCACTATACTATCCCTGCCCCCACTATACGGCCCCTGCCCCCACTATACGGCCCCTGCCCCCAGTATACGGCCCCTGCCCCCACTATACGGCCCCTGCCCCCACTATACGGCCCCTGCCCCCACCATACTCTCCCTGCCCCCACCATACTCTCCCTGCCCCCACCATACTCTCCCTGCCCCCACCATACTCCCCCTGCCCCCACCATACTCCCCCTGCCACCTCTATAGCCCCTGCCCCCACCATACTCCCCTGCCACCTCTATAGCCCCTGCCCCCACCATACTACCCCTGCCACCTCTATAGCCCCTGCCCCCACCATACTGCCCCTGCCCCCTCTACAGCCCCTGTCCCTCCAAACTGCCCCACCATACTACCCTGCCCCCTTTACAGCCCCTGCCCCACCATAGTGCCCCTGCCCCCTCTACTGCCCCATGTGCCCCTCTACAGCACTTCTATTTCCCTCTATAGCCCCTGCCCCACCATACTGCCCCCTCTATAGCCCCCGCCCCTCTATGTCCCTCTATAGCCCCTGCCCCACCATACTGCCCCTGCCCCCTCTACAGCCCCTTCATGCTCCTGCCCCACTATACTGCCCTCTTGCATGACTTATGCACCACTTTGAATTTCTTGAAATTTTGCCGCTAGCCTAAACATCCACTCACGCACCCACTCTCTGCATAAAGCCTCTCTAGACATCAGTTAAGGCCGCTAACAATGTGCAGGATAGCTAAACGAATATATCTCTATGGTTTAAACACGACTACATTATATCAAGGATATAAAAGATCAAACCTACAATGCCTATTGTCTAAGCCTGAACCTGTAAATGTTGAATGCTTATCTGCAAAATCTTGTCCATCTTGTTCGCACGAGGGGAGTCAGCGGGACTTGGTCGTCGAGTGTCTGGAACTAAAATCGGACACTCGACCTCACGAACCACCGCTAAAACTACCGAACGCCTGCTTCCTTTAGTTGCTGAACAGCCAGGAAAGCGCCATTCGGTAGTTTTATTCGTACAGACAAGGGGAGCAATCGCTCGTATGAGCCAGGAGGATCCATTCGGTACTTTGTTCATTTTTTACCTTTTTCTGAATTGACTGACCGCACATGCTGAATTCGTGGAACTGTTTTGGGCAGGAGCCTCATGTGTGGTCGGTAAAATGTGACTTCCATACTTTTTAAGAACCCCTGAACCGATCTGGGTGAAATTTGGATATGTTTGTCCCCCAGATCGGGGCTATCAGGGGATATGTAATTTGTGGGTATACCTTGTGTGGAAAGGGGTGTTCCAACTTTTGGGAAAATTGTGTGCCCTCTGCCTGGAGATAATTGATTTATTCCTTAACTTATCTCAATATCTCCCAGGCAGAGAGAGTATTACTGTAAATCTGTATGGTGATTGGTTATTGTCTTTGTTTGCTGTGGGAGGTCCTCTTGCAGGTGGATTTCTCATAAAAGCCAGTGTGTTTTTAATAAACTTCATTCCTGTTACACCCTTCATGAAGTCTAGGCTCATGTTTGGGGGATATTCTTTCAGAATGCTTGGTTGTATAGGGAAAGGTTTTAGCAGTAGAAAGAGGGAAGTGCTCATGCCATTGTACAGAACACTGGTGAGACCGCACTTGGAGTACTGTACACAGTACTGGAGACCATATCTTCAGAAGGATATTGATACCTTAGAGAGAGTTCAAAGAAGGGCTACTAAACTGGTTCATGGATTGCAGGATAAAACTTACCAGGAAAGGTTAAAGGATCTTAACATGTATAGCTTGGTGGAAAGACGAGACAGGGGGGATATGATAGAAACATTTAAATACATAAAGGGAATCAACACAGTAAAGGAGGAGACTATATTTAAAAGAAGAAAAACTACCACAACAAGAGGACATAGTCTAAAATTAGAGGGACAAAGGTTTAAAAATAATATCAGGAAGTATTACTTTACTGAGAGGGTAGTGGATGCATGGAATAGCCTTCCAGCTGAAGTGGTAGAGGTTAACACAGTAAAGGAGTTTAAGCATGCGTGGGATAGGCATAAGGCTATCCTAACTATAAGATAATGCCAGGGACTAATGAAAGTATTTAGAAAACTGGGCAGACTAGATGGGCCGAATGGTTCTTATCTGCCGTCACATTCTATGTTTCCATGTTTCTATTCTTTGCTGGGGAGAATCGTCTTGGAAACTATTCCTCTACTCCCTGCTGCAGCTATAATCACTTATGCTCAGCTATTGGGAAAGGAATAGAAGACCGCAGTACCATAACCACTGCAGGTCTTAACACCGTGAATTCTTCACTTTCTGAGGGCAGTCATTCACTGGTTAGAGCGCCCTCAAAAGAGACAAAAATTATTTCTTCTTTGCAATTCAGCAGGAGGTAGTTTTCCTTGAACTAGGCCGACTTGCATTGATTCCTCTGTTGTTGCAAAAGAAGCCGAGGTCGTAGGGGTATAACCAGAAGAGGTTTATCTGGAAGCAGATGTATAAGTCGCTGCTCTTTCTTGTCGCCATTCTTTTAGGTGTCGATCTAGTTGGATTGGTTGTTGCATAAATTCCTCTAGGGTATTTGGTATAACAAAGTGCGCAAAGTCATCCTTTAGAAGTTCGGACAACCCCCGAAATTGGTTGGTGAGTCCAATTTTGTTCCAACATGTGTCAGTGGCGTATCACTTAAGTTCTGTTATATACTGCATATATATATATATATATATATATATATATATATATACTGTTATATATTCTGTTATATAATGTCTGCGACCTTGGCGTAATGCTCTGATGGCTGTTTGCGCAGTATCTTGATGATCGGGATCATCGTACATTGCTGTCATAGCTTCAACAAAAGCAGTTCAAGCTTGGACACTTGGATCATCAATACGCAGGAGATCATGGGCCCATTCTTGTGGGGGGCCAGAGAGAAGGGTGATAATGAACCATGATACGAATCTGAACAGCATCTCAATAGTAGTTTCTGGGCTTTCAATCAAACAATAGTTCACAAGCCATAATAAAGATACGATATGTGCATCGATCTCCTGTGAAACATTCAGGCAGTGATACCTGGGGTTCTGCAGCAATAATGTGGTCTACCGGCAGGGGTACCAGATGAGCAGCAAGAGATGTTTGTGGAGCTCTCGATACAGAGGTAGCTGCTTGAGTCTGTACCTCTTGTACGGCTTGAGTGAGTGTAGACACTTGCCTGGTCAGTGTATGTAACATTTCGGCCAGGTCTGTGGGCTCCATGTAGGCTCAGTTATTCTGTTACGTCTCTTACTTATGACAGGAGGAGTCCAGGAGGCAGGAATCAGCCAAGATGAAGTATCAAAGGGAAAACCAAAGTCGTAGTCGAGGAAAGACAGTGGTGAGGGCAGGCGGCACAGGTTTAGAGACGATAGAACAGGCGTAAGATCAGATACCAGATAAATCAAACAAGGCAGGATAGGCACACTGAAGTTAACATCACAGTATAACTGAGCAATGAGGTAAAGGTAGACTGAGATTATATAGGGGAGAGGTATCCACCTATCACATTCTATTGGTTAAAAAGTGATTAGTTCTTTAAACAATTTCAGGTGTACTGTCCCTTTAAGAGGCCGGCGTTCAGGTGCTCTTGCGCCTAGTGAAAGTTAAATTACACGTGATTTTGGCTGGGGCGGTGTGGAGAGCCACGGTACCACGTCTATGTGTTGCAGGGATGCCGGTTGATTGCACACATTGCTGGGTACGCTGGAGTCCTCGGCGTGCACCGAGAGGAGACTGGGTGGGGGACCTACAGGTAAGTGCGGCCGTGACAGGTGCAATCATTTGTACATGAATGCTCCAACATGACATGATTTACCAGCATGTCTTCAAAGTCTGTACCAGTTTAAAGGGGAGGGTGTACAAAAGAATGTAGGTCTGCTGTGCTTTTTTTAGTTTTAGTTTTGTTTTTTACACCTAAAGAAAACATTAATAGGTACCTTCATGTTTTCTATTGGAGTATATCTACAAAATAGTTAAAAATAAAAAAAAAATTATGCGTGAACTTTACCAACTTGTCAGGAGAATGGGAGAACATTCTTTGTCTAGGGACTGTCTATACAGCATCACTAAGTGATTGTCACGGTTCTCACCTAAACTCCAGATAGCCAGATGTGGTCGCCCCTGAAGTGCCCAACAGGGGATTTGAACCTGGGTACTTTATTTTCCTGGGCCTGCTTTACTAGCTGTAAGTCAGAGCAGCTCCTGCTACATGGAGTTTCTAGCCCTGTTCTATCTGACTACGGCAGTATCTGTCTCCAGCACTACGGTGTTGGACTTTTCCTGTGACTACTCCTGTCCATCTCAGTCCACCTGATCAGCTAGGTATAAAACACTGCCTCTCTCTGAGGGCAGTGTCAGTTCATTGATTCTGGTTCCTGTATTTGTGTTCTTGATCCAGTGTTCTCCAGACAGCTCCTGACCTTGGCTTATCTTTGTTTATCCTGACCTCTGGCATCCTCTGACTTGGCTTACCCTCGTTTATCCTGACCTCTGGCATCCTCTGACTTGGCTTACCCTCGTTTATCCTGACCTCTGGCATCCTCTGACTTTGGCTTCTCTTCGACATTCCTCCTTCTTGTGTCCTTGCCTGTACTGCGACTTGGAGCGATATCCTGCACAGCCCCTGTGCACAGTCTCACAGGCCAGGTGGTCTGTGTTTATTTGCAAGGGTGAGCGTATATCTCTGCATACCGGACTCCACATCAGGTAGGAACCCTGACAGTGAGCATGTTATTTATTAAGCTTTCAGTGTGTTTTTTCAGAGTTGTATGTTGTTCTTATTATGCGCCATTTTATTAAATAAAGATCTTTTTTAGCCTTTCCTCCTGTTCTTTCCTATCTCTGGAATTATCAGTTACCCTATTTTTTTTTTCTGTAGGTGAAGGCTTAACAACCAGACCTCATACGGTTTAACATAGTTATTTTTGTTTTGAGCTGTTATAGTTAGTATTATCTATGCTGATTACCAAAAAAAAAACTTGTTGTCCTCATAAAGCACTGTTTAGGGGAAATAATTAGCACTGCTATTGAGTGATATTGAATGAAGTAAGCATCACGTCTTGCTGAATAACTTTCTGGTTTGACGAGGGCTCAATGTAGAAGCCACAAGGAATTGTGGAGATTGCAAGGACTTTGAATATATATACTGTATTATGTTTGCACATCCTTTAATGCTTGAATCCATAGAACAGAATAAAATATAAACTTCAGATGTTGCTGTTTAAACTTGCAAAAAATATATGGCCTATAATGTGTAGACGTAGCAAGTATTCATTTAAAAGTGATATGACTAAATAAAATGATGTGAAAGGATTTACTGTGATAATTTGAATGTTAATGAAATGTATATAGTGGATGAAAGAATTTCCATAACATTTAGGGAATTTAGGTAAAAATGTGGTCTCTGTAATTGAAGCGCATTGAAAAATGAAATACAAAATATGAGAGGTATAGGGTAGATAAAACTTATATTGTCAGTCCACACCAATAGGTGGAGCTGTTAATCTATTTGTAACTGACATTTTCGTTGAATTAAACAAGTTACCGTAGCCTTTTATTGCATTCAACATAGTTTTTTTTTTACATTTTGTTTATCTTTTACTAACAAAAATGTTAGAAATGGCAGGAGGAATTGTGTTCAATTAACCCAGCATGTAAAGTATGAGCTTTACTTCTACGAAGAGTTGTTAAAGAATATTCTGCCAAGTTAATGGCCCATATGCTAAACACCTTATCTCCGGTTTATTTTCAACTCATTCATTTTGTGCCATTATCCATTTCTGCCATAACAAGCTTATGGTATTGTCAACATTTAAGTGATGGACATAAAACTCAACATGAAAACAGGAAAAATAAATTCAACTTTAAATGATTCACTACCTGTGAGGTATTGGTTTCTGGCATGTAAGGTATATTATAAGCCATTTACAGATAGACCAGAATCAACACTAAGAGTGTTAGAAATGGCAGCTGATCTGAAAAGTTGCAGTTGGGTCTTCAGAATAAGTCTTCCAGTTACACGATCTAAACATGAATGATGATGATCATGAATGATCATGAATGTTTACTGCTAGTTGGTAATGCCGCTTTGTATAGCTTGGTTGGCAAATGTCACTAAGCCTTGCAAGCCAATATACCTGATGATAGGAAAATATGTTGTATGGCAGTGATGGCTAACCTTGACACCATAAATTGTTTCTGGACTACATTTCCCATGATGCTCAGCTAGCTTTTAGGCTCTATGGTCATTGATTACTGGCATGATTGGGTGAAGACTAGAATTATGGTCATTTTTAACTTGTATTTCCATATACAACTTTTTTTTCCCCTTCTCATTTTAATGAGTTGTGAAACAACTGAGGACATATGTAGAAATTTCAAAAGAATGATATTTTCAGCATCAGCATCAGCATCAGCTCGGCTATCCACAAAGTTACCTTCCTTGATGGTCTAATGAAGAAGCAGAAGATTGTGCTTTCCTGATACAAACCTCTAAGAAGGACCTAATCTGTAGCTCCGAGGTCATTAAGCTATACAGGGACAATGCGGTGTACAGCATTTTGGTCTTCAACAAAAAGTACATATCTCTTCAACCCTTTTTTAATGTGCAGTTCCTGAGTTCGTTTTAAATTTGAAGAAAAGCAGTTGCCCCTCATGCATCCTGCTTATAGCCATGAACAAAGGCATTTTTATACCAAAAAAAATAATTAAAATGCCCATAAAAGTATAACTTTTTTGACATGCATTTTTCTGGATTTTTCTTTTTGTTATTCTGTCTCTCACTGTTAAAATACACCTACCATTTGTGTGTCAAAACGTCAAATACGCAGTTAAACATTGTAACGTGCAGGTCACATTTAGTTTGAATGACTCGCAGGGCCCATGATATCAAATGCATTAGCGTAAACTTCAAGCTGATAACTCGGTATTCTAACGTGTTTCAACCTTTGCCTCCCAAACCTCTTTTTTTTTTGTCCACCATGACTAGAGAACACTGTCTGAATTGAGTTTTTATTCAAGACCCAGTCCATTTCAAAATTCATAAACATGTGCCTAAGAGAACTCATTTTATCTATTAAACACACAACCAAGCTAAAGAGATCGCAGCTGTAAAGACTAGTAAAGCTATTTATAAAAGACCTATCTGATCACAATTCCTTAACTCTTTGCCAAGAGTTGCAAATTATACTTTTATGTCATTTTAACACATATTCTTTTATACTATTTTCCTCTTTTAAATGCCAGGCAGTACAATCTCAGTCTGCAGCCAAAAAAAAACATGTTTGATTATTTTCCTTATCTATATACAACACTTTATAATCTCAGTTTGCAGTACAGATGCATTATGGAAACAATAAAAATAAAGCATTTAAATAAATCTGGAACCAGGATAAGACATGTCTCATGTGTTTTGTAAACAATATCTGACCAGGTATTTTTACTGAGCGGAGATTTGATAACTATGACTATGAACACTATGAGCCCACAACCATATTTGTTCATGACTTAACAGCTTTTCATTTTAGGATAGGCTTAGACCATTCAGATTACTATACAGAACCTCTATTTAATAAAAAAAATGTTTTCAAATTCCACAAAACATTAATAGATTATTACATACATTCAAACTGTGGCAAAAAATAAACACACCTTGAAATAGTGTTGGGAGGGATGAAATATTTAAGGGGCAATGCCCTCGAGACCCACTGAAAGTGCGCGCAGCTAAACCTGACTAAAACCCAAACCCCGCAGCACGCATGTGTACATTGTCAATTGACCATGTACTGTCTATTCATTGCCAGCAGTTATCTGGCTGGATAGAATCAAGATCCAGCGAACCAGTGGCTTACACAGAACCCATGGGGCCCCGGTGCGAAAACTGATCCGTGGGCCCCCCCCCCGCGCGCGCTTACTCTGCACGGGCTGGGGCCGCAACACATGGCGGCGGCCACTTGGTCTCAGGGCTGCGACCTGTGCGATCGCGGTATGTACGCCAGTGCATGCATAAACACATACACTTAAAGGACCACTACAGACACCCAGATCACATCAGCTCAATTAAGTGGTCTGGGTGCCAGGTCTCTCTAGTTTTAACCCTGCAGCTGAAAACATAGCAGTTTCAGAGAAACTGCTATGTTTCACTGAGGGTTAATCCAGCCTCTAGTGGCTGTCTCATTGACAGCCGCTAGAGGATTGTCTGCGATTCTCACTGTGAAAATCACAGTGAGAAGACGCTGAACGTACATAGGAAAGCATTGAGTAATGCTTTCCTATGGACGGTTTGAATGCACGCGTGGCTCTTGCCACGCATGTGCATTTGGAGCTGAGAGGCGGATCGGGGCGGAGAGATCCCCAGCACCAAGGGAGTCTGGCGCTGGAGAAAGGGAAGTGCTTAAGACACACACACACTCTCATGAACAGACACACTCATTTACTGACAGAGATACATACACACTCACTGACAGACACACACTCACTAACAGACGCACACAAACATTCTCAGTAACAGACACACACACACACACACACACACTCTAACACTAACACACACTAACTCTAACACACACACACTCTAACACTAACACAATAACACACACTAACACACTCTAACACTAACACACACACTCACACACACACTAACATACACTCTCACACACACTCTAACACACACACTCACACACACTAATGCATGTTTTTTTTATTTAATCCCCCCAGACTCCTTACCTGTGGGAGAGCTGAGGGGATTCCCTGGGGTCCAGTGGTGTTGCTGGCCCTGCTGTCACCCGGCTGGCGGGCGCGCGAGGGAGCACTCTCCCTGGCTGAGTGCTTCCTCTTCAGCTCCCTCACGCGCCGCGTACTGATGCCGGAGCCGGAAGATGACGTCATCTTCAGGCTCCGGTTTCAGTGCGGTGCGCGAGGGAGCTGAAGAGGAAGCACTCAGGGGAGAGTGCTCCCTCGCGCGCCCGCCAGCCGGGTGACAGCAGGGCCAGCCTCGGGGGGCCCTGAAGTGGCCGGCTCCTGGGCACCCCAGGAGAAGAGGCTGGCCCAGTGACATACATACCTGGGTCGCAGGGCGGCCGGGCGCCCTGGTAGGCCGGGCCCGGTCGCAGCCGCGACCCCGGTATGTACGCCACTGAAGCGAACGCTTTAGCAGCACCCATACATTGCTCCACACTCAAAATGTGGTTTAAGTGCTGACTCAAACACAGATTTACCACAATTCTGGGTCCCATGTAGCCACTCACTCATAACCCAGTTTTCCCCACAGGAACCAACCTCCCAAAACTCACCTTTTTGGGCAAGGACACATTAGTACACTTACTCCATATTAACACATACTCACAACTACTCTGGTTGGAGGACCTCAGAGGAGACGGAACTCCAGTTGGGATAGACAGACTCCATTATTTCCAAATCATGCACTTCTATAACTCACTAAAATCCAGACTGCATCTCCACAGACAGCTCACATCACATGACAAATTCTATTTCTACTCACATGACAGAATACATAAAAGTATCTTGATAATATATCAGCTGCTACTCTCACCAACAGCCCCTTCTCTTCCAGGATTCATCACTAAGTGGGAGACCAACTTTGGATGCGTCCTCACTAAGGAACAATAGTCAAATATTTACCAACTAACGCACAAACCCTCAATTAGCTCTTCCTTGCAGAAAAATGATTACAAAAACTGTTACAAACTGTTAGCCAACTAGTATCGCACACCCCAACTTCACCATAGTTTGAATTCAGAGATCTCGAGAGATCTACAAGCGTTGTGGGAGACAGCTAGCGTTGTGGGAGACAGCTAGCGTTGTGGGAGGGCTCTTTGTTCCACATATGGTAGCAGTGCCACACCATAAGCTTCTGCATCATACAATGATGGAGATTTCCTGATACAGTCAATTCTTTACTAAGCACCTACTGAATGCTGCTAAATCATTGACCCCTGTCCTCCAGTGGTAAAAGAGTACCCCGATGCTCCACCAGTGAATAGCCAGGGTAGAGGAGGTTAGACAGATGAGGGCCGTGAAGGCCTCTTTACTAAATCGAATAGAATAATTCAGTGTGACATGGCTTCCCTGGATTGACTATATTTCTAAGCTAGAAAACACAACAGTTGGTCTGGCAATGCTTAATTCATAGGTAACGCTCTCTTCTTCACTTAACTCATTCCAACCACTATTAATATTCCAATTTTGTTTTCTCACATTCTCTTTCCCCCCTCTTCATCTCTTTTGCAAGATCCAAAGAGATTACTTTTGTAATTGTGACAAACTCACCATTTATCCTGTTCTCAAGACATTTCCTTCCTAGTTCGTGTTTTAAGGTTCCCTGAACTCCTGTGAAAATGGCGGCCATCTTGTCACATGAACACAGGCAGTGGCACTTGGTCGTCGAGCGTATGGAACTCAAAGCTGGACACATCCTTGTGTGAACCTTGGTGATCTTGCATTGACGCCTGTTTCTTTTCCCGACAAGACAGGAGAGTGTTGTTCGGTAGGATTGTTCACACGAACTAGGCGAACAATCGCTACCTTTGAGCTAGGGGAACAGTTTAACATTTCGTAGTTTCTGAACTCCCGAAAGTGACCGACCGCCACAGTGGGGATTCAGCTATGTACGTGGAATTTGAGCGCTATTTGGATATGTTGGGTGCTCAGATCCAGGCTATCCATGGATATAATGCTTGTGGGGGTTTATATATGTGTTATGTGTATTTTAATGTTTTTTGTACCTCTAGTGCATGGGAGATAATTAGGTTAAGCAAAAGTAGGCTCTCTTATCTCCCAGACGCAGAGGTGCCTGGGCGGGCTTACTGTACAAGTGAATAGAGACCCCATGCTTGGGGTCTGTGTATATAAGCTGGCCACTGGGACATAATATAACATTCTTCTTGTACCCTTCATCAAGTCTTGGCTGACGTTTGGGTATACCAGAGCTATAAACACTGCTTCACCTTGGGACTCGGGAGATTTACAACGGATATTCTCAGTTGGAGTATAGGGGATCCATTACACTTATTTATTACACCAGGTCCTAATTACCTAGGACCTAATTATTCATGTTTTGAGCTAAGACTTATGCACTTTGTCTAGGGTGAATTGAATTACTCTTTTCTCAGAGTTGTGTACATTAAAAAATTGTTGATGATGCAACTCCTTTGTACTCCTGTGTACTCTTCTGCCTTGTTCTAATTTGAAATCAGAAAAAAATAACCAATTATAATTTAAAAAAAAAAAATTTATTACATAAATTCAAAGTGCTGTTTAAAAAGTTCAAGGTATTTTAAATAGCTTTGCTTTCCTAGCTTATAACTCATGAATCTTTTGAAATGTATGTGACAAACACTCCTTGCCCTGGACGTTTGCCACAAATTCATGGAAGAGTGTAGAAGCTGGCCTCCTGCCCACCGACTATGGACCATATACAAAGACTCTGTTTGAGAGTTAAATCTCCCCAACCGCCATTAGTAGCTTGCCCTGGGTGCCCCTGGTTCGGCACTTTCCCTTCATGCGAATGGAACCAAAAGTTGGCTCTCTGGCGGCCGTTTGCATGAACCAAACCCAGGAATAGTCCCAGCAGTACTTAGCTGCGACCGCTATGGAACTAATTTCGGCATGAGGACTCTGTGGGTTCCCGGTCACCTCAGCGGGACAACCTGTCTCTCTCCCTAGCGTCACCCAGACTTACAAGGAGAGAAGATTTAGCAGCAGGCCTCATTTGGAGTGGAGACAACCAGTTTCATTCCCCAGCTGCACTACAACAGGGAGCAACAACGTGGTGCCTCCGAAATGGATTTTAGCAGTTGCCCTTCCCAGAAAGACCCTGGATGTATAACTTTGGAGCATGTGGCAGAAGTCCCTATGCATTACTGCACCTTTTGGAAAAGACCACCAGACTAACACAGACCCAGACGAATTTGAGATCTGGGTTCTGGTTAGTCTCCCCAGGAGGGGGAAGATATCTGGCAAACGCTCCTTGCCACAATTTCATGGAGGAGTGTAGAAGCTGGCCTCCTGCCCACCGACTGTGGGCCATATACAAAGACTCTGTTCGGGAGTTTCCCTTCATGTGAATAAAATTGAAAGCTGGCTCTCTGGCCGCCCTTCGCGTGAAGCAATCCCACGAATAGTCCCAGAGGTACTTAGCCGCGACCACTATTGTACTAATATGGGCATGAGGACTTCATGGGTTCCCGGTCACCTCAGCGGGACTTAGCCGCGAATGTTATGGAACTGTTTTCGGCATGAGGTGACAGTGTGGTTCCCAGACAACTTGGTTTGCGGTTTTGAAATCTGCCAGGAGAGCGCTTTTTGGATGGTAGGTGCCTGAGAATAAGGGGAACAAACGCTAACTAAGAGCCAGGCGGAGCACCCTTTATTGCGGCTGGGAGCAGCTGAAAGTTGACCGTCAAAAGCACCAAACGCCCTGGAACTGTTTTGGGTATAGAACCATGTGTGCGGCTGGTCAGAAGTTTAACACGGTGACGTTTCCCCTACACTGAATGGATCTAAACTCTTTTTGGAGAACTTGGGCACTCAGATCAGGGCTATTTAACTATATAATATTTATGGGGGTTCTTATTTGTGTTATGTTTAGTTTTACTATTTTATGTTTTATGCTTAGTCATGCTGACTCAGAAATTCATGGGCATGTTTTGGGTATGTCCTGGGTGTGTTGTGGGAGTGTTATTGGCGTGTTTGACTGTAACCCTGATGTGTATAAAACAGGCCATCTGGCCAGAATAAATTATTCCTGTTGTACCCTTCATCAAGTCTAGGCGGATATTTTGGGTAGCTCAAAACTTTAATCACTGCTTCACTTGGGATTTGGCGAACTACAGCAGATATACTTAGTCGGAGTATAGGGGAACCATTACAATGTATTACATAGATCACACTAGGCACTGAAATACATTAAAAAAATACTTTTAACCAGTTGAAAACTTACTTGGAAACACTTCATTTATTTACCATATTGTCAGCTGACTATATTGTCAGCCAAACTGTAGAATTACTGTCACAGTAGTCAAGTTATAAAAATTCACAGATGCAACTAGTTTTCTATCTCATATTTTTGACCTACCTTTTCTATCTCAGTTCTAAATATTTAACAAATCGTTTTTAGTCACTAGATCATACGTGCACACCAATCACAGATCCAAGAAAGTCCCATCGTGGGACTGCCTTAAGTTTTGGAGGATCACAAAGGAAAGTCATCAGATTGTAGCTTGATCCTCTTATTAAATGTAATAAGACTATTAAGACTATGTAATAAGACTATATAAGATCACAGTTGGGCATTTCTGCTCTCTTTTTTCAATGCAAAGTGTTCTCGTCTTTATCCGCTTGATGCTTGCTCAAAATGGCAGGAGAGAAATATATTATACTTATATATACATTGTGGCATGTGTGGGTGCACATTAACATGTCAGGACATCTATAACTCAGATAAAATTAAAGTGCCTGTATTCCACATATACAGTAGTAAATGGCAGCTGTCATAGTTACATAAACAGTAAAATGGATTAAAAAAAAACAAGTTCATCACATTCTACCTTTTTACACATCACAGTTTATCCCCTTGTTTTATGCCAAGGAGGAAAAACTAATTTGCAGTGATTTTTTTTCCCTTGGCAAAGAACAAAGAACGTTCTGGCATCAAGAACCTTTTAAAATCATTATTTAATTGAATATATGATAGATCACACCAACCTGATAATTCTGGTGCCTTCATCTTGAGAATCTGCAAATTTCAATTTCAAGAAAAAATGCATACATTTCTAGATTGAACACTACTTTCTAGCATTAAACTGCATATCCATGGAGAAATGCGCCAAATATTGATTTATTTCAAAATGTATTTCTAAGGTACATAGAGCAATAGAGAGTGGTAAAAAGCACAGCAGGAGCAAAATGTAACGTGTAACCACACTTAGTCATCTTAGGAGTTAGTTATGACTAAGTGGTGTTTGCACAATATGTGTAAGGTTTTCTTCCTGCTGTTCATTTTACCACTTTGTATTGTACTCTGTACCTAATAAATACATTTTGATAGTAATCTCTGTTGGATGCATTTCATCTTAAAAACACAGTTTAGTGCTTCAGTGTATATATATATATATATATTATATCCTGTCTTATTGTGTTTTATACCCCACCTCCTATAGACTGTAAGCTCGTTTGAGCAGGGTCCTCTTTAACCTTAATCGTTCCTGTAGGTTTTTGTAATTTTCCTATTTATAATTAAATCCCCCCTTCTTATAATATTGTAAAGCGCTAAGGAATCTATTGGCGCTATATAAATACCATTAATAATAATAATAATAATAATACAATATATATTTATATATAAGATGCCAAAACACCAGAGTATTGGAGCATGCAATATATATAATTCACACTGGGTCCCGCACTCCTGCTCCCAGTCTCAAAATATAAAATACCTTGTTGGAAGTGCACTCACAGGACTCGATAAATTTGCCATTTATTCAAGCTTCAAAAGTTGATTACATAGTGTCGACGTTTCAGTCCACTAGGGAACTACATCTGCAGTCGGGAAGGGGTTAAAGTCTGATTATAAAATATTCAACTTCTAATACTGAATATACACAGTATTAGTGGCATGTTGTTCCATTGAGAAATCAAATTCCCACTTTGTAGTCAAAAACATAAATTTTACTTACCGTAAATTTCTTTTTCCTGAAGATTAGAGGCAGTGCTTATACCAATAGGATTTCTAATCTGGAGGGAAAAAACAGGCAGGCAATTCTCCAAAAAAATTTAACCCCTCCCCTTAATTAAATCCTTTCCGTTAAGTAGCAGCTCCTCCTGAACATACCCAGAAAATACACAAGCCAATTACCTGCAAAATACTGAGTTTATTAGAAAAGGGGTGGGAATTATAGCACTGCCTCTAATCTTCAGGAAAAAGAAATTTACGGTAAGTAAAATTTATGTTTTTCCCTTCAGATTAGAGGCAGTGCTTATACCAATGGGATATAATAAAGCAATTCCCGAGGGCGGGTTTCATTTCACTACTGTTTGAAGCACCTTACGCCCAAAAGCTGCATCCTCCGAGGCCAGTATGTCTAACTTGTAGTGTCTTGAGAACGTATGCAGAGAGGACCAAGTAGCCGCTGAACAAATCTGAGAAGGTGAAGCAGCTGCTCGCAGAGCCCATGACGTAGAAACAGCTCTAGTTGAATGGGCCTTTATAGGGCCTGTAATTTCTGCGCGACTTGTGGAATATGCCAAAAGAATACAATCCTTTAGCCATCTAGCCAGTGAACTCTTTGAAGCCTTCATACCCTTCCTTGTGCCATTTAACAAGACAAAAAGACTGTTATCCTTCTGAAAGGATTCCGTAGCTTTTAGATATTGCAAAAGACATCTCTTTACGTCTCTAGGCAGTGAAATTTACTTTCCAAGGCATTAGAAGGATTTTGACAAAAAGTAGGCAACACAACTTCTTGGTTGACGTTAGAAACAGACAAAACCTTAGGGATGAACGAAGGGTCGAGCTTTAAAACCACCTTGTCTTGATGAAAAACCAAAAAAGGAAAATTCACCCGAAGAGCTTGGATCTCACCCACTCTCTTAGCTGATGTGATTGCCACCAAAAAAACGGTTTTTAAAGAAACAATCTTCAGGGACGCACTCTCCATTGGTTCAAAGGGTGGCTCACAAAGCGCAGAAAGGACTAAGTTTAGATCCCAGGGAGGACAGGTTTCCCTAACATTGGGAACCAAACGGGTCAGAGCTCTGAAGAACCTTGAAATCAGAATATTTGAGGCTAAACATCTGAAGGAAAAGAAACTGATCACAGAAACTTATTATTTCAACGAAGCAGGTTTAAGACCCTTTGCAAATCCCATCTGAAGGAAACTAAGAATCTTCTGGATGGATGCGGAAACAGGGTTGACTTTAAACCTACAACACCACTGACAAAATATCTTCCAAATCCTAGAGTAGATTCTAGATGTAGATTCCTTGTTAGTGGCTAACAAAATTTTTATAACTTCAGGATTTAGACCTTTATTCTCTAAAATCTGGAGTTCAGATACCAGGCCATCAACTGGAATCTCCGAAGGGTCGGAAGAGGCACCATGGCGTCCTCTAAAATTTCTTCTGATAGAGGAAGCTTCCAAAACGTAGCCCCTGGAATGTTTAGAAGAACCGAGAACCAACTTCGTCTTGGCCACCAGGGAAGGATTAAGATAATCCTTACATTTTCCAACTTGATCTTTTGAAGTATTCTGGGAATAAGAACTACTGGCGGGAAGATATATGCCAGGTTGAACTTCCATGGTACTGACAAAGCATCTATGATATCTGGATTGTCTGCTGGATTCAGAGATGCAAAACGTTTAGTCTTCCTGTTTATCCTGGAGGCCATCAGGTCTATATCCGGACAACCAAAGCGGACTGTAATGAGCTTGAAAATTCTGCATGACAGGGACCAATCTGCTTGCTTTAAATGATGACGGCTCAGGGCGTCTGCCAACACATTGAATTTTCCTAAAATGTGAACTGCTGAGATCGATAGAGGTGGACTTCTGACCACAGCATGATCTTTGAACATAGACTTTCCAACTTTGCTGATCTTGTACCTCCCTGTTTGTTCAAAAACGCCACTGTCGTTCGATTGTCTGAATGAATCTGAATATGTTGATCTTTGATGAGGAACTGAAATGCCAAGAGCGCCATCCATACGGCCTTTAATTCCTTGAAATTTGAGGAATTTCTCGTATCCTTCTCTTGCCAACACCCATGCTTCTTTATGTCCCCCAAATGGGCCCCCCAGCCTAGCGCCGAGGCGTCTGTTGTTATTATACTGAAGGACTTCATTTGGAATGAAAGACCTGTGTGCAGGAATCGAGAAGAGGTCCACCAATGCAGACTCAAAGTTAGATTGTTGAACTTCATAAGCCCTTCCAGGCCATGTGTCTGTCGATTCCAGACTGTTCCTCTGAAGAGGCCTCATTCTGGCTTTTGCCCAACCTACTGCAGGGATTGAAGCTGTAAACAGACCCAGTAAGCTCATTGCTTCTCTGACCGAAAAAACAAATTTTTCTCTGAGGTTCTGGATCAGTCGATTGATCTTTAGCTTCTTCTCTTCTGGCAGGAACAACTTCATAGCGGTTGAGTCCAAAATTAGACCCAAGCACTGAATCCTTTGAACTGGCACTAATTCCGACTTGTTGAAATTTATTAGCCAGCCATGTTCTTGAAGAGTTTGTATAGCTGTACCAAGGTCTAATTTTAGCTGATTTTGTGACTCTGCAATCAACAGCCAGTCGTCCAAATAAGGAATGACATAAATGCCCATACCTCTTAGAAATGCTGAGACGACTACTAGAAGCTTTGTGAATACCCTGGGTGCAGATGACAGGCCGAAAGGCAGAGCCCTGAATTGGTAATGTCTGGTTACCGATTGGATGCACACTGCAAATCTTAGAAGACTTTTGCTGGATTCTGCTAGGGGTACATGAAGATAGGCGTCTTTTAAATCCAGGGACGCAAACCAATTTCTCGGATGAATAAGAAGAGCAGCTGACTTTATTGTTTCCATTTGGAACTTCCTTTTTATAATATACCTGTTTACGGCGTTTAGGTCTAAAATGGGTCTGAACGAGCCATCTGGTTTTGGCACCAAAAATAGCCTTGAATACGTGCCTTGATGTCTTTTCCTTAGAGGAACCTCTTCCACAACTCTCTTCTGTAGGAGACTTGATACTTCTTGCATCAGAGTAAATTCCATTTCTTGAGAATGAACCTTGGAACATAAAAAAAAATTCTTTGGGGTATTTGACAATTCCAGAGCGTACCCGTCCTTAATCACTGAGAGAACCCAACGATCTGATGTTGTCCTTTTCCAGTGATTTAGGAAGTGCCTCAACCTTCCTCCCACTGGCTTGGCGTCACAATTTTTTATTTCTCTTGTCTGTGAATCTTTCCTTCTTCCTATAATCGAAAACCCTTTTTTGTTGACCCCTGTAGTAGTTCCTGCGAAAGGAACTTCTAAATGAGGGAGGAGTCTCCGATTTCCGGTTCCAAAATTGCTTCCTATGTGATTCCGGCAAAGCCTTCCTTCCTTCCTTCATCGGTTTTAACAGATCATCCAATTTCGAGCCGAACAGTGTTCCCGGTTCAAAAGCTAATTCACATAATGAATTTTTAGATGCTGCATCTGCTGACCAGTTTCTAAGCCAAAGCACTCTTCTGGTAACTGTTGAAAGACCCATATTCTTGGCAGATAATTTCAGGCTTTCCGAAGAGGCATCTACTAAAAAATCAGCTGCCATCTTGACATTTTTTAACAGCTTTACTGGATCTTCCTTTGATTCTCCTGTATAAATCTTCTCTAGCTCTTCCAACCAAAGTTTTTGGACCTTGGCCACAGATGTTCCAGCAATCAAAGCTCTTGCTTGGGCCGCTGAAGAGATAAACATCTTCTTTAAGGATGAGTCCATGCGTTTTTCCATGACATCCTTCAGCCCGCTCGAGTCCCCAATAGGTAATGTAGTCTTCTTTCCTATTTGTGCAATAGGAACGTCCACTACAGGGACCGTATCCAGCTTACAGTCTTGGTCCGTTTCTATGGAAAAAAGTGTTTTAAAATGTTTAGAAATAAAAGGTTTGTGGCTAGGGAACTTCCATTCTTTTAAAACCAACTCCTTAATCTGTGGGTGTAAGGGGAACACTTTAGACTTTTTTCCTGCTTCCCCATTCTCAAAAATGCACTGCACTTCTTTTATAAGTTTCCCAATAGCTTCTTCTGGAAATGCAAATTCCTCATCCGATACGTCACTACCGGAAACTTCGCCAGAATCAGAACCACAAGTTCCTGAACTTGTATCGGAATCTTCCCACGATCTCTATCTTTTCTTTGAATGTTTCACTATCTGTGAATCCTGGGCAACCGATGCCTGGACTGACTGCAACGCTGCCGACTGCATATCCACAAAAGTTTGCTGCATACTCTGTTGTAACCAGCTGAGAAATGTGGACATTTCTGCTCTTTTCGCTTCCTCTGAAGCTTCTTTCGAACATAGTGAGCAAAGTTTCTTTTTATAGCCATCTGGCATCGGTTGGCAACACACAGAGCAACTTAAATGCTTGGCTTTTGATGTACATTTCCCCTTTTCAGAAGCTTTAACCAGAATCTCAGGATTAGACATACTGAGGAAAGACAAGAAAGAAAGGGAAAATTACCATTAAAAAAATAAATATATATTTTCCCCTTTAAGATTCAGGCTAAAGCCTTTTAAAATAAAAGCTTAGCAGCCTTACCTTAAATGGCCTGAGAGTGTGTTGGAGGGCAGGTGAGAAACACACTTGCAACCGTTCTGAGAGCTCCTGGCAAACAGAGGTTGCTGCTGGTAAGTTGCTCCTTTTAAGTCCTGTAAGCCACTGAACCAAACGCCGAGTTCATATTTGGCGCCTGAATCCAGGTTCGCATTGCGCATGTGTATAGCGCTCTGCGAACCCCTGGTGGAACGCAACGCAACCTGTGCATGCGTTCCACCGACAGGACCTCACAGCCGACACACGCCTGCGTCAGACCGGCACCTGGCACGGCACGAGACGGCATAAAAAAAAAAGGCAGAAACCACAAACCACGCCGTCCGGCGTGTGAAACGCTACTTACCCGAAAAGAAGAAAGCAGAGCCTCCCGAGCCTCAGCCCTTCTCACCTGCTTCCTTGGAGAACCTCCTGTCTAACCTCCCCTGCCGAAGGCAGGCAAAGAACTGGGTATGTTCAGGAGGAGCTGCTACTTAATGGAAAGGATTTAATTAAGGGGAGGGGTTAAAAAAATTTGGAGAATTGCCTGCCTGTTTTTTCCCTCCAGATTAGAAATCACATTGGTATAAGCACTGCCTCTAATCTGAAGGGAAAAAAAAAAAAAGAAGCTATTTTGGGGTGGGGGTGTTTATATTTAAAATACAAACATCTTCACGCCCCCCACCCCACTGCCAAATAGCCTATTTGACTAGAAAGTGGGAATTTGATTTCTCATGCCACTAGTACTGTGTATATTCAGTATATATATATACACACACACACACACAGTCAGGTCCATAAATATTGGGACATCAACACAATTCTAATCTTTTTGGCTCTATACACCACCACAATGTATTTGAAATGAAATGAACAAGATGTTGAGGGTATTTACATCCAAATCAGGTGAACGGTGTAGGAATTACAACAGTTTGTATATGTGCCTCCCACTTTTTAAGGGACCAAAAGTAATGGGACAGATTAACAGTCATAAATCAAACTTTCACTTTTTAATACATGGTTGCAAATCCTTTGCAGTCAATTACAACCTGAAGTCTGGAACGCATAGACATCACCAGACGCTGGGTTTCATCCCTGGTGATGCTCTGCCAAGCCTCAACTGCAACTGTCTTCAGTTCCTGCTTGTTCTTGGTGCATTTTCCCTTCAGTTTTGTCTTCATCAAGTGAAATGCATGCTCAATCGGATTCAGGTCAGGTGATTGACTTGGCCATTGCCATTGGTTGCTTTTGCAGTATGCTTCGGGTCATTGACCATCTGCACTGTGAAGCGCCATCCAATAAGTTCTGAAGCATTTGGCTGAATATAAGCAGATAATATTGCCCGAAACACTTCAGAATTCATCCTGCTGTTTTTGTCAGCAGTCACATCCTCAATAAATACAAGAGAACCAGTTCCATTGGCAGCCATACATGCCCACGCCATGACACTACCACCACCATGCTTCACTGATGAGGTGGTATGCTTCGGATCATGAGCAGTTCCTTTCCTTCTCCATACTCTTCTCTTCCCATCACTCTGGTACAAGTTGATCTTGGTCTCATCTGTCCATAGGATGTTGTTCCACAACTGTGAAGGCTTTTTTAGATGTTGTTTGGCAAACTCTAATCTGGCCTTCCTGTTTTTGAGGCTCACCAATGGTTTACATCTTGTGGTGAACCCTCTGTATTCACTCTGGTAAAGTCTTCTCTTGATTGTTGACTTTGACACACATACACCTACCTCCTGGAGAGTGTTTTTGATCTGGCCAACTGTTGTGAAGGGTGTTTTCTTCACCAGGGAAAGAATTCTTCGGTCATCCACCACAGTGGTTTTCCGTGGTCTTCCGGGACCTTTGGTGTTGCTGAGCTCACCTGTGCGTTCTTTCTTTTTAAGGATGTTCCAAACAGTTGATTTGGCCACACCTAATGTTTTTGCTCTCTCTGATGGGTTTGTTTTGTTTTTTCAGCCTAATGATGGCTTGCTTCACTGATAGTGACAGCTCTTTGGATCTCATATTGAGAGTTCACAGCAACAGATTCCAAATGCAAATAGCACACTTGAAATTAACTCTGGACCTTTTATCTGCTCCGTAAATGGGATAATGAGGGAATAACACACACCTGGCCATGGAACAGCTGAGCAGCCAATTGTCCCATTACTTTTGGTCCCTTGAAAAGTGGGAGGCACATATACAAACTGTTGTAATTCCTACACCGTTCACCTGATGTGGATGTAAATACCCTCAAATTAAAGCTGAAAGTCTGCAGTTAAAGCATATCTTGTTCATTTCATTTCAAATCCATTGTGGTGGTGTATAGGGCCAAAAAGATTAGAATTGTGTCGATGTCCCAATATTTATGGACCTGACTGTATGTACAGTTGCAAGAAAAAGTATGTGAACCCTTTGGAATGATATGGATTTCTGCACAAATTGGTCAGAAAATGTGATCTGATCATCATCTAAGTCACAACAATAGACAAT
The DNA here is from genome assembly GCF_036172605.1 of Pelobates fuscus. NCBI lineage: Eukaryota > Metazoa > Chordata > Amphibia > Anura > Pelobatidae > Pelobates > Pelobates fuscus. The sequence goes on from NC_086324.1 coordinate 82,458,362, forward strand.
CACAGTCTGCTTAAACTAATAACACAAAAAGAATGAAATGTTGCCATGTTTTTATTGAACACACCATGTAAACATTCACAGTGCAGGTGGAAAAAAGTATGTGAACCCCTAGAGTAATGACATCTCTAAGAGCTAATTGGAGTGAGATGTCAGCCAACTGGAGTCCAATCAATGAGATAAGATTGGAGGTGTTGGCTACAGCTGCCCTGCCCTATAAAAAAAACACACCATTTCTGGGTTTGCTTTTCACAAGAAGCATTGCCTGATGTGAATGATGCCTCGCACAAAAGAGCTCTCAGAAGACCTACGATTAAGAATTGTTGACTTGCATAAAGCTGGAAAGGGTTATAAAAGTATCTCCAAAAGCCTTGCTGTTCAGCAGTCCACGGTAAGACAAATTGTCTATAAATGGAGAAAGTTCAGCACTGCTGCTACTCTCCCTAGGAGTGGCCGTCCTGTAAAGATGACTGCAAGAGCACAGCGCAGACTGCTCAATGAGGTGAAGAAGAATCCTAGAGTGTCAGCTAAAGACTTACAAAAGTCGCTGGCAAATGCTAACATCCCTGTTAGCGAATCTACAATACGTAAAACACTAAACAAGAATGGATTTCATGGGAGGATACCACAGAGGAAGCCACTGCTGTCCAAACAAAACATTGCTGCACGTTTACAGTTTGCACAAGAGCACCTGGATGTTCCACAAATATTCTGTGGACAGATTAAACCAAAGTTGAGTTGTTTGGAAGAAACACACAACACTATGTGTGGCGAAAAAGAGGCACAGCACACCAACATCAAAACCTCATCCCAACTGTGAAGTATGGTGGTGGGGGCCTCATGGTTTGGGGCTGCTTTGCTGCGTCAGGGCCTGGACGGATTGCTATCATCGAAGGAAAAATGAATTCCCAAGTTTATCAAGACATTTTGCAGGAGAACTTGAGGCCATCTGTCTACCAGCTGAAGCTCAACAGAAGATGGGTGTTGCAACAGGACAATGACCCAAAGTATATAAGTAAATCAACAACAGAATGGCTTAAATAGAAGAAAATACGCCTTCTGAAGTGGCCCAGTCAGAGTCCTGACCTCAACCCGATTGAGATGCTGCGGCATGACCTCAAGAAAGCGATTCACACCAGACATCCCAAGAATATTGCTGAACTGAAACAGTTCTGTAAAGAGGAATGGTCAAGAATTACTCCTGACCGTTGTGCACGTCTGATCTGCAACTACAGGAAACGTTTGGTTGAAGTTATTGCTGCCAAAGGAGGTTCAACCAGTTATTAAAGCCAAGGGTTCAATTACTTTTTCCACCTTCACTGTGAATGTTTACATGGTGTGTTCAATAAAAACATGGCAACATTTCATTCTTTGTGTGTTATTAGTTTAACCCCTTAAGGACACATGACATGTGTGACATGTCATGATTCCCTTTTATTCCAGAAGTTTGGTCCTTAAGGGGCTAAGCAGACTGTGATTGTCTATTGTTGTGACTTAGATGATGATCAGATCACATTTTATGACCAATTTGTGCAGAAATCCATATTATTCCAAAAGGTTCACATACTTTTTCTTGCAACTGTATATATATACACACACACACTGCATGTGTGTGTGTGTGTACACTCACGTAATATATATATATATATATATATATATTATAAATTGAAAAAAAAAGCATTTGTAAAAAAACAATTAAAACATTAACTTTGGCCAGCGTTTGAGACTAAGAGGCTACTACAAAAGACTGGAAATACCCCATTTGGAATACCCTGGGTTGTATATGGTATGCCATGACGGGGTTATTTCACATTCCTGGGCTACCATATGGTCTCAAAAGGCAACACAGACCCAGGAAACCAATCTGGCAAACTAAATTGGGAAAGCCCTATATTGACCCTGTACCTTTTCAAACCACCATAAAACCTGTACATGGGGGGTATTGTTATACTCGGGAGACTTCGCGGAACACAAATATGAGTGTTTACAACAGTAAAACATATCACAACAATGAAATCACCAGTAAAAGTGCAGTTTTTGTGTAAAAAAAAATGCAAAAAACAAATAAAAACGCTAACTTTGGCCAGCGTTTGTGGCTAAGTGGCTACTACAAAAGACCAGACATACCCCATTTTGAATACCGTGGGTTATCTACTTTTACAAATGGTATGCCATGATAGGGTTAATTTTCATTCCTGGGCTGCTATACGGTCTCAAAGGCAACATAGGCCTAGCAAACCAATTTGGCACATTTTTAATGTGCAAACATGGAATAGGGCAAAGCCCTACATTTGACCACTGTAAGTTTGCAACATCCCATAAACCTGTACATTGGGGGCACTGTTGTACTCGGGAGATGTTGCTGAACACATTGGGGTGTTCTTTGTCAGTAACACATAACAGGAACTGAGAATCCATGTCTAAAGTACAATGTGAGAGAAAAATAACACAAAAAAGTGATTACCCAAACATTTTTCAAAGACGAAGAAATAGTGCATGGCAAGTGTTAAAATACCACCATTTGAAATACCCTAGGGTGTCTACTTTTCAAAAATATATGGTTTGATGGGGGTAAATTACATTGGCCGGCTTCAAAAATGTCCCAAATAGGACATGGGTGCATGATGACCAGCTGTGAAAATTCCAAGTTGGAAAACGGGAAGGCGCACCCTCCAAATAAGGTCTTTTAGCCCACAGAGAACCTGACACACATAAACATGGGGAGGTATCACTGTATTCAGGAGATGTTGCTGAACACATATTGGCGTGTTCTTTGTCAGTAACCCTTAAAGTTCTCAGTACATATATTCTTAAATTGCTATGTGTGTCAAAAAAATCACTAATTATTTTATTTTTTTTAAATTTGGCATCGATTGGTGGTAAAATGGTTGCATGAAAAGACTCAAAATACCCCAAGTTTAATACCTTTGGTTGTCTTCTTTCAAAAACAATATATACATGTGAAGGGTTATTCGGGGATTCCAGTGTTACAATTTAACTTAATTTTGAAAAAATGGTTTGTAAATAGCAAAGTGCTACTTGGACTTATAGCCCTATAACTTTCCAAAAAAAAGCTAAGAACAGGTTAACATTTTAACAAAGCTAAGAACAGGTTAACGTATTTCTAAACTCAGGACAAATTTAGAAACTATTTAGCTAGGGTGATTTTTAGGGGTTGTAAATGCGTAACAGATTTTGGAGGTCAAAGTTTGAAAAAGTGTGTTATTTTACATTTTTTCATCATATTTAAAAAAAATTTTTATAGTAAATGATATGATATGATGACAATAATGGTATCTTTAGAAAGACCATGATTGTGAGAAAAACAGTATATAATATGTGTGAGTACAGTAAATGAGCAAGAGGAAAATTACAGCTAAACACAGAAATGTAAAAAGTGCCCTGGTCCTTAATGGTAAGAAAATTTAAAAATGGTCTCGTCACTAAGGGGTTAAAGAACTCTTCAATCTGTTGTAGATGAAATTTCTTTCCTTCAAGTCTCAATTGATAACCTGTTTTGTTCTTTGTGCAGTCTTGTTAACAAATAGATAACATGAGTAAAAATAGCCTGTAAACAGGAGAATGGTTCCTAAAAGTTATTTTATTGCTTTTCTACTAACCTGGATGCATTGTACAGTCTTAAAGAATAGTGAAAAGTGGTTTACTTATAAAGTAATCCAAATTACCCCTGAGAGCAATCCATGACTAGGTAGAGCAGGATCAATATCCATTAATCTTACGGTCTTCATTTCCTTTCATATACTTTCATTTCACATTACATTTATTTCATAAAGATCAATACCATTACCATTTGACATGGCCTGTTGATGAGAAGGGTTGAAAACAAAGCCCCCTGCCCCCTCCCCCCCCCAAAAAAAGAAAATCCAGAACAGCCATGGAATTTCTAAATTGCTGATTTGTAAAAAGCAAGGGTTGGGGGAGTACGTTTGAGTATAAAAGTTGAAATTGAACTGTTGATATTTGTGGAATATGACATTGCTATAAACAAGGGTAATAGAGTGATGTTGAGTAGCCTCCAACCTGCAAATAAAGAGAGATCCTGTTAGGGACCAGGAACCAGACAGAGACAGAACATAGATGCAAAACACCTTTATTAATAAATAGTAAAATTACATAAACCAAAAGCAAAGTCCAGGAGGCAAGCAGGGATCAGGCACCAGAGCGGGTTGTGAGACAAGCCAGAGAGCAGCGGAGTCAGGAACCAGGAATACACTGGAAACAGGGAGTCTTCTGGGAAACAGGAAACGATTCAGGGGCAATGAGGTACTGGGACTTGCTGCTTATATAGGCTGCACTGATTAGCAACACGGCTGGATACTAACAACCAGGTGAGTAGCCGTGGAAACCGTAATGAAGGAGCTGATTGTTAGAAGCAGCTGAATAGCTCAGATACAGAGAGAGGAAGGGTTGCTGTTTTAAAACAGCAAAGAAAACCTTACAGATCCTCACCAATAAAACGGTGGCTGAAGATGAAAAACGTTTTTAAGATGCATCCAGTGATATGAACAAAATATATATATAAGAGATATCAGCAGTTCAAAAATATGGTAATACTATAAATGTATATATAAAAGGGAGTTGCTAGATCCCAAAAACACCTGGGGCTTGAGCCCAAAGGGCAACTTGATGACCCTCACACTAAAAGGTGGGATCACAACCAGGTATTCAATGTGATACTGTCACGTTACATTACTAATAGGAAGGTCTGCTCCCCACCACCTGCTCCAAACAATCATCTGGGGGCACTATCCCATCCCAATAAGTGCAGAGGACTATATTATTGATCTTTCTTTTTATAACAGATGGCGGCTTTGAGAAGCAGCTGCCTGATGTAAAATTAAAAATAAAAGCACTAATAACCTCCTGCCCCTTCACCGACGGTAGAGATCCGTAGCCCCACACCCGAGGTTTCAGCTCTCAAAGCCTCCCCCGCCACATCTGTGGATTTATAAATGGAATATACATAACAATGGACCATGTACTATATGAAATAATTGCTATCAAGGGATCCAATTGTTAGTATAGACCACAAGATCAGGGTCGACTGGTATTTAGACTTGAAATGGTATTATTTTTAAAACATTCCTTATTTAAGAGTACAGGCACACAGAAATGCTTTCTAAATTGGATAACAAAGCATATGTATGTGTTAGAGTACATCTGCTCATTAGCAGATGGCAAGAGGTTATCTTTTGTTTTATAGTATAATTAATAAGCAGTCTCCTGTCTCTGACATTTTTCCAACTGAAAAAAACAAAACATAAAAACAAATACACAATAAGGGTGTCCTCTACGGGAGGGTGGGGGGAGGCAGGTGGATCCTCTCTGGTTTTCAGTCAGATCATTATTTTGCTATATAATGCTCCCATGATTATATCATACTTTAGTAAATGCTGACTCTGTGTTACGTACCTGAGCGGTCAACTTATCCAACAATTAGAGGTCCCTGGTTTTAAAGATTACCCAATTTGTGTTAGGGGTTTCCATTCTAAGCCAGGTCTGAGCTACAGCTCTTCGTGTAATTTTATTAAGAAGTCTTTGTTCCTGAGAGTTCAGGCCTGCAGTCAATTTGTCTATGTTCCTGCCCACTACATCTGAAATGCTTTTATCCTTAATAGAAGGTCCATTGTCTCTTTTGTATTGCACAAGTGAGCATAAAATTATTTAATTCTCCTGCAACCCAAACACAGCTATACATACAAAAATACAGTTTTATAAAAAGAGTAATTCAAGGATGATATGTATATATATTCTTGAAGACATATGTTTTATATATTCTTAGCAATTTGGATTTTTTTAGATTGGATGTAAGCTTGATTTGTATGCATAACAAAAAAAAAAAAAACAACAATACATAATACAATTTGCTATAAAAAATAAAAATGAAATGAATAATAAAATCTAAAACAATATATGCTTGTGGTTTTATTTACATTTTTATAACGTATTATATATTACTACCATGTGCTTTATATGTAATGTAAAATATTTAGTACTTGATTTCCAATTTTTCAATTCAACAGTAATCCTTTAGAGAACATTGCAAGAGGAAATTAAAGGTTTTGTCTATCTCCATCTTTTGTCCTTATTAAAGTCATTCTTAATAACCTTGTGTCAGTCCCCTTTTAAATCCTTCTTCCATTGTTATGATATTGCAGCCAGAGACCCTAGTAAAAGATACTTATCATGTGGTCTTGCATGAAAGCAACTATAATGTTTATTACTTGTATTGACTTTGGAGTATGAGTGTTGAGAGGTTACTGATATGATGATAACAAATAATGGCAAATATTTATTTAGAGATTACTTTATTACAATTTTAAACCTAGTACATTTATCCAGACCTTGATGGGACAGCATTTGATCGGACCATATAATAACTTCTAAATAGATAGACTCCACAAGACATGAGATATCTGGCGCCAAGACATTAGCAGCTGCAGACTTAATACAAGTAAAATGTTACTATATTTAGGGAGGTAAGGGGAGGCAAGGGGGCTAGATGGTGGTTTTGTCACTATAGGGTCAGGAATGCATGTTTGTGTTCCAGAGCCAATAGTGTTCCTTTAAGTCCTGCAAGTTGCAAAGTGGGGCCTCCATGGATCAAATTTGTTGTTCCAGCATATCTCACATATGCTCAATTGAATTGTGACCTGGGGTATTTGGAGGCAAAGGTAAGACTTTGAAGTCTTTGTAATGTTCCTCAAACCATGCCTTAACATTTTTTGCATTTTGGCAGGGTGAATTATCCTGTTTAAAGCAGCCAATACCATAACGGAACACCGTTGCCATGAAGGAATGTACGTGGTCTGCAACAATCTCTAGGTAGGTGGTATATGTCAAAGTAGCATCCACATGAGTGCCAGAACCCAATATTTTCCAGCAGAACATTGCCCAGAGCATAACACTGCCTCTGCCAGTCTGCCATCTTTCCATAGTGCATCCTACTGCCTTCTCTTCCTTAGGAAAACGATGTACATGCACCCAGCCATCCACCTTATCTAACAGAAAACGTGATTCCTCAGACCAGGCATTGTTCCATTGTCCAGTTCTGACGCTCACGTCCCCATTGAAGGCACTTTCATGGACAATCTGACCAGTCTGCAGGTACGTAGCCACCTGTTGGTGGTTTTGATGTTGTGACTGATCAATATGTGTATATGACATGTGCCATTGTAATGATATAATCAATGATATTCATTTAACCTGACTGTGGTTTTGATGTGGTGGCTGAACAGTTTATGTGTGTGTGTGTGTATATATATATATATATATATATATATATATATATATATATATATATATATACACACACACACACACACACACACACACACACACACACACATACTGATCAGCCACCACATCAAAACCACAGACAGGTTAAATGAATATCATTACAATGGCACATATATACACTGATCAGCCACCACATCAAAACCACAGACAGGTAAATGAATATCATTACAATGGCACATGTCATATACACACATTGATCGGCACAAATTATATATATATATATATATATATATATACATATATACACACACACACACACACATACACACACACATATATACATATACACACACCCCCCCCCCCACACACACATGTATACCTGTCCTACTATTCCACCCAACTATTAAATATTTTCTCATGATGACTCCAGAGAAGTTCCATAATATGTGGATGATGATTTGCACAAATTGCACAAATTGATTGCATTTTAAAACTTAAGACAAAGCAACTTAGCTTAATGAAAATGCATTTTAAAATGGTCTGGTTTTTGAAAAAATAATTGCTCCTTAAGCTTCTATTTCCATCAGTAAATTGACTGACTATTTATCTGCATGCACAGTAACGGTGGGAGTACTTGAATTACAGTCAGCACAAATAATTTACAAGCACTAGTCACTTGTTTTCTACAGAAAATCTAAAATTCATGCATGTGCTTGAGATGTTATGATTTTTAATGTATATATATATATATATATAAATAAAAATATAGTGACAAACTTACTTCCCTGTGTATGTTTGTCCAGTATCTTTTGGCAACTGCACAGCCCTCTAGCGTAAGGAAACCAGGCCAAGACAAAGTCCAGTTTCAAAGGCCTCTGGCCTGTTTATTTTCTGTTGTTAAGAAGTAACAGGATACAACTGCAGTTATAAAGTTGCTCACAGCCCCTACAGTTGAAGCTAATGACCTTGTTAGGCAATGAGCCAGAATTCCTCAGAAAACCTGGGCTGTTCTCATGCACAGCCACTCTGACAGTGGGTGGAGAATCGTCCCACCCTGCTCTTCCGAATACTCCACCCCAGGGACACAAATAACAAAACTATATAACTCCTTAAGGACGGAGGACGGTTCAGGACCGCCATCGGCATTTTTGCCTTGACGACCGCTGACGGTCCTGAACCGTCTTAACTTTAAGATGTACTTACCCGATCGCCGTCGTTCCCCCGGCGGCGATCGGCGGTGCTCCCGGTGTGGGGAGACTGCCTGCAGCCCAGACAGTCTCCCCATGGCGGATTAGGACCCCTGTGGCCATGTGATCGCCCAACAGGGCGACCACATGGTCACAATAGGTGTCCATGTGTCTGCCTGCAGGGGGACTGTCTGTGCTGACAGGCAGTCTCCCTGCAACTGTAAAATCATAAAAAAATAAAATAAAGTTAATGTTAATTAAAAAAAAAATAATAATTATATTATTGTATATGTCTATATATCATATATATATATATATATATAATGTCATGCTAAGTGTATTTTTATATTAATATGTACATAGATTAATATAAAAATACACTTATAATTAAATTACACGAGTATATATATATATAATATATATAATAACTATATTGTATATATATATTATTCTAAAATACAAATAATAAGTAATTTAAATTAAATTAAACATGTAAAAATAATACAAATTTAAACAAAAATTTTATATATATATATACACAAAATTTTATTCTAACTGTATTTTGATATATATATATATATTTATATAAAAATACACTTAGAATGAAATTGTATATATATCTATGTATATATAAATAAATAAAAAGAATACGAACTATTCATATGGCCATATAAAAAATTACATAAATAATTATATAAATATACATGTAGACTTCAAATATATAAATATGCATATATATTTAAATTCTACGTGCGTATTTATGTAATATTTTTACATAATTAAGTTATTTTATTGATTGCAATTTAAGGGACCTGCCTGACAACCCAGGCCGAAAGTCCAGAGAATTTAATTTGCTATCACTGTATTTTACCCTGTAACGTTCTACGACACCCTAAAACCTGTACATGGGGGGTACTGTTTTACTCGGGAGACTTCGCTGAACACATATATTAGCGATTCAAAACAGTAAAACATATCACAGCGATGATATTGTCAGTGAAAGTGACTTTTTGCATTTTTTACACACAAACAGCACTTTTACTGATGATATAATTGTTGTGATACATTTTCCAGTTTTGAAACACTAATATTTGTGTTCAGCAAAGTCTCCTGAGTATAACAGTACCCCCCATATACAGAATTTATAGCGTTTTTGAAAGTTACAGGGTCAAATATATGGGTCAAATATTTTTACATTGAAAATGGCCAGGTTGGTTACGTTGCCTTTGAGAGCGTATGGTAGCCCAGGAATGAGAATTACCCCCATGATGGCATACCATTTGCAAAAGAAGTCAACCCAAGGTATTGCAAATGGGGTATGTCCAGTCTTTTTTAGTAAAAATAGAAATCCAGCGCACTCACTTATCAACTAAACAGCTACTTTGATGCTGACAGATTTGACTAGTTTTATTAAAAACACCTAATCTAGGCAAAAAATAACGGGGGTTTAGTTACACTATATGATCATACATTGCATAAGCCTGCCACAAACGTCAATGTACCCCATCTTTGGCAGGTCTCCCTGCAACTGTAAAATCATAAAAAAAATAAAGTTAATGTTATTTAAAAAAATAATAATTATATATGTGTATGTGACGAAACCAATCTCGCCGCATTGCATTGGAGGAGCCTGGTTGCCTGCCTGCTGTCTTTGGACTATGGACCATACTTTAAAATACTTATTTTCCCTGCAGAAAGGCTGATTCGTGTCTTTTCTGCCGGGGTATTCAGTAGACTTTATCTACCGAACAAACTACCGATTGCACGACCCCCTGGGAGCTGGAGTGTGCCGCCAATTGACCACCCTGAAGTTGCGGTTAACCGCAGCTTAATTGACGAAGGCAGGGTGGTCTTTGTTCGTCAACCGAACACGTGGCGGCGGCCATTTTACAAGTACCGTACGGCCAGCGGTGTTCGGCTCCTAATCTATGGAACTATAAACGGACACTTATTTGCACGAACACCGCTGAGCCATCCGTCTCCTGGTTCCTATTCGTGGGGATGTAGCCGAACAGCCGTTCATACGGTAGTTATTTTTACGTGAACTGTGGTAACCCAGATAGCTATGCCATGGAGCCTATTCGTGTGATTAAAGACTTTGGCTCCATGGCGATTAAACTGTATTCTTGTGGTCTAGGTGCCATTCACCTAATAATGTGCACCCAGACCTGAGCTATCTGGGGATATGTAACATGTCTGAGTTTAATGTGATAGAAGTGACTTTATATATTTTAAAGCATATACTGTATTTAGGTCCCCACATGTGTAATGGAGTTTTGTCTTTGTGCTGGGAGATAATTGGATTACTTCTCCAATTATCTCCAGGGCAGAAGGGAGGAAACCAGGATGCATTGTGGGGATGTTTTACTTCTGTTTGTCCTGAAATGCCAAGTGTCTGTCTTTTGTTACAGTCTTCCATTTGGTCCCCTAGGGGAGTGTCCACCAGGTGGGAGACCTGCATAAATACTGGGGCAGGTAGCCCTCAATAAACAGACCACTGCTTGACCCTCAACACGGAGCCTTGTCTCGTTCTTGGGGGGATTCACTGTATGCTGCTGGAGATTGATTGCTAGGAGTGTAAGCTGATGTATGCTTTTCCTGTTCGTCTGCTAGCAGCTATTCGTGAGGTTCCAGTTTGGAGTGCTACCTTATTCCCTTGTATGCAGTTCGGGAGTTTGGTGCATTCATTTATATCCGAATTCGTGAGTTTTGATGTTCTGCAGTAGCTGTGCCTTTCTGAGAAAAGGGGATTATCGCCTAAACGGATTTTTACCCCTTTTCTGCTGAAACGGTCCGTTACAGTGTGTATATATATATATATATATATATATATATATATATAAAAATGTCTATATATCATATATATATATATATATATATATATATATATATATAATGTCATGCTAAGTGTATTTTTATATTAATATGTACATAGATTAATATAAAAATACACTTAAAATTAAATTACACACATGTATATATATATATATATATTGTATATAATAAATACACAAGATCCAGCGCACTCTCCTATCTACTAAACAGCAACTTCAATGTTGACAGATTTGATTAGTTTGTAAAAGTTTTTTTTAAAAACACCTAATCTAGGCAAAAAAATGGGGATTTAGTTACATTATATGATCATACATTGCATAAGCCTGCCACAACGTCAATGTACCCCATCTTTGGCAGGTCCTACTCTCACAGTCTAATGTCTGCTCTTATGAGATTAACCACTTACTTGGGAAAAAAATCCATCTGAGGCTCTCTGCAGTACAAGGCTAAATAGGGACCTGAGATGAGGCACCTGTAACAGGGAGGGGTGCAGAACCAAGGAGTTGGCTAGACTCCCAAATATATATAGGAAACATGGGGGGGATTTAATATGGCCCCCAGCAGCACCCCATTTAAGCATGTTTAGGTGAGTGCAACCATCCCCCCCATGTTTCCTATATATATTTGGGAGTCTAGCCAACTCCTTGGTTCTGCACCCCTCCCTGTTACAGGTGCCTCATCTCAGGTCCCTATTTAGCCTTGTACTGCAGAGAGCCTCAGATGGAATTTTTTCCCAAGTAAGTGGTTAATCTCATAAGAGCAGACATTAGACTGTGAGAGTAGGACCTGCCAAAGATGGGGTACATTGACGTTGTGGCAGGCTTATGCAATGTATGATCATATAATGTAACTAAATCCCCATTTTTTTGCCTAGATTAGGTGTTTTTTAAAAAAAACTTTTACAAACTAATCAAATCTGTCAACATTGAAGTTGCTGTTTAGTAGATAGGAGAGTGCGCTGGATCTTGTGTATTTATTGTATAATATGGCCCCCAGCAGCACCCCATTTAAGCATGTTTAGGTGAGTGCAACCATCCCCCCCATGTTTCCTATATATTGTATATGTGTATATATATATATATATATATATATATATAATAAAATACAAATAATAAGTAATTTAAATATGTAAAAATAATAATAAAAATGTAAACAAAAATTATATATCTATACGAAATTTTATTCTAACTGTATTTTGATATTAATATATATTTATATCAAAATACACTTAGAATGAAATTGTATATATAAATAAATAAAAAGAATACGAACTATTCATATGGCCATATAAAAAAATTACATAAATTATATAAATATACACGTAGACTTCAAATATATAAACATGCATATATATTTAAATTCTACATGCGCATTTATGTATGTATTTATGTAATATTTTTACATAATTAAGTTATTTTATTGATTGCAATTTAAGGGACCTGCCTGCCAACCCAGGCCGAAAGTCCAGAGAATTTAATTTGCTATCACTGTATTTTACCCTGTAACGTTCTACGACACCCTAAAACCTGTACATGGGGGGTATTGTTTTACTCAGGAGACTTCGCTGAACACAAATATTAGTGATTCAAAACAGTAAAACATATCACAGCGATGATATTGTCAGTGAAAGTGACTTTTTTTTTGCATTTTTCACACACAAACAGCACTTTTACTGATGATATAATTGTTGTGATACATTTTCCAGTTTTGAAACACTAATATTTGTGTTCAGCAAAGTCTCCTGAGTATAACAGTACCCCCCATGTACAGAAATTATAGCGGTCAAATATATTATAGGGTCAAATATATGGGTCAAATATTTTTACATTGAAAATGGCCAGGTTGGTTACGTTGCCTTTGAGAGCGTATGGTAGCCCAGGAATGAGAATTACCCCCATGATGGCATACCATTTGCAACCCAAGGTATTGCAAATGGGGTATGTCCAGTCTTTTTTAGTAACCACTTAGTCACAAACACTGGCCAAAATTAGCGTTCAATTTAGTTTTTTACTTTTTTCACACACAAACAAATATGAACGCTAACTTTGGCCAGTGTTTGCGACTAAGTGGCTACTAAAAAAGACTGGACATACCCCATATTGAATACCCTGGGTTGTCTACTTTAAAAAAATATATGTACATGTGGGGTGTTATTCAGCGATTTATGAAAGATAATAGTGTTACAATGTCACTACTGATACATTTTAAAAATTTATGTTTTGAAACCGCAATATCCTACTTGTACTTATAGCCCTATAACATGCAAAAAAAATAGCAAAAAGCATGTAAACACTGGGTATTTTTAAACTCAGGAAAAAATGTTGAATCTATTTAGCAGTTTTTTTCATTCGCTTTTGTATATGAGTAAAATATTTTTCACATAAAGTCAAAAAAACATGTATTTTTTTCAATTTTTCATCATATTTTTTCAATTTTTTTAAATTAAATTACATGAGATTATATAAATAATGGTATGTAAAGAAAGCCCCTTTTGTCCTTAAAAAAATATATATATAATTTGTATGGGAACAGTAAATGAGAGAGCGGAAAATTACAGCTAAACACAAACACCACAAAAGTGTAAAATGATGCCTGGTCGCAAATGTACAACATCGCAAAAACAGTCCGGTCCTTAAGGGGTTAAACTGAACTTTCCCTGAGGCTGCGTGTGCTTACCCACATGTCAGGATAGTGGCTGCGCGAAAGTCTGGGTGCCAGATATACACCCTTGACCACCATCCCCAACACTCTGAAATGGTTTGCTTTGCTCCAGAGTACATATTTTTTACCTAGGTGAGGTGTTTTTAAGTAGTACTATTTAGGATTTGAAATCACTGTTTAGTTAATAAGCGAGTGCACTGGTTTGTGTATTTTGGTCCAAGTAGCACCCTATAATATATGCATGTTTAGGTGAGTGCAGCCCTCCTGACTTTGTTTGTGTATATATACCTATGTTACGGTTGCCTTCAGGCTGGCTGGAAGTTGGACCGTAGAGAGGATGCTCCTAGCGCTCACCAAAGGACCATCAGCACCGTAGCCACCATAAGCACTGCGAACTCCACGAACCACCGCTGCTGGGCTGGTATCTCGCCGTCTGCTCTGCGCCCTGGACCTACGACCAGGCTCCAGGTTCCAATAGGTGAACCTCTCCCTTCTGTAGAGCGAAGCAGGATCAGGAACAAGAGCTCTTACAAGAGCTCAGTAGCTAAGGGAGTATGACGAGCATAGCAATCCCTGTAGTGATTATAGATGTCCCCTACAAACATGAGTCACGGCTACAAGTTAGAGGGTCAGAAGAGGTCTGAGGTGCTGGAACACCCAGCCTGGCTTTTATTGAGGTTACGTGCAAACAGGACACTCCCAGGGGGAGGCATAAAATCACCAATCACACATCTGGTGCAGCCCACACATTCCCTCCCCTCAGATAAACAGTTAAACCAATTATTACATACAATAAAAATAGTTTTTACACACACACACTGTAACTTTAAAACCATACATTCATATTCAGACTCAGCATACATCAAACATAAACACTTCCAAAAATCAGGCAAATCCCTCCAGTGGATCAAAAGTTAGCTGGAAGTCCTTTATGACCGACCGCAAGCACAATTTCCTGCCCAAAACAGTTCCATAGATTTGGGCTGTGCGGTCGGTCAATTTCATGCCGAAAAACAGCACTTAGAAGAACGGGACTTAGTCTCTGGAGCTGCAAGTTCAGTATGGGAGAAGGTAAGGGTCAGCGGTGTTCGGTAAAATGTGTAGCCGGTTTTAGTTCCACAGAATCTTTAGCATACACCGCTGACCGTGTTCGAATGACTAAAATGGCCGCCGCCACGTGTTCGGCTGTCGAATGGCGGCCACCCAGCGCTCGACAATTAACCGGCAGTAACCTCACAGCCTGGGAGGTAAATTGCCTGCACACTTTAACTTCTGGGTGGTCCGCCTGTGTGGTACTTGGTTCAGTAAGCCCCATTTACTGAACCAAGTGGGGGAAAGCCAGGAACAAGTTATTTTACAGGTCTGGGGACATAGTCTTAAAGGGGCATTGTTCAGCAAAGTCACAATATGTCCCCAGACGGTTCTTAAAGGGCCATACACACCCAATAAAAGTTAATACGTTTTCAGGGGCACAATCTTCCAGGGGCCATAGTCATGAGGGAGGAGGCTGGCAAATAGGCTTCTCCACAATCCAGGGAAGCAGGGCAATTTTCCATTTAAAGTGCCAGTTACAAATAGCAGTTTGTAACAACCTAAACATGCATATATTATAGGGTGCTACTTGGACCAAAATACACAAACCAGTGCACTCGCTTATTAACTAAACAGTGATTTCAAATCCTAAATAGTACTATTTAAAAACACCTCACCTAGGTAGAAAATAATGGGGGTTTGGCTACATTATATGATCATACATTGCATAAGCCTGCCAACTGCATCAAAGTACCCCATTCTTGGCAGGTCCTACTCTAGCAGCCTAATGCTTGCTCTTATGAGATTAATCCACTTACTTGGGAAACGCTTCCTTACTGGGACTCTCTGCAAGTCAAGGCTAAATAGGATCCTGGAATGAGACACCTGTGACAGGGAGGGGTGCAAAACCCAGGGGTTGGCCTAGACCCCCACAATTATGAACAAAGTCAGGAGGGCTGCACTCACCTAAACATGCATATATTATAGGGTACTATTTAGGATTTGAAATCACTGTTGAGTTAATAAGCGAGTGCACTGGTTTGTGCATTTTGTATTTTGGTCCCAGTAGCACCCTATAATATATGGTGATCCTGATGAAAGTCCACAAGATGGACTGAAATGTTGATCTGTTTTAACCATTTGAATAAAAGTTATATTTCATGGAAATCCGAGAGTGCAACCAACTATTTTTCTATTTGGATGTTCAAGCCCTGGTGCTGCACACGGTTTGGTTATTTTGGAGCCTGAGTGCAAGGTACAGTCTTACTTTTATATATATATAATTTCATTGTAAGTGGGCAAATAGTACTTTGTATAGGATGTGGATACAAAGGTGCTGAATTTAATCCAGACACCAATAAATCCAAATTCTGACCACATTTGGCTTCAGTGAATATGAGAGTTGCAGTCATTTCCACTGGCTTTTGTCTCAAATCCATTGCTTAGTAAATAACCCCATATGTATCGCAAATTGTATTATTTTTCATTATGAGTTTTCTTTTATTTTTTTTGTTATGTTGTGGAAAATGATACCAGTGATACACAAATATTTCATGTGGTTTTGTTGGAGGCCTGCTAAAGGGCTTCTGTCTCGGGGTTAACAATAAGTGTTTTTTACATGGTTAAATGCTGAATCTAATGCTAACGATCAGTAAATAATTGCAAAACAAATAAGGGTAAAAACACAACAATTATGACAATTATGCCAATTATCACTCAATAATAAAGTGATGCTATAAGCAGATAATGAATTAAAAGCAGTCTAAGTGCTTTTCCCACTGCTTACGGTGAGAGACCATATTCTTAATACTAAATAAATGCAAGTTGGTTGCACACGCACTTAGCATACAAGGCACATATTTTGCGGTTTATAGACCAGCTATAATCTTTGTTGAGTCAACAAACACATACAGCTAATAACATAGTAAAGTAGAAATAAACACCACTCTTGATATGCACACAAATATAAAACACATCTAAATTTTCTATAATTACTGGAATATCACAGATGCAGGTTCAATACATTTAAATACATTTTTAAAATTGTGAATTAATGTCACAATCATTGTCTTATGTCTTTAATTTATTTTCATGTTAGAGATTAATGGTTTATCTTTGTTTCATTCTATATATGTAGAGTGTTACGGTGTTATGAAAATATTTTTTTTTTGTTCTTCCATCAGAAATTGATTGTGATTGTTTGTGATAATTATCCACAAGGTTCTACCAGTCTATCAATACTTGTTTGAACTCAATACATAATTAAGATTTATTTCTTGACAGTTTTACATTCTGTCACGTTTATGATAAAATGACTGTTTTCAATTTACTATTTAATTTAGCTAGTGCTGTTTTTGTATTTGTGTCACGGTGCATAAACTCTGTAAAATTAAGTCATTGAGTAATAAGTGAATTTTATAGTTTTTTTTTAAAATTAAATTGAAATTAAAATTGCTATATGAGAAAAGAAAAATGTTTAGACCAGAGATATTTTTTTTTATATTAGCCTGTCTGTTCTACCTTTCATACAATCTGCCTGGAGGGCTTTTTACAAAATTGTTATTTTTTCTCTGTTATTATTTATATGGAAAAATCGAATATAACATTTTTTTTTGCGGAAACAAACCTCTTCAAGATATCACAATTATGTTATAGTCTCTTCAAGCTTGAAATGGTTTGCTTTGCTCCAGAGTATAAATAAGTGTTCTAAAATAAACTTAGTCAGTTGCTCTCTTTTTAAAATCTGAATCACATGAAGTCTCTGTTCTCCCAATAAACAATGTCATACAGTCATATTCAGCCAATAATTCTAAAGAGACATTCTCTAAAGTTAAATTAACATTTATGTTATTTGTGTGACAAGGTTTCCAAATTGTTAGCTCAAATTATAGGCTAAAGAACTAGAACATTAAATTATCATAATTTGGTCTAACATACAATTGTCATTATGATGAATAGCTTTTCAGCTCTTTAAATATGTATAATTTATATTTTTTATGTTTCTCTTTAAAAACAAAATGCAAAAATGTAAATAGATCTTTATATTTATGTTTTATCACAGCTACTACATCTTTCTGGTGTCATTCCCTTATAAAAAAACAAGCATCTCTACATTCTAATTGTAATCTTGCATTGTGGCATTCTACTGAGCATGGCATCGTATTGATGAACAAGACACAATACCAATAAGAGATTACTTTTTGATGCGTATTGGCACACTAGTACTGTACATACTTAAACTGCAGATTGAATTTATGGTATGACCCACTGAGCCTTTCATTCTTACAAGGGCCATAAACCGTGAAGCATTCATGTGTGAAATAATACTATCAATAATCATAAAATAAATATCCCCAGGGTGTACCTGTAATCCAGTGAAATCTACATATGCCCTTTTTTGTTAAAATTTTTGACATTATTACATATGTTTTATTGACAGATATTTATGCAACTGAGCATTTTTAGAATCAGAATATGTTCTTAAGAAAACTAATATGAATATATTTTCTGTTGCTCAATAACATTTTCTTATAAGTTATAGAACTGTTGAACAGAGTGAACACCAAACCTCTTAGAAAAATTACCAGGGAAGGAAAAAGACTTTAGCATTTCAGACTTAAAGGAACATGAAAATGTGTTGTGTAGTATTTGTTTTCACATTAACGTATACTTGGTTTTCACCTATTAGATTTGTTTTACACCATTTATTACACTTTTTATGCTTTCTAATAATTTTTAACTATGTTATTAGTTCCTGGCACATCCAACTTAAATTTTGGACAACTACTCCAAACCATATCCCTGGTGGGGATTATACCACCCATATGCAGATATTTGAGCGATATACCACGCTATCAAATATAAGTAAAATACATTAATTTATTTTTATATAAATTGTGCTTACAGTGAGCATTATTGTATCTCTTTGTTTTTTGTTTTTTTTATATAAACATCTGTACACTGAGACACTGGCCTTCAGAGTTTTTTTTTTATATCAATCAGTGGGGATTGTACCTCTGCAAGCAATTTTACTTAGAGCTAGTTTAAGCTCTACGAAATATGAGTGCAATTCCAATTACCATTATTGAGAGTTTTATCTTCCTGCTTAAACAGTCTACACTATTATCTTTCATTTTGTATCCCTTTACATATGTTAACAAGCACCGTAATCAAGAACTGATACATATCAAGAATTTAAAAGCAGCTGGGATTGTGATCATTGGACTGTGAATACTGGACTTTATACGTTTATTTATTATTTATTCCATATATATTTACTCATTTTATCTTTATATCTATCCATTAGCACAACTTGTTTTTGTGTATTTTATATATTCCTAACCCTATAGTGTTAAAACCATCATTTAGGTGGCTGGCCCTGACTTAGCCCCCTTAAAAAGGTTTAAAACCTACCTTATTCCCAGTGCAGTGCAGCCCTCCTTGCTGACATGAGAATTTATGATTTCAGTCAATCCAATGCTTTCCCATCGGGAAAGCATTGAATTGGCTGAAATCTACAAGAAGGCGGGATGGGGTGGGTTGCTCCAGGAAGCACTTCCACTGACCATCTAAGGAGTGGCCACTGGAGGTGTCCCTATAGGGGAATGTAAACACTGCCTGAAAAGGCAGTGTTTACACTAAAATGCCTGCAGGGAATGATTATACTCACCAGAATAACTCCATTAAGCTGTAGGTGCTCTGGTGATTATAGGGTCCCTTTAATAAGTACTGTAGCTGTTTGATGAAAATGTTCCTTCAATAAATACATACAATGACTTCAACTTTCCAATAATATTTATACATTTCAAATATACTGTGCAAGGAAATATTCATGTTTTTTTCTCTGAAACATTATAGCACACTATGTATAGATAAAAAAACAAAAACAAACACTAACTGGGTTATTCACTAAACAGTGTTTTGGTATGGATAAACAAAATCCTGTGAAAATGACCTTGAGAGAAGTACGACTTGTCTGTTAAAGAGCTGTGATTGGTTGGTTTACTAGCCAATTAATCAGAGCGCTCTTACTGATATTACATTTCACTTCCCAAGTGAAGTAATAGCTGACATAGTGTGGGAAACCCTTTATAGGGCTTTCCACACTATGAGAGCTCAGTCTGCTCTGAGCCTTCATGAGACAAAGATGGATTAATTTTATTTCATCAGGTTTTTTATTTTTCAGTCATTTTGGTTTTTACTAATCATTTTTTTTTCATTAGTTGAGTCAATTATTATGGATATGGACTAGGGCTTTTTGGGGACTGAAGATGAGAAGAATTAGAAGAAAGAAGACTTCTGATGGTAAGTGTAATTTGAAAAAAGGGATACAGCTAGGAGCTAAAAGGAAACAGACAACACATAGTGACGTACAATTAAATTAAATGACACGCTGCAATGATGGTTGCACTCACAAGATATGAATGAAATAAACGCCTTGAAATCCACTGAGGGATATTGCTGGACCGCTTTCACTGGAGGATGGCGGATGAATAGGCAGACTCAGAAGGCTCAGGAGGCAATCAGGAACCAAATGGTATAAAAAGAAAGTTTATTGAGGCACAATAGCCCAATAAAATAAAAATTCATATGTAAAAACAAATTAAATGCTCCTTCGCGTGGTTTAGTGATGCCGGGTGCCAGTGTATGACATCATATTCCGGTGCCCGGCTTTACTTCAGACGGCGCGCGCGAGGGAGCAGCAACCCTGAGCTTCCTCGCTGGCTGTGTAAGTGCTAGCAGAGTAGGCACCTGCAATATGGGGAAAGCAGGTGCATACTCTGCTATAACACCAGCATGTACTTGTCACGGTTCTCACCAGATAGACAGACGGCCAGACGCGGTCGCTCCTGGAGTTCCCAACAGGGGACTTGAACCAGGGAACTTCTCAGTCCTGGTCCTGCTTTCTGCCTCTGAGCCACAGCAGCTTTATACAGCGACTACTGATTCCGGTCCTGTTCATCCTGGCATGGCTACTACACTGGGGGCTGCACCTTGACTTGGCTGTGCTTCACCTGACCCTGATTAGACATCAGCAGGGTATTTAAGCTCAGCCTCGCCCTGCGCTCAGCGTCAAGTCTTTGATCCTGTTTCGTACCAGTGTTCCTGTTGTTTCATCTGCTTCGTATTATTGACCCCGGCTTCTGACTAAGTTTACTCTGACCTCTGGTATCCCTTGACTTTGGCTACTCCTCGTTGTTCCTGTCCTCTGGCATCCTTTGACCTCGGCTATCTCTCGACTATCCTGCTGGTTCAGTCCTTGCCTGTACTGTGTATTGGTACTTCATCCTGCACAGCCCCCGTGCACAGACCCACAGGCCGGGTGAATTCTTACCTGACCACCTTGGCCTGTGACTATCTGCAAGGGTGAGCAACATATCTGCGCTACAGACTCCCAACTCAGGTAAGACCCTGACAGTACTCACGCCTCGGCGGGCCGCAAAGACAGTCCTTGTGGGCCGCATGTGGCCCCTGGGCCGCGAGTTTGACATGCTTGATTTATAGGATATGTTTGTCCCTTTTTTCACTGTACATCACCTGTCTACCTTTGGAGGAAATAATATGCACTGTAAACAGATATCTTGATTCCTTAGTACATTTCATGACCACATACAGTGCCCTGCAAAAGTATTCACCCCCCTTTGCATTTTTCGTGTTTTGTTGCCTCACAACCTGGAATTAACATGGATTGTTTGAGGATTTGCATCATTTAATTTACAGAACATGCCCACAACTTTGAAGATTTTTTTATTTTTATTTTTGTGAAGCAATAGTACTTCTCAACAACATTGTCCTTTACTTGTTTGGAGAGTTCCTTGGTCTTCATGGCAGTGTTTGGTTAGTGGTGCCTCTTGCTTAGGTGTTGCAGCCTCTGGGGCCTTTAAAAAAAAAGGTGTGTGTATACAGGGAGTGCAGAATTATTAGGCAAATGAGTATTTTGACCACATCATCCTCTTTATGCATGTTGTCTTACTCCAAGCTGTATAGGCTCGAAAGCCTACTACCAATTAAGCATATTAGGTGATGTGCATCTCTGTAATGAGAAGGGGTGTGGTCTAATGACATCAACACCCTATATCAGGTGTGCATAATTATTAGGCAACTTCCTTTCCTTTGGCAAAATGGGTCAAAAGAAGGAGTTGACAGGCTCAGAAAAGTCAAAAATTGTGAGATATCTTGCAGAGGGATGCAGCAATCTTAAAATTGCAAAGCTTCTGAAGCGTGATCATCGAACAATCAAGCGTTTCATTCAAAATAGTCAACAGGGTCGCAAGAAGCGTGTGGAGAAACCAAGGCGCAAAATAACTGCCCATGAACTGAGAAAAGTCAAGCGTGCAGCTGCCAAGATGCCACTTGCCACCAGTTTGGCCATATTTCAGAGCTGCAACATCACTGGAGTGCCCAAAAGCACAAGGTGTGCAATACTCAGAGACATGGCCAAGGTAAGAAAGGCTGAAAGACGACCACCACTGAACAAGACACACAAGCTGAAACGTCAAGACTGGGACAAGAAATATCTCAAGACTGATTTTTCCAAGGTTTTATGGACTGATGAAATGAGAGTGAGTCTTGATGGGCCAGATGGATGGGCCCGTGGCTGGATTGGTAAAGGGCAGAGAGCTCCAGTCCGACTCAGACGCCAGCAAGGTGGAGGTGGAGTACTGGTTTGGGCTGGTATCATCAAAGATGAGCTTGTGGGGCCTTTTCGGGTTGAGGATGGAGTCAAGCTCAACTCCCAGTCCTACTGCCAGTTTCTGGAAGACACCTTCTTCAAGCAGTGGTACAGGAAGAAGTCTGCATCCTTCAAGAAAAACATTATTTTCATGCAGGACAATGCTCCATCACACGCGTCCAAGTACTCCACAGCGTGGCTGACAAGAAAGGGTATAAAAGAAGAAAATCTAATGACATGGCCTCCTTGTTCACCTGATCTGAACCCCATTGAGAACCTGTGGTCCATCATCAAATGTGAGATTTACAAGGAGGGAAAACAGTACACCTCTCTGAACAGTGTCTGGGAGGCTGTGGTTGCTGCTGCACGCAATGTTGATGGTGAACAGATCAAAACACTGACAGAATCCATGGATGGCAGGCTTTTGAGTGTCCTTGCAAAGAAAGGTGGCTATATTGGTCACTGATTTGTTTTTGTTATGTTTTTGAATGGCAGAAATGTATATTTGTGAATGTTGAGATGTTATATTGGTTTCACTGGTAATAATAAATAATTGAAATGGGTATACCGTATATACTCGAGTATAAGCCGACCCAAATATAAGCCGAGGCCCCTAATTTTATCCCAAAAAACTGGGAAAACTTATTGACTCGAGTATAAGACTAGGGTGGGAAATGCAGCAGCTACTGGTAAATTTCTAAATAAAATTAGATCCTAAAAAAAATATATTTATTTAATATTTATTTACAGTGTGTGTATAATGAATGCAGTGTGTGCGTATGTGTGTGCATGAATGCAGTGTGTGTGTGCATGAATGCAGTGTGTGTGTGCATGAATGCAGTGTGTGTGCATGAATGCAGTGTGTGTGTATGAATGCAGTGTGTGAATGCAGTGTGTGCAGGGCCGGTGCAAGGATATTTGCCGCCGTAGGCAAAACATTTTTTGCCGCCCCCTCCCCCCCCCATATGTCCTGACTTCCCCTCCTCCTCCCTCAGTGGTCCTTACCTCCCCACCGTGTTCCTTCACTCCCCCCCCCCAGTGGTCCTGACTCACCCCTCCCCTAGTGGTCCTTACTTCCCCCTCCCCTCCCATAGTGGTCCTTATCCCCCTTCTCCCTCCCATAGTGTTCCTTATCCCCCCCATCCCTCCCATAGAGGTCCATATACCCCCCCCCTCCCTCCCATAGTGGTCCTTATACCCCCCTCCCTCCCATAGTGGTCCTTATCCCACCCCCTCCCATAGTGGTCCTTATCCCCCCTCCCTCCCATAGTGGTCCTTATCCCCCCTCCCTCCCATAGTGGTCCTTATACCCCCCCTCCCTCCCATAGTGGTCCTTATCCCCCCCTCCCTCCCATAGTGGTCCTTATCCCCCCCCCCTCCCTCCCATAGTGGTCCTTATCCCCCCCCCCTCCCTCCCATAGTGGTCCTTATACCCCCCTCCCTCCCATAGTGGTCCTTATCCCCCCCTCCCTCCCATAGTGGTCCTTATACCCCCCCTCCCTCCCATAGCGGTCCTTATACCCCCCTCCCTCCCATAGTGGTCCTTATACCCCCCCCTCCCATAGTGGTCCTTATACCCCCCCCCCTCCCATAGTGGTCCTTATACCCCCCCCCTCCCATAGTGGTCCTTATACCCCCCCCTCCCATAGTGGTCCTTATACCCCCCCCTCCCATAGTGGTCCTTATACCCCCCCCCTCCCATAGTGGTCCTTATACCCCCCCTCCCTCCCATAGCGGTCCTTATACCCCCCCTCCCTCCCATAGTGGTCCTTATACCCCTTTTTTTGTTATTATTAATTTTTTTATTATTATTTTTATATTATTATTTCTTATTTTATTAATATATTTTTTTTTCGGCCCCCCTCCCTGCTTGATATATGGCAGGGAGGGGGGCTCTCCTTCCCTGGTGGTCCAGTGGCAGTTCAGTGGGGGGGGAGAGGGGGACTGGCAGAGCTGTAACTTACCTGTTCTGCAGCTCCTGTCAGCTCTCTCCTCCTCTGCGCCGTCCGTTCTGCTCTTCTGTCAGCTCCCAGTGTAAATCTCGCGAGAGCCGCGGCTCTCGCGAGATTTACACTGGGAGCTGACCGAGGTGCTGACCGGACGGCGCAGAGGAGGAGAGAGCTGACAGGAGCTGCAGGAAAGGTAAGTTACAGCTCTGCCAGCCCCCCTCTCCCCCCAGTCTGTATTATGGCAATGCAAATTGCCATAATATAGACCTTGACTCGAGTATAAGCCGAGTTGGGGTTTTTCAGCCCAAAAAATGGGCTGAAAAACTCGGCTTATACTCGAGTATATACGGTATATGTTTTTTGTTAAGTTGCCTAATAATTATGCACAGTAATAGTCACCTGCACACACAGATATCCCCCTAAAATAGCTATAACTAAAAACAAACTAAAAACTACTTCCAAAAATATTCAGCTTTGATATTAATGAGTTTTTTGGGTTCATTGAGAACATGGTTGTTGTTCAATAATAAAATTAATCCTCAAAAATACAACTTGCCTAATAATTCTGCACTCCCTGTATGTAATGACAGATCATGTGACACTTAGATTGCACAGAGGTGGACATCATTTAACTAATTATGTGACTTCTGAAGGTAATTGGTTGCACCAGAGCTTTTTATGGGCTAAATAACAAAGGGGGTGAATACATACGCACATGGCAATTTTCTGTTTTCTATTTTTAAAAAATAGTTTTATGTATATTTTTCTCATTTCACTTCACCAACTTAGACTATTATGTTCTGACCCATCACATAAAATTCAGATTAATAGGGGGGCGTGGCTAGCTGAGCTACTGAGCGGTCGCATACTTGCAGAGCTCCTGCTCCAGAGACCTAAAATTTGACCTTTAATACCGCAACAGAGCTCAAATATTTACCTCCTAGACACTCGGAACACCCCTCAGAGAGAGATGGGCAGAAAACACCGAAAAACGGCCCAAACGGAGGGTCAGAAACACACTGACATCAGGCTGTCCTTCTGTAGGCCGCCACAACAAGCCCGATCAGACATGGCGCCTGCGGAGCCACGCGGCTCGAGTGACTCAGAGCTATCATGGGAGGATGAGGCAGCTCAAACACATCGGACCCACAGCGGAGTGCACCAGAGAGCAGACTCGGACTCTGATCAGTCCCCATCCACTAAGGGGGACATAAAGAATCTCCTGCGGGACCTGAGAGCGGTGTGGAAAGCGGACCTTGCAGGGGTCCAAGAGGAAATAGGAGGCCTGAACCGCCGCATGGGTGCAATCGAGGCCCGAGAAGAAGAGAGGGGGAAAAAGATTGATGACACCGACTCCCGGGTCACTGCCCTCAACCACCAAGTGCAACACCTTACGCGCACGGTGACCTCCCTAGAAACGTGCCACTGACGGAAAAATTTCAGAATCCGAGGGGCCCTGGAAACAATAGGCCAAGAAGCCCTGCTCGAGTTTGCCACTGAAGTCCTGCAAGCACTGGGAGTCCGGACAGAAGGCGAACGGCCACCACTAGTGTTGGCCTTCAGGGTCAGGAAAGCCCCCACAGCACCCGCGGACTCACCCCGCGACATCATAGTGGTCTCAAGAGACATTGCAGTGAAAACAGCTGTCATGGCGCGATCTAGACAAAACCCAAACCTGGTGATCGCCCACAATAGGATCTCGATTTACGATGACCTACCTTTCACAGTCCTTCTGGAACGGCGCAAGTTCGCGCCCATCACCCGGGCCCTCCGAGACCACGGCGTCAAATACTGCTGGGGGCTGTCAGGAACACTGGTGGTATCGCAGGGGGATGCAATACACACCCTGTTGGCCACTGAAGACCATACAGAGTTTCTAAACATACTCAATATACAAGCATCGACCCCCCCAGAGCTGCCCACAACAGGGGTCCAGAACACGGTGAACCCCAATGCAAAGCAGAACCGTGGAAACAGAACTACAGGAGACGCACACCCGAAGGGGCGGGAGGACCCCCAATAAAGAGACTCTCTTGCCCACCCGACCCACGTTTTCACCGAGGCTCCAGAGTCCCACAAGACCACAGAAGGTCACAGAGGACTAACTGGGACAACACAAGCTCTCCAGTTACCAAACCCCCATGTTGTTTTTTCCCCTTTTTATTCTGTTGAGCTTTAACCCACAAGAGACTCTAACAAGCCCTATCAATGGGCCGATAATGACTCCACCTGTATTGCTAACGCATACCACCAAAGTGTTTATTTTTACCCCACAGGGATCACTGACAGGAATTGTCACTAAGTCTAATTTCACCCCATGAAAATCACTCACACACCTTGCCAATAACTAAGCTAAGCCTCTGTACACATACTGTACTTTTTCTTACAAGAAGTTGCCTACTGTTCTTCCAGGCTTAGACGATTTGACTTAAAGACACCCTGCCCTAACTAATGCTAACTAACTAACTTGTATATTACGACATTTCTTGCATGTTCATCTCATTATTTACAACCACGTATGTTCAAAAATGGTCTCTATAGCATACTATAAAAATTTGCATTATGCTGTCATGCCATGTCTTGGTAAATCGATGTTAATTGTTAAAGCGTTAATTGTTAAAGCGTGAATATATGCTCTTGGGGCATGCCGAACGCATTTGTAACTGCTTTCTCTATATGCACTTCAAAAATAAAGAATTAAAAAAAAAAAATCAGATTAATAAAACATTGAACTTAAGACTGTAATGTAACAAAATAGGTACAAATTCAAGGGGGTGAATACTTTTGCAAGGCACTGTTAATAAATAAATATATATATATATATATATTCAGTTGTAGTAAGGTGCACTCACAGGGCTTCATAAATGACGTGCTTTATTCGTAAATGTGAATTACATGTGTAGAAATATCATCAATCAACGTTTCGACCCCTATAGGGTCTTTTTCAAGATCAATCTAACAGTGCGCAAAAATACATATATATATAGGCAAATGGTGATAGTCACTTACCCAAACGGTGTGTAACAGAGAGCTGCCGCCCAGCCGTCCGAAACCCGGAAGTGAATCAGTGTGCCCACGTGATTGAGCGTGATGACGTGTGTGCGTGCGACGTTGCCAAGCAACGTTAAAAACAGATCCTCCGTTGGTGTTTACATTCCACGAACCGAAGACAGCTCTAGGGGGGATCAAACAGTGTCCATAAGTGCTCAGTGAATGTGTAATGAATCAGAATATTGTGATTGACAAAAAATTGTCAATGTTACCAAATGGAGGAATTCTAAAGATATTAATATAGCCTGCCAGAGTGGAAAAGCTAGGTTGTGAATAAAATAATAACACACCAATTGTCACACGTGAAAAAAATATTAAAGTGAAAGTGCCCAAATGACAAATCTAACTATATCCTCCTCTGACAGGTGGGCTGTATAGAACTCCCACAGTGATCAAATGCCTATACTGTATTGTGTGCATATATCTACAAGTACAGTTCAGACTTAATACACATTTTTTAACAAACAGCGAATGATTGGAGTTTGTGGTATTAACTATATCTATTTTAAACTAAAAATCAACATATCCTACTGCAGAAAATATAAAGGTAAACACTATTAAGCTATATTATAATTATAAAGTATAACCTAATATTAATTCGCTGATTGCAAAGTTCTATGGCTTGGAAAATAAAGCCAACCCGTAGCTCCAAAGAGAAGCATATTGGATTTTTACTTTAGACACAGTCCCTCCCAGAGGTCTTAATGAATATAATACATATTCTATGTTTTTGTAAATTGCATAAGTAATTTTGGCACTCTATTCTCAGATCATTATTGTCTTCCAGTTGTTGATTAGTAACTTCATTATCTTGGTTTAGGAGGTTAGAATAGCATTATATTACAAATCAGGGCCGCCATCAGGGCATGACAACCATAACAGTTGTCATGGGCCCGGCGGCCCTGGGGGGCCCGGCCGCCCGGGCCCCACGTGTGTGGCCCATCGGGTGGCCCACACACTTAAGGCCACCCGATGAGCCCCCTCCTTCAGGGGCCCGGTCAGCGCTGTGGCCGTTGTATAGCGCGACCGGGCCCCTTTAATAAAAAAAATAAATAAAAAAAAGCAGCCGCAAGTGCTGCTGGGAGGAAGTGCTCACTTCCTCCCAGCTCACTCCGCGCGGGAGGAGCGCGCCCGCCCGCCCGCCCGCCCAGCCGTGAAGAGGGAGAGCCCGGCAATGAAGAGGGAGCAGCGCCGACTCCCATCATCCCCAGCCACCCTCCTGCAAAGAAAAGGTAAGAGTTAGGAGGGTGGCTGGAAAATGAGCTGTGTGTGTGTGCATGTATGTGTGTCTGTCTGTCTGTATGCATGTATGTGTATGTCTGTCTCTGTCTGTCTGTATGCATGTATGTGTATGTATGTATGTGTGTCTGTCTGTCTGTATTTATGTCTGTGTCTGTATGCATGTATGTGTATGTCTGTCTGTATGCATGTATGTGTATGTCTGACTGTCTGTGTGTCTGTATGCTTGTCTGTGTATGTATGTCTGTATGTATGTATGTCTGTCTGTATGCATGTATGTCTGTCTGTCTGTATGTGTATG
The DNA here is from genome assembly GCF_036172605.1 of Pelobates fuscus. Classification (NCBI taxonomy): domain Eukaryota; kingdom Metazoa; phylum Chordata; class Amphibia; order Anura; family Pelobatidae; genus Pelobates; species Pelobates fuscus. Next base: position 82,487,546 of record NC_086324.1, read on the forward strand.
CATGTATGTCTATGTATGTATGTCTGTATGCATGCATGTCTGTCTGTATGTCTATGTCTGTCTGTATGCGTGTATGTCTGTGTGTCTGGATGCATGTATGTGTATGTATGTCTGTCTGTGTATGTATGTCTGTCTGCATGCATGTATGACTGTCCGTATGTCTATGTGTGTATGTCTGTATGTATGTCTGTATTTATGTATATGTCTGTTTGTATGTATGTATGTCGGTGTGTATGTCTGTATGTATGTCTGTGTCTGTATGCATGTATGTGTATGTCTGTCTGTCTGTCTGTCTGTATGCATGTATGTATGTCTGTCTGTATGCATGTATGTGTATGTATGTCTGTCTGTATGCATGTATGTCTGTCTGTCTGTCTGACTGCATGCATGTATGTCTACGTATGTATGTCTGTCTATGTATGTTTGTGTATGTCTGTATGCATACATGTATGTCTGTATGCATGTATATGTATGTATATATGTATGTCATTATATATGTATATATGTATGTCTGTATGTCAGTATGAATGTATGTCTGCATATTATTATGAACGTAGGTCTGTGTGTATGGATGTCTGTATGCATGTATGTCTGTCAGTATGTCTGTATATATGCATGTATGTCAGTCTGTATGTCTGTATGCCATTATGAATGTATGTGTGTATGGATGTCCGTGTCTGTATGAATGTGTGTGTGTGTGTATGTATGTATGTCAGTGTCTGTATGTATGTTATTATGTGTCTGTCTGTCACTATGTATGCCTGTGTGTATGTCTCAGTATGTGTGTGTTAGTATGTATGCCTGTATGCGTGCATGTCTGTTTCAGTATGTGTGTCTGTTAGTATGTATCTGTGTCCTTTTGTATCAGTGTGTGCGTTTGTGTCTGTGTGTGGACCCAGTGGGCGGTATTTGCAGGCGGGCCCGAGGGGGCCCAGACCCTGAGCTGAGTTAGGGGCCCCAAAATTTCTGGTGGCGGCCCTGTTACAAATGTTTCTTGATTGCCTGTTATATCCCCAATAGTAGCGGATATTACTTCAGTCATAGTTCATTGCTTTAACCCCTTAATGACCAAACTTCTGGAATAAAAGGGAATCATGACATGTCACACATGTCGTGTGTCCTTAAGGGGTTAAGACTATTGTATATAAAATATTGGGGTTTACTGACCAACGATATATCTAGTTTAACCCCTTAAGGACACATGACATGTGTGACATGTCGTGATTCCCTTTTATTCCAGAAGTTTGGTCCTTAAGGGGTTAAGGACACATATGGTCCATTCTCTTAATCTAGAGCACCATAATTGTAGATTATGCTAACGTAGTGTACCTATAATCTTAATTTTAATAATGACAGGAGGCGAGTATTTTGCATAACTTTCTTTACTTTATGCCTCCAGCAGCACAAATCAATCAGAAAACTTTAAACCAATCAGTAACAGGCATCACATCCATATATAAAGCCCTGACAGTCACATGATTTCCTCTTTCTTTGATGCGAAAAACAGTCCATTATAACGTCAGGGAATTCAAATAACAGTCCTGAGTAACGTGTAGAACATAACTTGGAACACGACTTGAAACCTTCCAGCTTTATCTTGATCTTTATGATGGTTACTCTGAAAAGAACAGAAATACGTGAAAGGTGATGGAACCCAACTGATGTCCACATTAAATCCAGTACTATATGTATCTATATTTATATTACGTTAATATACTCAAACATTAAACAACCTTAGTATACTTGATAATCGCCACGGCTGTAACACCTGTCAACCAGATAAGCATCCCATAAATATACTGAAATACCCAAAACCTTATAATTATACTGTGAAAATGACAACCAGAAAATTAGAATTTCCCAGAGTATAGGGAGGGAAAATACTCGCCTCCTGTCATTATTAAAATTAAGATTATAGGTACACTACGTTAGCATAATCTACAATTTTATCACATGACAGGAGGCTTCATATTTTGCATTTTTAAAGCTGTGGTATGAGCGAGAAGGATGCGTGTGTGGTTTGACGAAAATAAATATCTGGAAATTGTCTCGCCGTGTCCAATTCGCCACCTGTAAAATATAGAGGCCCCCCCGTGAAGGCCTGAGAAGCAGCCGCGTCTCGTACCGAATGAGTACCCAATGCACGTCTCCACCCCCGTTAGCGATAACAACCAATGAACACATCTAGACGGAGTGTTCATGGTAACTGGCTTGTATGGTTGGTATAAGCCCAGCAGATGTCCTTAATGTGACAATCTAAGTGTTGTCGGGATCTCCATATAACAAAACACCGCTATAACTGCACAAAGACTGGGAAACCGCCGGGAACCGGGTAAAATACGGACGCGAAAAGGATTTAGTTCTACGAGACACCGTAGAGATCCTTCCTTCTGGTGATATCGAAAAGACCATCTACGTCGAACTCCAGTATATCGGATACCCGACAAAAAATCTAAAGTAATGTGACTATGGCTGACGGAGGGATAGGTTTGTGTAATCGGACTAGTTCCAAAAGACCCCAATCAAAGTCACACAACAGTGATACTTTGATTCATGGTTCTGGACCGTTTGCTACCCCGCAGAAAGCGGCCTATCAAAGGCTCTTGATCGACCGGAGTGTCGTGAATCGTACTATGCGCCGTCGAAATAGCGGAACGTATCCCGTTAATGGAACGGTCGGATCCTTCCAAACGGTCCGTAGTGAAAATTATGATAAAGATTCAACACCGAGGTAGATAGGGTTAATAAAAGGATCGCAGTCCCTTTCCATACCCCAGCGAACTCCAAGTGTTCCATGCGGATAAGTTATTTCGGAGAATACTTGTTGTCCATGAGTCCCATAATAGGTCTCTAGTTGGTTGCGATAGTCCTTTGACATACCAGTCTCCCTTGGAAGACACCAATCCACCAACTCTAGCCGCTCCTGCATTATCAATAGATGATGTTCTCCTTTTGGATCTGTCCGAAGGCAAGTTAAAACTGAAGAAGCAGAGGATGATCCCAATTAACAACAATCATTCTAGGTGCCACGCTTGGCTCCTTTACCTCGGTAATGAGTACTATCGAAGTCCTTGCCATTCTGATCACAATTTCATAGGTGTGCCCGGATCTCAGGCAGTGAGCTTTCAGCCGATGTCTGGCCCGGTAGTGAAGTGGTCCTGGGAAATAGTCAAGGGATTATGGAGCCTTTCCGCCGTACCCGTCGGATTTCCTTACGAAAAATCGCTATCGCTGATGTGGGAAGGTGTAATCCGCCCAAGGTGGAATCTATTCCGAAGTAGATGTACGTAGTTACTCGGAACTGGGATCGAACCGACTCCTCTCTGTTCACTATGAATCACAACAATTCCCGAAACAGTAACATAAATCTCGTTTGTAGACGTAGTCAGGAATTGGACTTGCAAAAGGTCAGCAAGTCGTCTAGGTATGCTACAGCGGATACCCTTTGCTCTTTAGTGCGCCATGACCAGCTTCCGAAACTTCTTGAGGCACCATGTGAACCAGTAGGTAAGTGTCCTTCAAATCCAATCTTGCAAACCCCGTTCGAGGAGTAGGTCTCCTAATAGATGTATACCTTCCTTCTTGAGTTGTCGGTACGCCCCAAAACCATTGGGTTGGCCTAGATTGATGACTGGGCGATAGTCTCCTGTCTTCTTCCTTACTACCAAAACAATAGTCCGTCCGCTTGAGGTCCTTGTTCTTTCGTCCCTAACTTCAAAGGTGTAAAATCCATCTTTAATTGGGCTGTTTTGCGCCCTTCTGCGCCACTGTCTGCCTTGCGTTCCCCCAACCTACATATTGCCCTTTGCACCCATTCCTTCACATCGTGAGTTTCTAGAGGTGAGTCTTGGGTGGGGTCAGTTCCGCAAAGTATAGAATTTTTACTCGGGGCTGATCATGTCCAGTAATTCATCCTAACTGGTTTTGAGTCTCTCTCTCTTACACCTTTACGTGGACCCCGGCCTGATCGGGACATAGATATCCCCGCAGTGACACCGAGCTCCCTGGTGAGGACCATCTTGTTCGTTCATAGAGGGTATGGGCATTCCACCCTGAGCTTGTTTCGGACTTCTTTTCCCCGAAGCCGGAAGTTGGCAAAGTGTGCCCGGTGCTCCGGTAAACCCCTCTCGGATGACCCTGGGTGTCGGGTGGTACGTGAGTCAAACCAGATTGTCCAGTGTGCCTAAGGAAACCTTTCTTGCTAGGCGGATTCTGTCACTTTATCTCTTCCGATGGAGACTCTCCATTTTCTCATGATCTCCAGAGAAGGGGAGGGATGAAGTCCTCGTCCCCTGATGATGGAGCCTGAGATGTTTAATGGACAGGACATTCTAAGGGACGGTTCCGCTAAGTCGGGGTGTTCTCTTTCCCCTTTGGGGAAGCCGTGTTGGGCCCTTCCAATGGTGTTTAGGTGGTAAGGTGTCCGACTTGTTAGTCAGTATCTTGGAGAGGACTTCTTCCTCTGGAGCTGCCCTGGCGGCTTTAATCCGCCCCTGAAAATCGGTCAGGGGAATTGAGGGAAGTCCGACCTGTTGGTTCACACCTTTCGGTCTGTGGAGCCAGGATCATACAACAGTACGCTTATTGCCACTCAGTGTGCCTCTGTGTACAACTGTGGTCACCCAGAATTTCGATCAATAGGTACCACTTTCTCAGGATCTGGGTAGTGGTCTGAGAATGAGGACACCCTCAGTAGGATCGGGATGAGCGGTCTGCGATGTCGGGGCGTAGCCCGAGTATGGGAGACGTGAAAGCCTCCCTATGTATAATCCAAGGGTTCATCCTTGTAACGGATCGCCTGGCACCCCGACCGGGTACCTCCGTTAAAGGATGCTCCTAGCGCTTCCTGAGGACTCCAAGCACTCTGGCAGACACCACAATCACCGAATCCGAGAAACCTTTTAAATTCTCCCAAGCATATGAATGCTGTAGACCATTGAATAGGAACCATACGAATAGGCTTGTACTCCTAGCAGTCAACTGGAACAGCATGCAATAAATCCTTCCCCCCAATAATGAGACGACACATCACTTTGAGGGTAAAACAGGAACTCTGGACTGGCTCATCCAGCCTGGCTTTTATTTCCAACTCACACATACAGGCCACACCCAGGGGGAGGCATAAAAGAACCAATGACATAGATGTTACCTCCCACACATCCCCTCCCCTTAGTGTGACACATAATCCCATTATGCATACAGTGTAAAATATACTTTTACACAACTTTCATAACTTTAAAACCATACATCACATTCACATAAAAATACATATCCACAATCAATCCATTCAGGGGAACAACATATTTAAAAATGGCATGAATCCGACCAGGGGTTCAAAAGTTACTAAAAGTATCTTTTGTTCCTTTCTGGCTGGCAGAAAAACATCCCCACAATGCACCCTGGTTTCCTCCCTTCTGCCCTGGAGTTAATTGGAGAAGTAATCCAATTACCCAGGACTAAAGGCAGACTCCATTAACCACATGGTTGCAAAACAACATAAAACACTTTAAAATACATAAAGTCACATTTACACATAACACACAGACATTTCACCTATCCCCAGATAGCTGGGATCTGCGCGCACAAAACTACCGAATAGCGCGCAGATCCTACTCACACAGTACAATTGCCATGGAGCTAAAGTCTTTCCCATAGTCTTTCATTATATGAATAGGCTCCATGGTATGGCTATCTGGGGTATCACATTCCCATAAAGTCTGGTCCATAGTCCAAAGGCAAGAGGCGGGCAATCAGCCCCCTCCAAGGACACGTGGCGAGGTCGGTTTCGCCACAATCCTTATATGTCCTAGAATTGTGGAGTTTGGCAGTATTGTGAGTTCTCCTTCTCGGTTAAGGGAAGGGTGTGCGGATCCTCCAGTTGAAGCATAGAGGTGTCGGAACACATGCATCTAGTGTGCCCTGGTCTGTGCATACAAATGACAGAGTGTACTCTGAAGGTAGAAGCCCTAGAAAAGGGCGTGGGGGGTCACCCCTTCGTACCTATGCCACTAGCACCGTAGTAAGACTAGCCTGGGGGTCATCCAGTGTAGGGGGGTCACCCCTGTATGTATGTCTCTTATGGCATGTTGGGACACTCTTTCGGTTTGTGGGGTACCGAACAGGTGTCAGGTACGGCAGTACACTTATTGCCACTAGTGGGCCTCCACGTACAACTGGGGGTCACCCAGAATTGTTTCAATCAGTACCACTTAGAGATTTCCTGGGAGTGGTCTGAGGAGGGTGTCACCCTCAATAAGACCGGGATGAGCGGTCAGTAACGTCGGGGCGTAAGCCCGTGTATGGGGAGGTATGGTAGCCTCCAAATTATCCAAGGGGTCACCTTGGATATAGTACTGTGGAGATTTGGCAGCACCGTGAGCTCTCCTTCCTGGTTCTGTCGACACACATGTATCCATTGTGTTCCGGTCTGTGCATACGGTAACAGATAGTACTCCATGGTTATCAGCCCGTCCTAGGGCGTGGGGGTTAAACCCCAGTATATATATGTCCCTAGTACTGGAATAGGATTCGCTTGGGATTCGCCCAGCGTAGGTGGTTCACCCCAGTCTATGTATGTCAGTAGGACAGGGACCAGATTCGCTTGGGGGTCACCCAGCATAGGTGGTTCACCCCGGTATAAGTATGTCAGTAGGACAGGAACCAGATTCGCTTGGGGGTCACCCAGCGTAGGGGTTTCACCCCAGTATAGGTATGTCACTAGGACAGGGACCAGATTCGCTTGGGGGTCACCCAGCGTAGGGGGGTTACCCCAGTATAGGTATGTCACAAGGACAGGGACCAGATTCGCTTGGGGGTCACCCAACGTAGGGGGTTCACCCCAGTATAGGTATGTCACTAGGACAGGGACCAGATTTGCTTGGGGTTCATCCAGTGTAAGGGGGGTCACCCCTGAACCACAATGTCACTTTGGAGAGGTGTCTGCCATGCTTGGGGTTCACCCAGCATAAGGGGGGTCACCCCTGTTAATCACTCTGTTATGTGCCTCCACTACTGTGTCCTGTATCCCTGTGGGGATGGAGTATATCCAGTGGTTGTGAGGTCCAGTGGGATTAGGGAGCTGAGTAAGTTATCAGCTCTATTTAATTTCCCTGCCAGCAGACAGAGTAAAGCATCCACTATGTGCCCACAGCAGGGAAAAGTCCAGTCTTAATCCTCCAGATTTACAAGAAAACTTTTATTCCACATGACATTTGTATGTAACATTATAGAGCAAACTGCCAGTAGACCTGAGTACTGCATCCAGTATATGCACACAGCAGGGATCAGTCCTACATAAGTGGACACTCAATGCATAATCCTGTCAACTTTATTCCACCTGCCAGTGTTGTGTAACAGGATTGATTTTACCAGTGAACATTTAATACATAATCTCCCAGAAAAAGACGTGGAGAATTTCATTTCACAGGAACTTTATTTTTAATATATTAAAAATATATATATATATATATATAATATATTAAAAATATATATTTACATATATATAAAAAATATATATTTACAATGTAGAGCAGACTGCCAGTTCGTGGGAATCACGAACTGGCTAAAACCGAATGGCCAACGTGAATCTCGCGAGAGCCGCGAGATTCAAGATGGCCGCCGTTCGCGCACAAATGAGCTGTGCGGTCCGCGATCGCCAAAGCGATCGTGGCCCGCCGGTGCAGTACTGAGTCCACCCGGTACCCCCAACCCCCAGAGACCTGCCCTGAGGTCCTGGCACCAGAGCAAACAAAACGTGATCACGGTAAAACGCTGCGATCCACGCAAGATTAAATCGGAGAAAGTGAAACAACAAAGTGCCAGCAGAGACAAGTCCAATAGAAAAACGTAAAATCAACAGCAAAAAAATCAGGATAGAAGGACCAATGTAATCCCCACAAAGCAAAAGGGAATTAGCAAATTATCATATTAACCCTTTAAGGACACATGACATGTGTGACATGTCATGATTCCCTTTATTCCAGAAGTTTGGTCCTTAAGGGGTTAAAGAGACAAAGCTAATACCAACTGAAAAGGCAACTAGCAAATTATCAGGGAAGAAAAGCAAGTCTAATACCAAAATGTAAAAGCAATTTAGCAGATAATCAGGGTAGAGAAGGGAGAGGGTAGCAGGGGACAAATACCACACCATAAACATTCAAATATAATGATAAATGTAATATAAATGAAAACTGTTTGGAGCAAAATACTCTGACCTGTGCCTTGGCTGGTAAGCAGCAAAGAAAGAGGAAATCATGTGACTGTCAGGGCTTTATATATGGATGTGATGCCTGTTACTGATTGGTTTAAAGTTTTCTGATTGACTTGTGCTGCTGGAGGCATAAAGTAAAGACAGTTATGCAAAATATGAAGCCTCCTGTCATGTGATAAAATTCACATTTATGAATAAAGCACGTCATTTATGAAGCCCTGTGAGTGCACCTTACTACAACTGAATATTCATACCCACGCTGAGGTTTGCACCCAGGCAAGAACATTGATTAAAAAAAATGTGTGAAGGGTGAGTGCCAAGACACACACACACACACACACACACACTCTCTCCCTCTCCCTCTCCCTCTCCCTCTCCCTCTCCCCCTCTCTCCCTCTCTCTCTCTCTCTCTCTCTCTCTCTCTCTCTCTCTCTCTCTCTCTCTCTCTCTCTCTCTCTCTCTCTCTCTCTCTCTCTCTCTCTCTCTCTCTCTCTCTCTCTCTCTCTCTCTCTATTATTTTGTGGGAAGTGATGTTTAATGTGGGCATTTTTTCCCACTGTCATAGTTGTGCAATTATAGAGCTATATTGATTTTTGGCAAAGTGCAAATAGCAATTAGGCAGTTCATTATTTCAATTTTTTTGGTTTGCAAATTACCCCTCACATGTAGAAAAATGTTTACGTTATGTTGTCTTATATGCCAGCAGGAGTGTATGTCTGGGATATCAGGGACCAATTCTTTCAATAATGCTGTTACATAATTGCTGCAATATAGCATTTTCTTTAATTGCAACTAAAATTCAGTGTTGATTGCAAAGCATTTTCATTTCACCAGAGTGTTATCAGGTAAATCTTCTTGCTGTATTGTTCCCTGATTAATTCAGGTTTATTCTGTATGGGGCTTTTTAATTCACAGAATAGCTATTAAAATCTTATTTTATTGTGCACTTGTCCATTTATGAATGAATACCAATAATATTTTATAATATAGTGGTGGAACTATGCACTGAGGCCAGGACTCTAATAGGGCCTGTAACGGAGCTCCTTGTACCCCGGCTGGGTATCTCCGCCAAGGACCGCTTCCTAGCTGGAACAGGGGACCAACCGCAGCACTTCTGCCCACAGTCGCCGTGGCTTGACTGGAGCCCTGGAACCGCTCGTTCCTGAAGCCGAATGGGGAATTAGCTTTAGTCCTTACAAGAACTATCCCCGTCAAATCCCCTGCAAGCTGGAACAGCAGACACAGGATGTAGAAAGGGCACCCCGACTGGGAACCTCCGTTGAAGGATGCTCCTAGCGCTTCCTGAGTACTCCAAGCACTGCAGCAGACACCACAACCACCGAACCGGAGAAGCATGCGAATGCTCTCAAGCATATGAATGCTGTAAACAACTTAACAGGAAAATCATTCAATCAGCTTCCCTCCTGGCAATCAGCATACAATCCAATTCCCCCAATAACGAGACGACACTTAGTTTTGAGGTCAAGCAGAACTTACTGTACTGGCACATACAGCCTCTTTTATTCACAATCCACAAACATAGTACTGCCCACAGGGTTTACAGAACAACCAATCAATACATACAATACACACAGACACTCCCACACAAAATCCTCGTCAGGTCCCAGAACAAAGGGGTAGGTAGGGCAGAAACCAGCTGCGTTCTGTCCTGATGCCAGCTCTGCTGGTGGAAGGAGGTCAGTAGTTTCCTCTCCTGCACCTGGATCATGGTTGGGAATGGGCAGTTGGGGATCTGGGTAGGCTGCCCAGCATCCATCCATGCTAGGGGGCTTGTCAGCCCCAACTGCTGGGGAGGGAGACCGGCCATCCCCTCCCAAGGTGTCTCTGGCAGCCACTGGGCAGTGAGATCGGTTGTCTCAACTCCCTGTAACACACTCTGCCACTGGGGAGAGAGGCCGACCGTCTCCTCTCCCAATAATACACTCTGCCGCTGAGGAGGAAGGATGGCACCCTTCTCTCCCTGGAATGTACACTGCTGCTGGGGAGTGAGACCAGTTGTCTTCACTCCCAATAATATACTCTGCCGCTGGGGAGGAAGGACGACACACTCCGCTCCCTGTAACACACCCAGCCGCTGGGGAGAGAGCAATCCGTCTCCTCTCCCAATAATACACTCTGCTGCTGGGGAGGAAAGACGACACACTCCGCTCCCTGTAAAACACTCTGCTGCTGGGGAGAGAGACCGACCGTCCCCTCTCCCAATAATACACTCTGCCGCTGAGGAGGAAGGGTGACACACTTCTCTCCCTGGAATACACACTGTCGGTGGGAAGTGAAACCGACCGTTTCCACTCCCAATAACACACTCTGCCGCTGGGGAGGAAGCTCCACTCCCTGTAGGATACACTGCTGCTGGGGAGGAAGGATGGAATACTTCTCTCCCTGGGACACACACTGCTGCTGGGGAACAAGACCGGGGGTCTCTGTTTCCTGGACCTCACACTGCCGCTGGGGAGTGAGACCGACAATCTCCACTCCCAATAACAATGTCTGCTGCTCGGGAGTGAGACCAACTGTCCCCAATCCTATCATCTTCATCTGGGGTTGGAGATCTGGGCCAGCTGTCCAGCATCACTGTAGGGCTGGTGGAGAGACCTCGGCCCCATCTCCACCTGCCAACTGGGGGTCTTCTCAGGACCAGTCGATAAAGTCTTCTGTCTCTGGGGCTAGTTGGGAAGTAGGTAATACAGTGCCCGGTCCTGATGACAGGCTTAATTGCTGGAGAGGAGGGATGAAACTCAAAGCTCCCAGTGGTACACAGTCCATAAACCCCATAATGTCAGAGACAGGCGGTGTTAGCCGTTGGAAAAGGCAAACATAATCCCAGTTGGCAAGAAAAGATTGGTCTGGCTGAACGGCAGCGATCTCAGTAAGGTCCCAGTTGTCTGCCCACTCAGCTCAGATGGACCAGAAGCAAGCAATGTCAGTTTCTCCAAACCAGAGACTAGTTTCAATAGTATCCCACAACAAACCAGGGCAATCGTAGTACACTTGTACTCGATCAGCCACGGGTAGAGGTGGTAAGCATGCCACCGCAGGGCCCCGTAGGAACCATCCAGCCACACCTCAGTCTCAACTAGCATCTTCAATTCGCTTACCCATTCCTCTGAGGACTGGTCTCCCAGGAACGGCATCCGCAGCTCTAGCTATTCCGCTTGGCCCTGGTTGGTGGTCAGGATTTCCTCACTCTGGAAGGGTCAAATTTTGTCGAGGTCCTCCTTCCAGTGATCTGTTCGAAGCGCCACCCTCCACTTTGTCTCTCTATCCTCTGGGATAGGGTACTCGATACTGCGCAGCACATCCTGTAGTCGCTGCTGGAGTCTGGCGTTGAAGCCGGATACTGCCTGGCAGAACATGCCCTCCATACTGCAGTAGTGCTGGTTTTACCAAGGATAGGAAACCATCCCACCACTTGCCACCAATGTAATGGAGCTCCCTGTACCCCGGCTAGGTACCTCTGCCAAGGACCGCTTCCTAAGAACAGGGGACCAACCACGGCACTTCTGCCCAGTCGCCGTGGCTTGACTGGGGCCCTGGAATTGCTCGTTCCTGGAGCCAAATGGGGAATTAGCTCTAGTCCTTACTGTATCCCTTGCAAGCTGGGACAGCAGACACAGCAGTAAATTTATTTCCCTCCAATAACAGGATGACGCAGAGTTTTGGAATGTAAGCTGGAATGGGATTTTAATAGAGGCACACTGGTCTTTTAAGCAAGTTTCTCAACAAGGATGACACCCAGGTGGACCTTGTTGGGCACAGGGACACACTCTTCCAAACCAATAACAACACATTTACAATGTAAGGTACTCCCACACAAGGCAAACAATCCCTCCCCTCTGCTTGGGAGATAATTGAGTTAATTACTGTATCAACTCAATTATCTCCAGGCAGAAAAAACACACATTTCTAAAAAGTTCCAGAAGTACCCCCAAAACACAACAGATCCCCATAAAAGCAGATAGCCCTGATCTGGGTAAACAACATATCCAAAAATCACCCAGATCAGAGCAGGCATTCAGGAATTTCCTGGACGTCATAGTTTTGACCAATCGTGCACATGGTCCAATGCCCAACAGTTCCATGGAAATCAGTGCTAACAGTCGTTCAAGTTCGGTAGTCTTTTAAGGGTTTCCCTGCAGGGCCCATAGTCTGTGGGGAGGAGGCTGGCAAGCAGGCTTCTCCAGGAGCTCGTGGCAAACTCTGGTAAAAAGGGGAGTTTGCCACAGGGCCCATTGGGTATCCCATGCATCAAGGGACACCCGTTGGGCATGTGTCATCATAGGCCTGGTCATGTGCTGTGGTCCTTTAACAGCCCACATTCCTCACTTCCTCATCGCCAGTGCTGTGAGGAAGTGAGGAAAGTGGGCACGAACTGGAACGAGCAAGCCTCAGCCTTTAGATTCAATTGGACCCCAGGGAAGCCACGCTCCTGCACCTAAAAAGTAGGAAACAGAAGGGTGGCTAAGCAAGCGTAAATTTTGATTAGCTTGTTTGTCATGGTGTGTATCTGTGTATCTGCATGTGTACCTGTGTATCTGTATGTGCATCAGTGCCCTGCTACAATCTGCAATAAATGCTGCCACCAGGCTTACTTTTCTCACCCTTCGCTCCTCCCATACCTCGCCTCTATGTCGATCTCTACATTGGCTTCCTGTATCCTATAGGTGTAAATTCAAAATACTAACCCTTACCCAGCGACTCCCAACCCGTGGAACGTGTACCCCAAGGGGTATAATTCAGTGCCCCTGGGGGTACGTAAAAAAAATTGAGTAATGGCAGCGGTGCCAGCCGCCGCACGGGTTGGGAACCGCTGCCTGAGTGTATTGAGTGGCCCGTGCACAGACATACACTGACATACAGATACACTGACACATACAGAATCACAGGCATACAGATACACACACAGATACACAATTCCTTCCTTTTGGCTGACTGGGTCTGGTGGGAGTTGGCGTTCTGCTGCTCTCCTGGTCCACATGTACCTTCAGGGGTCCTGTCGTGCGCTGCGGTGGATTAATAGAGCAACCAGACCCCTGTGTTGCAGCCAGAGCTGGGAGGAAGTAAAAGCTTGTAACTACTTCCTCCCAGCTTGCACACAGAGCATGCCGCGTGGGAGAGGAAGGGGTGGGGCAGGCGGAGTGGACCAGGAGAGCAGCAGAACGCCAACTCCCACCAAACCCAGTCAACCAAAAGGGAGGATTTGTGTATCTCTATGTGTGTAGTGTTCGTGTGTGTACCTGTATGCCTGTGATTCTGTAGTCAGTGTATCTGTATGTCAGTGTATGTCTGTGTGTCACTGTATATGTCACTATATATGTCACTGCATGTGTCAGTGTGTATCACAGTATGTGTCAGTGTGTGTCACAGTATGTGTCGGTGTATGTCACAGTATGTGTGTCACTGTATGTGTCAGTGTATGTCACAGTATGTGTCAGTGGGTATGTCACAGTGTGACATTGTGTGTGTCACAGTATGTGTCAGTGTATCTGTATGTCTTTATATCTGCATGTGTCAGTGTGTGTATCTGTATATGTCCAAGCGTCAGTGCATTTGTCGGTGCGTCAGTGTGTCTGTGTGTGTATCTGTATGCCAGTCTGTGTGTATCTGTATGTCAGTGTACATGTCAGTGTATGTGTCAGTGTGTGTGTCATAGTATGTGTCAGTGTATGTCACAGTATGTGTCAGTGGGTATGTCACAGTGTGTCATTGTGTGTGTCACAGTATGTGTCAGTGTATCTGTATGTCTTTATATCTGCATGTGTCAGTGTGTGTATCTGTATATGTCCAAGCGTCAGTGCATTTGTCGGTACGTCAGTGTGTCTGTGTGTGTATCTGTATGCCAGTATATGTGTCAGTGTGTATCTGTATGTCAGTGTACATGTCAGTGTATGTGTCAGTGTGTGTGTCATAGTATGTATCAGTGTATGTCACAGTATGTGTCAGTGTGTGTGTCACAGTATGTGTCAGTGTGTGTGTCACAGTATGTGTCAGTGTGTGTGTCACAGTATGTGTCAGTGTGTGTGTCAGGGTATATATCTATGTGTCTGTGTATGTGCTGTTTTTCTTGTTGTGTATCTGTGTTTCAGGATATGCATCTATCTGCATGTGTGTCAGGGAATGTATCTGTGTGTCACTGTGTGTATCTCTGTGTATCCGCATGTGTGTCAGGGTATGTATCTGTGTGTCAATGTGTATATCAATGTGTGTGTCATGGTGTGTATACGTGTGGCAGGATGTGTATACGTGTGGCAGGATGTGTATCTGTGTCAGTGTGTGTGTGTATCTGTATGTGTGTCAGGGTATGAATCCCTAAGTGTGTCAGTGTATGTGTATGTGTCTGTGTATCTGCATGTTTGTTGGTATATATATCTGTGTGTCAGGGTATGTATATATGTGTCTGTGTATCTGCATGTTTGTCAGTATATGTATCTGTGTGTCAGGGTATGTATCCTTAAGTGTATCAGTGTATGTGTGGCAGGGTATATATCTGTATCTGTGTGTCAGGGTATGTATCTACATGTGTGTCAATGCCTGTATCTGTGTCAGGGTATGCATCTGCATGTGTGTCAGTGCCTATATCTACGTCAGTGTCTATATCTGCATTTGTGTCACTGTATCTGTGTGTCGATGTTCGTATATGTATGTCATATATGACATATATGTATGTGTGGGTATCTTTGTCTGTATGTGTGTCAGTGTATGCATGTGTGTGTATCAGGATATGTATCTGTGTATCTGCATGTGTGTCAGTGTATGTATCTGTGTTTCACTGTATCTGCATATGGGTCAGGATATGTATCTGTGTGTCAGTGTGTGTGTGTCTGTGTATATGCATGTGTGACAGTGTTTTATTCTGTCTGTATCTGTATGTGTGACAGTGTTTTGTATCTGTATGTTTGTGTATCATTTGTATCTGTGTCTGTGCATCTGTATGTATGTCAGTGTGCATATATGCGGGTGTGTCTGTGTATCTGTATCTATATGTGTGTTAGTGTTGGTTTCTATGTGTCTGCATGTGTGACAGTTTGTGTGTCTGGGGCAGAGAAGAAGCATGGAGAGTCTGAGGCAGAGAAGAAGCAGGGAGAGTCTGGGGAAGAGAAGAAGCAGGGAGAGTCTGGGGCAAAGGAGAAGCAGGGAGAGTCAGGGGCGGAGAAGAAGCAGACTCTCCTGTTGGTCAATCTGGGGCGGAGAAGAAGCAAGGTGAGTCTGGAGCGGAGGAAAGGCACGAAGGGGCTGGGGTGGAGGAGAAGCAGGGGGAGCCTAGGGCAGAGAAAAAGGGGAGATTGAGCAGAGAAAAATGTATACATTTTAAATAAATGCAACTATATTAAGTGAAAAAAGGTTGGGAACCACTGCCCTAACCTATAGAGCTTTAAACAACTCTAATCCCTGTTACATTTCTTCACTGATTCATAGATATGCCCTTTCTGGGTCTCGCCACACTGCCGGTGACCTTCTCCTGTCTGCTACTCGCACCCTTACTGCTAGAGTCCCTCAAAACACATCTGTTCCAAAATGCTTATGGACTTATCTATACCTATCCATATCTGTCTCTTGCACTCCTGAAGAGCCACACTTCACTCTCACCTCTAGTTCTGCTACTCTTCCACCTTATTTGGTGACTGTCACTCTTGCTGCCCTATTGTATTTCTGTACCTCACCTCCTTTAGGCTGTAAGCTCGTTTGAGCAGGGTCCTCATCTACCAATTGTTCCTGTGTCATTGTATAATTGTCTAATTTATTGTAAAATTTCCCCCTTTCATGATATTGTAAAGCGCTGTGGGAAATTATTAGCGCTATGTAAATACCAATATTAATAATAATTATAGCCCCTACACTCATTACAGCACCTTATCCCCTATTACAGTCCCTAATCTCCCATTATAACCTCTAACGTTCCATTACAGCGCCTATTTCCTCACTCACTAAAGCCTCTATCACTCCATTAAAACCCCCTATCCCTCCATTACAGCTCCTTTTCCCCACATAAAGTCCCTATACTATCTTTACAGGCCCAATCCCCCACTACAGTTCCTACCCCCCCCCTGTCACCCCACTACGGCCCCTAATCCACCAATATAGTTACTATTCCCCACCACAGCCCCAAATCTTCCACTACACTCCCTACCGTAGTCTTATAGTGGGGTGATAGGGGCTATAGTGCAGTCCAATTCATCCCAATATGGCCCCACTATAGCTCCAATCCCAAGGGCAGCTACTGTCTCCCCACTTGAGCTCCTATCCCCTACTACAGCCCTAACCTACCCACCAAAGCCCATGTCCTCCCACTACTTTCCCTATCCCTCATTTACAGCCCCGAATCCCTTACTAGAGCGCTTTCCCCCAATTGCAGCTATATCTCCCCACTAAACCCCGTATCCACCACTAAAGCCCATGATCTCCCAATTACAACCCCTATCCTTCACTACAGTCCCTGTCCCTCACTATTGTCACCTTCCGGCTTATACAGTGAGGTGAAAGTAACCTCGCCACTGGTTCTTGGAGGGGCCTGCTTGCCAGCCTCTTGCCCCAGGACTATGGCCAATGTATTAGACCTTGGTTCAGGACTGTGGAAAGGTTTTGTTCGTGCCTTTTCCCTGTTATGATTTGGTATATGGGTCTTACCGAACGAATTGTACTTATTCTGTTCGGTTACCAAACAGTTGGACCACCCAGAACAGGAGTGTGCCACCCAGTAACCTCCCTGACTTATGTTTAACCACAACGTTCTAAGTGGTTAGCTGGGTGCCCGTCGTTCGTATGTGCGAACATGTGGCAACGGCCATCTTTAGCCGCGAATACATACAGCGGTGTTTGGTTGTCGAGTGCATGGAACTATAATCGGACACTCGACGGCGCGTACACTACTGGGTTTTCCATCTCTTCATATGTTCGACTGGATTCACTTGAGAAGAGCGGCGTTTGGTGGAAGCACACTCCCGAACAAGAGATACAGACTAAGTATACATATGAATTGGTTTCATTTGTATTTCTGTTATATTGTGAACTACCGAACTAGACAGACCGCAAGCTCTGATTTTCTGGAACTGTTTTGGGCATGGGACCATGCGTGCGGTCGGTCAAACTATGACTTCCAGGAAATTCCTGAACCCCTGAACCGATTTGGGTGATTTTTGGATATGTTGGTCACCCAGATCAGGGCTATCATGGGATGTAACTTTTGTGGGGGTTTAAATGCATTTTGAGGGTTTTGTAAAAATGTATGTCTTCTGTACCTGGAGATAATTTAGCTTTTCTACAGTGGATGTCTCAATTACCTCCCAGGCACAGGGGAGAGATTATCTTATTATGTATGGGACTGTCCTGGATCTGAGAGCCAATGTAATTGTGTATTTGTTTCTACGGTGGTTTACTCTCAGGTTCAGGGGGGAGTCCCCCTTGCATGGGGACCTGCACATAAGGCCAGTTGTGGCTACCATTAAACAAATTCATGCTTACCCTTAACATAGTCTCATCTCATGTATGGGGGAGAATGGCTGTATCACTCTGGGGATTGCTATATCACTATACTCCCCTGGGATTATAATCACTGCTCTTTTAAGAGCATATTTCTACACTCTCTTGGAGGAGAGGTCTACCCACTGGAAGCTGGATCCTGGTCTTGGGTCCAGGATGGGTGGAGGCCAGCAAGACCCCAGCCAAGCTGTAACACTGGAAGTGGGGACTACAGGGCTGATGGTGTCTGGTGGAGTGTTTGAAGTACTAGGAAGCATCGATTGGTGGAAGCACCAGGTCGGGGTGCCAGGCGGTCCGCCACATACAGCAACACTGACGCTAGCTACACAGCCCTTTTTATGACACGGAGCATGCATGCCAGTGTCATGACGTCACAAATGACAAAATAAGGCATAACCACTGTTCCATGATATTCTGGGGCATGGTTATAACAATTATGCCACCAGCCTATATAACAACACAGTTTAAGTGCCCCATTGCGTATTTATACTATTTTGAATTATTGTTACTGACCTTGCTTTCCACTTGACCATTCTGTATTCTGGTATCCCTCACCAGGTTCTGTCTTATCATTTATCTGAATTCAGGTTTCCCTTGACTCTGACTGGTCCTAATTATTCTGCCTGTCTAAGGCCCGGTAACACGTTTAGTTACTGAGGTTATAGTTGGGTATTGTACTTGTTCTTTACACAATCGTGGGTACAGTTGTCCTTAGTACTCAAAATTAGGAATGCCTCATGTCTTGAATTCTGCTATTGAGGTGTGTACTTACTATTGCTGAAAGTCTCACCAGTGAAGCTATCAATTACTAATCTGAGAACGGTGCCACCCACTGTAGGACTGCCATGACAGACATTCACACTGGTCCTACACCAGCGCCCAGCTGTAGTAATACTGTCAATAGGCTATTGCTTGCTGCCTCAGAATCAAGGCAATTTATTAATTGTGATTGATTGGACCTCAAGCTGAGAGCCAATCATAGTGATGAAGATCTTTAACTATCGACTAAGGCATTGTGATCAGTATGAGTGGTTTGCAAAGTGATTACTCAGCATGGTGGGTAAACAGGGCATTTTTTAGTGTTAGGATAAGCTATGGTTAGGGTTAGCTAGGGTTAGGTAGATTTGAGTTTTTTCTTGGATTAGCTAGAGTTAGGGTTAACCTGGGTTGGGTTAGACAAGGTTGTGGTTAAATAATCTTAGGGTTAGCTAGCATTAAGGTCAAGACTAGTTAGGGTTTGAGTAAGTTAGAAATAGCATGTTCTTAGTACAGTGACACTGAAAGTTCCACTTTAACCTATAGCATCTTTAGGAAGCAAAGAGACCTGTCTAAATTAGAATGTCTAATGATGTGCATGTGCTACACTTCTCGGTGATAGTACCCTGGTGTCCCCAAAAGGGAACACAAGAGATCAAACTCGTGATTAAATCAGGAATGTTGGAAGGCCTGTGCTATGCATTTTTTGCTGCTCCTTAGCACTGATGGAACATAGTGATATTTAACAATTGAAGAAAAATTGTTCTTAATATACTGCTTGCTTAAAGTGATATGCTATAGGATTCAGCAAACATGCACAAAGCCTTCTCTATTACATAACTACAACAGGATTGACACGTTGACCCACAATCCACGTAATGTTTTACAATTTGGATTAAATCAGCAATCCTCTCTCTACTGTTCTTTGGAGGTGAAGCTATAGTATTAAAAAGGAAATGCATGCAACATTTATATAGAGCTAGTTGTCTGGTGAATGGGTATACTACTCCCTCTTCAAGCTAAACTAAAATATTTATTTTTTACCAATAAAATGTTGCCTGTTCCAGTTTGAAATAAACTGTGAACATTCATTAATCGTGTTAGTTAGTGTTTAGTTGTATAGCCATTCTGTGATTCTACACTTTTAAAAAATTGTCTACTTTTGGCAAAGATTTGCACATTGTTTTTCAATTTTCTACATTTCGGTCTTCTGAAAATAAACTCCTATCCATACAGGTGATAGCCAGTGGGTAGGGGCTATTTAAATACAAGGGGGGAAGGATCCCACAGCCCCAATCATTGCAAAGGGTAAGGACCTGAATAATGGTATAAAAAAGGGGGGATCTAATCTCTTGCCCCTTGGCCTACACCCATTGGTACCAGGTGGGGGCCCTAACAATAATACAAATTTTCAGGAGAGCGAATCTCTCTAGTGTCCCCTCCAACCCACTCATGGGTGGCTGGTGGGGGCTTTAATTATTAAAACAAAAAGGGGTAAACATGCTGTTGTTCACCCCCTAAAATAGTGGTATGTCCACTCCCCTCCTTTCCCCCTCTGGGTGGCTAAGGGTCCACAATCACCCCCAATAAAAATTAACAACCCTAACTACCACTTCTCACCCTAAGAATAATGATAGGGGGTAATAAAACTAATACCTGTAAAACTAAAATTATAATTACTCCTCTGAAATCTCCTTTTTTTTTTTTTTTACTCTTCTTTCTTCACCAACAAATAAGGCCAAATTAAAATCCTCATAACCGACACAACTAAAAAAAAAAAAGAAGCATTGGCTACCAAGATGGTAATTTAAGACATTTAGTAGAGATGTCCTCACCTGCCACATAGCAGAAGGAGTTTTTGAACCTACCTTATAGTGATTTTGAGGGTATTGACCCTCATAGACTTTTTTTTTATTTTAGAATTTCATATGATGGATTCTAGCCACAACATAATTAATTTTCGTATTCCTGAAGGTCCAGGATTTGAAGCGTTCAGCACAGACTTCAGCTGCCCTCTTCAGTCCGGCTGAAATACAAACTCATTTGGGTCTGTTCGGATCCAAATGACAAAATCCAGACATTATTAAATAGCGTGACTTTAGTTAATAACTCCATAGTGGTTAAAATAGTATTTATTACTAGGAGCTGAGGATGCCAAATAAAAGAAAGCATTCAATAAATGTATCATTCTTTCTCTTCTTTGATGTTGGCTCTACTGAATGCTATTTATTGTGGCAGGACAACTGTTTTCAAAAAGGCAGTTTCTGTGTGGCATTTTTTTTTACCATGCAAGCTAAAAGTAAGGGCCTTAAAGGATTTCTCTAAGCACCATGACCCCTTTAGTGATTTGAAGTGGTCATGGTGCTTGCAGGCTGTATGTGCAGTGCTTCACTGTAGAAAGCTGTACATAATGAGTTTAACACATTTGCTGTTGGAGGTAACTCCACCTCTGGCATGGTCATGGGGCATCATCAGCCAGTTTAGAACAAGGCTGGCCAATGTCAGTGCTGTGCAAATTTTGATGTGCAGACACGCATTTATTGGCTGAGAGCAGTCAGCTGATTCTCTCAGCCAATAAATGAGCAGCAGGATCAACATCCAGGTTATGCAACTCTGCAGAAGTTGTATGCTGGATTGTGTAAACTCAGCTGGACCAGGTGAGAGAGCAAACCATTGTAGAATTCTTTGTTCCATTGCTGTGGAATGACTCCAGAGTACTCCTCACATCATACCCACTACAGGTGGAGTAACCTTTAAAATGACACGCTAAAATATTAAGAAATAATGCCAGTATTAGCTCTGAAATCTGTCTTAATGAAAAATAATTGAAATCTTCCCTGGTCCCTTTAATGAAGATGCAGATATACAACAAATAAGTATTCAAAAGTGAGTGTGGTTTTTAAATATAATATTTTCTTTCCTTTACGTTTTATTAATGTGTCATTCTCATGTATGATGCATTAAAAAAGTTGAGTTAAAGGGATACTATAGTCACCGAAACAACTACAGCTTAATGTAAATGATCTGGTGTCTATATACAAATATATATAAGCACTAATATGTGAGTGAAAACATAAAAAATACGTAAAAAGTGGTATCCCAGGTGTACCTCACAAAAACACCCAAAGAAATAAAGAATGTGAGACACACAAAATACATATAACTAAAATTATAACAACCTATATAAATATTGGTAGAATATTCCACTGAAATATGTGATATCTAGAAAAAATATGAACAATACATAGTGTAATACAATATTAGAAAAATTACGCCAGTATAAGGTAGAACACTCACAAACAAATGGAAATTTCAGGCTCATCATCCTTGCAAAGGTACTGGAGGTAGAATTCTTCTATATGAAAGTCTTTTTAGTATGGAACAGCAATGACATTCAGCGTCTCTACACTCAGTATGGAGGCACTGAACGTTCCACTTAGAGATGCATTCATTCAATGCATCTCTATGAGGAGATGCTGATTGGTGCAGCACAGTGTTTTGCTGTGCATGCACAATAGCCTTTAAATGCTTTCCTATGAGAAAGCATTTGATTGGCTGAGATCATCAAGACCGATGATTAGTGACTAGGGATACCCTTACCACAGACCTCTGGTAACCCAAGAGAGGTGGATTTAATTGGTTATATCCCTATTACTTATCTCTCTGTATATACCCTTCTTTTTATATATTTTTTCCTGTGTGCTTTGTTCTCACCATTTAGCATATCTGTCACTATTCCTTTTATGTTTTAGTTTTTGCTTCTGGAAGATCACACTAGGCTCTGTCGCAACCAGTGCTGTATATACTTCCATGAGGGCTTAAACACATAAAGGGGGAGATTGCTATCTCTTCAGTTAATTCTCGTACTGCCAATCCATACTCGTTTGGAACTAGTGTGGTATGCTTTATAATTAACTATCTATTATTGAGCATCTCACTCAGGGCTGTTCCCCCTCATATCAGGCTACACTGTTTAATTTGTCCTAGTACTTTTTAGAGTTACTAATAACGTTATTTTGTTATTTATTATTTTCTCCTTTAAGATCTTATTGGAGTGGATTGGAAATTTAAACTTGTGGTCACTTTCTATTCAAGTGACACCTTTGGTTCTCTACTATTTACTGTTGTATAAATCACTTCTTGCTTTCATAAAATAAATGTTCCTTTCCAGGATTGATACATCAAGCTTTTCAGAATATAACCTTTGACTGCATATTTATTGCTTGTTTCCTGATTGCATTACTATAGCTAAGCTAATAAAAATGTACAATTATTATATAAATCATTGTTTGTTTGTTTTCACATACTATTAACAATAAACGTCAGGGCCTTGCCATGTTTTGTCTATTATTTTATATCATTTTGCAATAACATTAAAATTTAATACACTTTATCAAATTTACTTGCACGGTGATCACATATAAATATAAATAGGCTGAAATACAGAAAACTAAAATGAAATGTATAAAAAAAAGATCTGTTGTAGAGGGAAATTGATTTGTACAGATCAAATGTTCTAATTATAAATAAAGAATGCCAGATTGATTGATTTCAACATGAAAAAATGAATATTTCTAAACTGCATACAGCTTTATTGTCTTTAAGGAATATATTAACTTAAATACATACTGCTGAATGGCAAGCTTTAGGTTTATGGGGCAGTACTGAGCAAACCTCTTAACTTGGCACCCCACCCCAATTTTAAACCAAATTTGAAAACACACACAATATATATAAAAAATGGTATCCCAAGTGTGTGTACCTCACAAAAACACCCAAACAAATACAAGAAATAAAGAATGCGGAAAATATATATATACACACACACACACACAATTCCAAGCTCTGGCAGTCAACCCATCCAGGTGCTTCCCAGCACCAAAATACACAAGAGTAATGACAAGAGCACTCTAATTGTGTATCAATTTTGTATTCAATTACATCAACATTAAAACCTTTCTGAGTCTTTATCAAGATAATACAGTGCTTCAACAAACCATATTTATGAACATATAAAAATGAATAACCAAATAACCATTCCCATGGACACAGCTTATTTCACGTCATCATCACGCAGCAGCACGTCATTACGTATTCTCTTATCACGGCAGTCAGTCATTTTTAATTGTGTATCAATTGTGTATTCAATTTTCAATTGTGTATTCAATTACATCAACATTAAAACCTTTCTGAGTCTTTATCAAGATAATACAGTGCTTCAACAAACCATATTTATGAACATATAAAAATGAATAACCAAATAACCATTCCCATGGACACAGCTTATTTCACGTCATCATCACGCAGCAGCACGTCATTACGTATTCTCATATCACGGCAGTCAGTCATGGGACCGTCCCGATCCCATGACTGACTGCCGTGATATGAGAATACGTAATGACGTGAAATAAGCTGTGTCCATGGGAAAGGAGCCCTGGTTGCCCTGATGATAGATAGTGTAGGGAACCATAAAGAAACCAACATGGATATCTTAGAATGTGCCAGAAGAAAAAACACCCCCCTACAACTACTGGCAGTTGATGTGGAGAAAGCGTTTGATAGGGTCGATTGGGGATTTTTGAGTAAGACCTTATTAAAGTTTGGGTTTCAGGGCTGGATACACCAGGCAATCCTGTCTTTGTATTATTGCCCTTTGGCAAGGACAGGTGGCCCAAATATGTGTGCCGATTGGTTTAAACTACATAACGGAACAAGACATGGCTGCCGCTGTCTCCAATCCTGAATGAAGCCCATGGAGCAGCGCAGCTAAGGGGAATGGGCCTTGACATTGCCAGGAGGCAGGCAGCTAGTGGTCAGTAGTTGGGGGCTGGTTTAAGGACATGGAGTAGGGAGGAGTTACTAGGGGGGTATAAGTAGCGGCCATCTTAGGTCTAACGGCACTTTTAATCCAAAGTTACACTTACCTGTTCGTTGTAGCAGGATTTGTGTGGCTTTGTTTTCTTTTGTCTCCTCTGCAGGTTGTCAGGAAGATGGAAGATTGGCTGGAAGGAGTCAGGGCTGCTGTGCAGGAGAGGGGTCTCGAGTGGCTGAGGGACCGTCTTGGTGATGCTCTGCCGTCCGGATCTGGTAGCTCCCAGGGTCAGAGGCCGGTGAGGAGGACGAGGCCCCCGCAGAGGCTGAGCCCCAGCGTGGTTCCAGCTTCCCGGCGTCCGAGGAGCCCCTCCAGAGGTCGTCGGGGCGGCAGTGAGGCTGTTGGGCAGGCCGCAGGTGGAACCGGCCGCAGGCGTCGTCGCGGTGTGGCCGCACGAAACGGCCGTCAGGCGAGGCAGGAGTCGCAGGCCGCGGGTTCAGGAACCGAGTTGGGAACTGCCGAACGTTCAGGGAGCGAACGTGGAGGTAGGCGGATCGCTGTTTGGACGGAAACTGCCGAACGTTCGGGAGATGAACGTGGAGGTAGGAAATCTGGCGAATGGGCCGAAACTGCCGAACGTTCGGGAGACGAAGGTGGAGGTGCTACTACTGCCGAACATTCGTTTCCCAAACGGGGAGGCAAGACCACTGCCGAACGTTCGGGGGTTGAGCGTGGAGGTAGCTCTACTGCCGGCCGTTCGGCTGCCGAACGTGGAAGCAGCAAAACTGCCGAACGTTCGGTTTTTGTGTCCTCTTTTACAGGAAGGGATGGAGAAGTTTCTGATGGTGCCAGGAGTTCGAGGAAGCGGCCATTGCAGGCGCAGGCCAGCGGACGGAAGAGGAGCGGTACGGCAGGCTTGGCAGCAGGTTCTGGGAGTGCTGGAAGTGCTGCTGGAGGAGCAGGAGCCACGGTTGCGAATCGCCCGGGTGAGTCGCCCTCCAACGCTACTGCCCCCTCAGTTGCTAGCCCACGGGCTACCCCGAGGGTGGGTCCCGGTACTGGCATGGTTGGTGATGGTAGGGTGGCAGGTGGTAAGCAGGGGACTGCTAGGGCTCGGAGGGAACAGGACAGAATCAGCACTGCGAGACGCCATGGGGGGTCCCCAGTCAGCGGGCGGGAGCGCAGCGCTTCACCAGGGTCTCCCGTGCGACTAGGCAGGGGGCGTAGTCAGGCTGGTCGGGAAGTCGGAGACTTGACGGATGGTAGCGCCAGCGAGGGACAGCGCTGGAGATCGGCGCCCGCTAAGGGGCAGGCCCGCAGGGCTGGAGCGCAAGCAGATAGGAGACACAGGTCGCGGAGCGATCACCGGAGGGGAACGGAGTCGGACGGCAGGGGCCCCTGCGGGGAGGTCCACACCTGGGGGCGGCGTAGGTTGCCCCCCGCCAGGCGTAGGGGACGGACGCTGCGGGACGATAGTTCCAGGAGTGGGAGTTCCTCGGAGGGAGTGCGGACTGCGGCGCAGGCTCTTACCCCTCGAAGGCGGACGAATAGAAGGGAGTTGGGTGACTGGTCCCAGGAGGAGGGAGGACAGGGCAGGGTTCCTACGACCAGCCTACCCAAGATGTCTTCTTCTCCTTGCAGGTCTCGCAGACGGTCACCCGCCAAGGGGGCGCGACCCTACGCAGCGAGGACTTCCAGACGGTCGCCGGCGGGCGAGGCGGACCGGGCAGCAGGACAGGAGTCGTCAAGGTCGCCCGTGGACCGGGTGAGACCCAGCGCCACAGGCCCACGGCCCGGAGCAGCTGAACGCTTGGGGCAGGTCGCACAGAGCCGGATGACAACTCCACGGCCTTCGGCGGCAAGGGGTTCGGAAGGTGAGGCACTGTCATTTCAGCAGTCGGGGGAGCTTTTAGCGGGCATTAGACAGTTGATTGATTCCTGGGGTGAGGGGAAAAGGAAGGAAGGGGATTGTAGTCAGGTTTGGGCTCCACAAGGGAAGGTCCTTGGGTCTAGTCCAGTGGGGGTTTCCGGGGCCGGGGGCGGTGTAGACGGAGGCGGGGGCGCGACCCCCGCGGCGGAGGCTTCCGGTGTAGGGACCGAGGGTGAGAATTTGCTTGGGGGGGGCCCCGGAGGCGGCGAGACAGAACGTCCACGTTTCGTTTGCAGGACCTTTAGGCTGTCACCTCAAGCCCGAGGTGAAGGAGAGGATCTGGAAAGGTGAATTTGTGGAGCTCTTTTCGCTTCTCCCCCTTGAGGAATACATTGACCTCAAGGAGGAGGATAAAAAAGACGCAAAAAAGGAGGAGGAGGAAAAGAAACAGGAAGGTACAGGAAGATTCCCAAAACGTTTGGGAACTGGCTCAGAGCTTTTTGCATCTTGGCCAGCGTGATGGGCGAGAAGGCGGCGGAGCGCTGTTCGCAGCTCTTCTGTTACCTGGACGGGGTTTGGGAAGCTTATAGGACGTACGGGGGCCTAGCATGGTGGCGGTACGACGAGCAATTTCGTCAGCGTCTGGCCGCTAATCCGGGGATGCGGTGGGACCAGATGGACCTACCGCTCTGGATAAAATTGATGATGGCGCAAAAAGCATCCCCCTTTCAGTCCGGGGCCGGCACGGGCGCTTCTACCGCCGTGTCGGCCAACCAGAAACGGGGCTACTGTTGGTCATTCAACGAGGGGCAGTGCAAGTGGGGGGCCACCTGTCGCTTTAAGCACGAGTGCTCAGGGTGCGGAGGAACTCACGGCCTCCACAGATGCTTTAAGAAGGGTAAGTCAGCCCCCGCAGCGGGCGGAGGTTCGGCCGCGTCCCCTGCCACTGGGAGCAACGCCAGTGAAAGTCGGCGCGATGCTGCCCTGGCTAAAGCAATACGCTAACAGGGCGGATGCTGGGTTGTTGGAAGAGGGGTTTTCCAAGGGGTTTGTAATACCGTTTCGGGACCGGGACGGGGTGCCACGGCTTCGCAATCTGAAGTCGGCCGGGGAATTTCCGGGGGTGGTTAGGGAAAAGTTGCTTAAGGAGGTGCAGTTGGGCAGGGTAGCGGGGCCGTTCAGCGAGCCCCCCTTACCTAACCTGAGGGTTTCACCGTTGGGGGTGGTTCCTAAGAAGGAGCCCGGCAAGTACCGCTTGATACATCACCTGTCCTACCCCAAGGGGTCGTCGGTCAACGACGACATCGACAAGGCCCTCTGTTCGGTTTCGTACGCTTCGTTCGATCAGGCGGTGAGTCTGGTGCAGCGAGCGGGACGGGGGGCGTTGTTGGCTAAGGCGGACATTGAGGCGGCTTTTCGCCTTTTACCAATCCATCCGCAGTGCCATCACCTGCTGGGTTGTCATTTTGAGGGGGCATACTATGTGGACTTGTGTTTACCCATGGGGTGCTCGATATCGTGTGCATACTTTGAGAAGTTTAGCACGTTCCTGGAATGGGTGGTGAAATTGGAAGCGGGCACTAGGATGGTAGTCCATTATCTGGATGACTTCCTGTGCGTCGGGCCTCCCGGTTCGGAGGAGTGCAGGAGGGGATTGAGGACTCTGGAATGGGTGGCGCATGTTATTGGAGTCCCCCTGGCAGGTGACAAAACGGTGGGTCCTACGACGTGCTTGAGCTTCTTGGGCTTGGAGATCGACTCAATCAAAGGGGAGTGTAGGCTGCCGCAGGATAAGTTGGTGGCGCTGCGGCAGGCAGTGGCGGAGGTACGAGGAGCGAAGAAGGTCACGCTCCGAGCGCTTCAGTCGCTGCTAGGCCGGCTTAACTTCGCCTGTCGGGTGATCCCAGTCGGCAGGGTATTTAACAGGTTCCTGGCCCGGGCGACAGCGGGGGTGGCGTTCCCGCACCACCTTATCCGGGTCTCGGCGGCCATGAAGGCCGACCTGGAGGTCTGGGGTGAATTCTTGCGGGAGTTTAATGGGAAGGTGTTTTTTCGGGAGCCGGTGGCTTCGTCTCAGGAACTGGAGCTTTTCACGGATGCTTCAGGTAGCGTTGGGTTTGGGGCCTACTTCTCCGGGCAATGGTGCGCGGGGACTTGGCCAACGGAGTGGAGGGTCAGCCCGCTGATCCGCAACTTGGCGTTCCTCGAGTTATTCCCGCTAGTCGTAGCACTGTCACTGTGGGGTCCGCAGTTGAGGGACAAGAAGGTTGTTTTCTTTTCGGACAATATGGCAGTGGTGGACGCAGTGAATGGGCTGTCAGCGTCCTCTATCCCGGTGGTTCGGCTTCTCCGCCGTTTTGTATTGTTGTGTATGCGTTTTAATATTGTTTTTAGGGCCCGGCACATGCCCGGTCTGTTGAATGTGATTGCCGATGCGTTATCTCGTTCGCAGTGGGAGAGGTTTCGGCAGGCGGTGCCGGGCGCGCAGGAGGAGGGGATGTCTTGCCCGGAAGAGATGTGGCGGCTCGGGACATCATGCTTGGTGGACTGATACGGGACTCCCTGGCCCCCGCTACATGGACGGCTTACAGTAAGGTGTGGGGGGAATGGGAGGAATTGGTGCAACAGTCGGGGGGCCAGCCCTCGCAGGAGGGCCGGTTGGACACGCTGTTGTGGCTTGTGTGTAGATCGGTTACCAAAGGGTCTTCAGCAGCGGTGATAGGGCGAAAGCTGGCGGCGCTAGCTTTCTTGTTTAAATTCAATGGTTGGGAGGACGCCACGAAACACTTTCTGGTGAGGCAGGCGCTGAAAGGGCTAAGGAGGGGGAAAGTGTCGGTGGACTCCAGGAGGCCGGTGTCGTTTGAGTTGCTGCAACGGATTGTGGGGGCCTTGCCCGGTGGGTGTTTTTCGAGTTACGAAGTTCAGTTGTTCGCTGTGGTTTTTAGTTTCGCCTTTTTCGGGGCGTTTCGGATCAGCGAGCTGGTCAGCAGCAACCGCCAAGGGGCGGGGGGGCTTCAGGCAGCGGATGTGGAGGTGTGGAGTGACAAGGTGGTGATCAATTTGAGGCGGTCCAAAACGGACATGATGGGAAAGGGGACCTTGGTTACGCTGAGGGAGCTCCCAGGTGGGGGCACGTGCCCGGTCAAGTGCGCCACGGCCTTCCACGGAGTCCGGGCGGCGGCCGGAGGTTCATATTTTCGACACGAGGATGGTTCTTCACTGTCGAAGTTCCAGTTCCTCAAGGTGATGCGGAAGGTTTTGGACAAGTTGGGAGTGGACCCAAGGCAGTTTGGGACCCATTCCTTCAGGATTGGTGCGGCTACGGAAGCGGCGAGGCTGGGGTTGGGTGATGATAGGGTGAAAAGGATCGGCAGGTGGGAGTCCCTGCGGTTCAGGTCGTATGTTAGGCCAGACAAGTTGGTGTGAGGCCTATGGGTGGTTCAGAGGGGTTTGTTATGTTAATGTTGTGTCATGGTTGGAATTGTGTTTTATGTTTTACAGGTTGGACGGCATGGGTGGTTGGCCACTCATATATTTACTGGGCACATCGGAGAGCTGCAGTTCGACATTGGGGTCTACAGCTGGGCTTTCCAAGTTCCGTGGTGCAGCTCCGGTGGTTTGGATACCGGGGTTGGGGTTGGAATGCTATTTGTGGGGAGGTATTTCGTAAAATTTTGTTGGGCCAGGTCCCGGACATTGTGGTGCTGCATGCAGGAGGCAATGATGTGGGGTCATTGCCGCAGAAGGTTTTGATCGAAAGTATGAAGAGGGATGTGGACAAGTTGCAGGAGTTAGTGCCAGGGGTTATAGTGGTGTGGTCGGAAATGGTTCCGAGGTTTTATTAGCGGCACGCGCGGAACCCCTCCGCGGTGGCGAAAATTAAGGGTAAGGTCAACAAAATCATGGCGGCATATGTGAGGCGAGTGGGGGGGGGTGTAATTAGGCACAGAGAGTTGGAGGATATGCTGCCAGGCTATTTCAGGCGGGATGGGGTTCACCTCTCGGACGTGGGCTTAGATTTTCTCCTGCTAGGTTTCCAGGAGGGCCTCCAGCGGGCAATCTTTTCCCTGGGGGGGGGGGTGTCGCTCAGGAACTCGAGGAGTCGAGCTCTGAGCTGTGGCGGGGGATGGAGAGTAAAGTTGGGGGGAGAAAAGAGTGAGAGGGGGGACAGTTTGGAGTTCAGGGCTAATAGGTAGGCCTTTGGACTGGTTTGGTAGGTTCGAGCTCGTAGGTAGCTCCGAACCAGGGTGTGTAGGGGTGTCTCGGTATGCCCCTACACTGGTGGTGCCCTTTGGTGGCAATGGATGGTGCCCTTGGTGGCAATGGTTGATGCCCTTCGGTGGCAATGGTCATGTTTCAGATTAAGCTAATATGTTACAATGTTGGTGTATTATGTTATGATGTTACGTTGGGGTGGGTCATTGTCAAGGGGTTAAATTGTAAAATAATGTGGTAAACTGTGCAGGCCAACGTGGGCCTGTTGTGTGACAATGACCTTTATAATTCTATGTTAATAATAAATAAAAGCTGTGATATATTTTTGCCAAAACCCAGGTGTCAGTGTCATTATTATAATTAAGTATGTGGTGGGGGGTTTTGTGCATATGCCGACAAGGACGACTGTGCACATGTCATATTATTTCTCTGGAGATACTAGCAAATAATATTAGAAATAATAAACAAATAAAAGGCATTGCTACAAAACAAAGAGACTTAAAACTGAATTTACATGTGGATGACCTGATTATAACCCTAACCGACCCTATCAACTCTATACATGCTTTTATAAAGTAAGTAGAGTCTTATAGTGATATCTCAAACTACAAAATAAATGAGAGTAAATCAACAATACTGGATATCAACATAGACAAAGATAGTAGGGATCTTATAAATGCTAGCTATAAATTTAATTGGGCTAACACCACTCTTTCGTATCTTGGTATTTTTCTGACCAGAGATGTGTCCGATTTAATGCAGAGTAATTTCCTAAGCTGCTTCAGGGAAATGAACAATTCGTTGAAAAAATGGAGACACATTGAGATCACTTGGTGGGGGAGGATGAACCTGATTAATGCATACCTCCTTCCCAAATGGGCATATTTATTTTGAATTCTCCCCTTAAAAATAGCTAGACCTTGGCTAGATATGATCCAAAATACTGTTACTAACTACATCTGGAAGAGGCCGAGGATTAATAAAACTGTGCTGGCCCAAAATATCAGAGACGGTGGTTTGGGTTTTCCAAGTATTATGTGCATATATCTCGCAAATTTGATCTTGCACTTATACAGAACTCAGTTAAATAGTGCTGAAAATGAAGGATCTTTTGGAAAGTGAGATATCTGGTATAAAAGATTTAAGATCCATTTTGTGGTTTGGGAGCTCAGATTCCCAAGTAATCTCCGTCAGAAAATCTAATATATGCTTAGA
Source organism: Pelobates fuscus (assembly GCF_036172605.1). NCBI lineage: Eukaryota > Metazoa > Chordata > Amphibia > Anura > Pelobatidae > Pelobates > Pelobates fuscus. Next base: position 82,519,121 of record NC_086324.1, read on the forward strand.
TTCACTACTGAAAGGATGGAAGGTGATTAGAAATAAATGTGACATAGAAAATAAATTCCTCATAAATATTAAATTGACACTGATACCATTCTATGTAAAAGATCTGAACTTAAACAGGTAGATACAAAAAGGCATCAGTTGAGTAGAACAATTAATGGAGAATTAAATAATCAAACCCTTTCCACAGCTGATTCAGGAATTCCATTTATCGAATAACAAACTATTTACATATCTAAGGAAAAAAAAATGATATAAACCAAAATATTATCCGTGATCCTCATGAGGGTGCTGAGATGATATGTTCAGTGTTTAAAAATGAACAGGTCCATAAAGTAGCTTCAAAAGCTACTAGTGGATTATTAAAATTAGAAGCTCCTACTGTTATAATGGCATGTCAAAAATGGGAAAAGTATTTAAATATAAACATTAAGAGGCAAGGGTGGTGTTCGGTGCTTCCCAGAGCATGTAAATGTATTCATTGTTTGAATCTCTCTGAAACCGTATTTAAAGTAAAGAACAGATGGTACCTTGTACCATCTGAGTTAGCCAACATGTTCAGCTCATGCTCTCCGATATGCTGGAGATGTAACAAGAGATGTGGCTATTTTGTTCACATTTGGTGGGAGTGCGACATAGTGATGGAGCTTTGGATTAAGGTTTTTGATAAAGTAGAGAACTTAGTAAACAAACCGATTCCTAAAGCCCCAGAGAATGCTATTTTACATTTAAATGTTAAACTACTACAAAGCAAAGAAGCCTATATATATATACTCACTTTATGATAGCAGTCAAAATAATCATAGCACAAAACTGGAAAGTCTCCACCCCTTTCTCTTTAGATACGGTGATAACACAAGTCGACTTTAAATTAAAGATGGAAGCACAACTCTATAAGTCACATGGAATGGATCCAAGGCATAAAGATTTTAGCGAATACTGGCCTTAAAATAATGTCAATATAGGAAGCAGACTGACCCTGAGTTGATAATCGTTAAGAAGGTATATATGTATGCATGAATGTATGTGTGCACATATGCATGTGAATGCATCTCTGTGTATATGTGTATATATATATATATATATATATATATATATATATATATATATATATATATATATATATATGTGTGTGTGTGTGTATATATGTTTCATATTGTCTTTCTTTTTGCTTCTCTATCACGCGGCAGGAGATCCCCCAAACCCCTCTTTGTCGGTGTGTAATTATGTATTGTGGAAAGTTTGTTATAAGTGCAATTACTTGTCTAAGGTTTGTATTTAATTAAGGTATATAAAAATCAATAAAGTGCTTAAAAAAAAAAAAAAAAACAACATGGAGGAGGAGAAACCACATCATATAAAAACCACCACAAGAGCAGAGGAATGGAACACTAAACATGGGGATGATGTAACACATGTAGATATGTACATAACAGAATAATAAAGTAAACCACACACATGAAATGGACAAAAAAATAAAATAAATTCAAACTATAAAAATAATCAATAATATAATGAAAAACATACAAAAAATATATGAAGTATAAAATGAGAAGTACTAAAATTACGAAATGAAACAAAAAATAGATAAGAATAAATAAAAAAAAAATAAACAATTATCATAATAGACAGTGAAGAATAAAGATAAGAAAAGACGTGTAGTGAAAAAAGCGTGTATGTATGACAGGAAGTGTATAAAGTGCCATTAAAACACGTGTCACACGTGTATACACAAAACTGTGAAAATGTGTAAAAGTGTCAGGTAAAAAACAGAGAATTCCGGGGGCAGAGCTTGGCAGCGCACCGGAGCGGACACCATTTCATACAGCTCCAAGCGACAGGCATCTAATTCACATGATACTGGCTCCATCAACACATCACCGACATCGGGACCAGCGGATTGAGTATCAGGACTCCCTGCTGCACACGCTGATGCCTTTCTTTCTAACCCTGGTGGCAAAATACTATGTGGCGGAACCAGTCTAGCCACTGGGCATTGGAGAAGACTGATTGCCAGCCTCCTGCCCTGTGACTATGGCCCCATGTTAAAATGCTTGATTTTCCCCTGCAAAGACCCGAAAGCCGGGTCATTCTGTACTTTCCCTATGTGAGCAGTGTTAACCCAGATAGCTATGCCATGGAGCCCATTCGTATAATGAAAGACTATGTGAAAGACTTTGGCTCCATGGCAATTGAACTGTATGTATGTGATCTGAGCGCCATTCAGTCTTAATGTGCGCTCAGATCTAAGCTATCTGGGGATATGTTGAATGTACCTGTTTTATGCAATAGCTGCACAGTTATATATTTTTATGTATTTTATTGTATTTTGCAACCATGTGGCTAATGGGGTTTTACCTCTGTCCTTGGGATTACTTCCCAATTATCTCCAGGATAGAAGACTCTGTGGAACTGGTTGTGGGCAGAAAGGCCATGCTTCATTTGGTCAAATAGGACTTTCCCTTAACTTTTTAACCCCTGAACCGATTGCCCTGATTTTTGAATATGTGTATATTTCAAGCATGCTGATTCTGAAAATGTATGTTTTATGGAATGACATGTATATTTTGGACATTATTAATATTTTGTAAAAACTGTATTTCTCTGCCAGTGATAATTATATTACCCATTGTGTTCAGTAATCATATCACAGGCAGAGGGGATGATTTTGTGTGGGAGTGTCTGTGTGTATTGTACGGATTGATTGGTTGTATTTCAAAACCCTGTGGGCAGTACTATGTTTGTGGATTGGGAATAAAAGAGGCTGTATGTGCCAGTACAGTCAATTCTGCTTGACCTCAAAACGAAGTGTCGTCTCGTTATTGGGGAATTAGATTGTATGCTGATTGCCAGGAGTGTAAGCTGATTGTATGCATTTCCTGTTCAGCTGTTTACAGCATTCATATGCTTGAGAGCATTCATATGCTTCTCCGGTTCGGTGGTTGTGGTGTCTGCTGCAGTGCTTGGAGTCCTCAGGAAGCGCTAGGAGCATCCTTCAACTGAGGTACCCAGTCGGGGTGCTCGTTGATCCATTACATAACGCACCCGAGTTCCCAAAGCCTACGGGATATCAGGTGGGGAGTGCCGCGGAGACGCCAAACCAACACACTGACAGCTACACTGCCGAAGAGATGGGGAGAAGGTTGCAAAAGTCGGTTCCACTTAGCTTAAAGAGAGATAAGTCTAAAGCTGCAGCAGCCTATGCCATCCCAGTCACTGGCCTCTCAGGAGGCTTCACCCACTGTGATGACTGTGGGGGAAGACCATCACAGCCTGACACAGCCCACACCAGACCGAGAGACCCTACAGGCGACAGATAAATCTGCCACAGTCTCTAAGCAGGGCATCCAAAACATGCTAAATGTGGAAGGCGGACTTGGCGTTACAGGCCACTGAAGTACAAGCCGTGACAGAGTGCACCCGAGCCATGGAAGAAGATGTCCTGGAACTTAAAGGACCACTATAGTGCTAGGAAAACATACTCGATTTCCTGGCACGAAAGGGTCTCTAGGTCCCCCTCCCACCCTCATGGCCCCCCTCCCGCCGGTCTCTAGGGGGTCGAAGGGGTTAAATCTTACCTGTTTTCCCCCGCCGGGCTCTCTCGGCGTGGGGAACTCTCTTCCTCCTTCTCGGCTTCATCGGCTGAATGCTCATGCGTGGCAAGAGCCGCGCGCGCATTCAGCCAGTCCATAGGAAAGCATTCTCAATGCTTTCCTATGAACGCTGGCGTCTTCTCACTGTGAAAATCACAGTGAGAAGCGCGGAAGCGCCTCTAGCAGCTGTCAATGAGACAGCCACTAGAGGCTGGATTAACCCATAGGTAAACATAGCAGTTTCTCTGCTATAATCCCCGCTTGTGGGATATGCAATGAGTGTCCTCTTGGGTGTAGCATCAGAGATCCGAGGGGGAGATAATAAAAATGGAAGAAATAATGGTGCAGTATGTTCCATAGTGGGTAAAAGATGATAAAATATAGTAGTAACACTCACATTTGGTAGAGCTTATAAAATACCATCTTTGATTTTTAGACAAAAAGTCTAAAAAATTAATAGTCGTCTTACTATATTTACAAGTTAAGATAATTCCTCTGTCGTTAGTATTAAGGTGACCAATAAATGAGTTGAGTGAATCCTTAGAGCCATCCCATATAAAAAAAAAGGTCATCAATATATCTGAATAGGTGACCAGGTGTGCCCGCCAGGCATGTTCCACCCAAATGGCAGTGGATTCCCAATCTGCCATTAAGAGGACTTCCACACCTGTCCGTAGGACAAGGAAGTCTCCAATCTGCACTTTGACCGCATGAAGAGTATTCCTCTCATGAGCTCTGCAACATTCTAATACAGTGCTGGAGCTTGCGAGAACAGGGATCTCGGCCAGCAGTGTGTGGAGCTGCAGGTCTAGAGACACCACATACCACTAGACCACCTGGGCTTTCAGTGTCCCACCTCTCTGTCCGAAGATAAGAAAAAGGGTGGGGGGAATATAAAACTTGTTTTTCAATGTATAATTAATTAGTTAATTAAATAAAAGAATGTATAGTTGTTGCCCTCTTATCCCTCATCCCTCACACCAGGGCTGTATTTGCGAGGCTAACAATGCATTTGCCTTGGGTGGCAATTTCAAGGGGGCAGCAAAAAACACCGCCTAACCAAGCATCCTGGCACATGTCTCGTAGGCCTCTTTCACGGGGGACCCAAAAACTGGCCGTCTGGTCACCTCTGGGTCCCCCAAAGGTGGTCGGATGCTAATATTGTGGGCAGACAGGCAACGAGGGCGAGCTCATGCCCCGCAGTAATGCTAGAGCTGTAAAATTATGTCACTCTGACTCCTGGCATTACTAAGCGGCACGCGAGGAAGCTGAACAGGAAGAATATAGCTCCCACGCTGCCTGCATTGTTCGGACCACCATCCACCCTGCAGCACAGGAGCCCAGTAGGCGCCAGTCAGCACAACAGCCCCTCTGGACCCCAGGGAAAGAATCCACTCCAGCTCCCCAAAGGTAGGTGAGTGTGAGTGTATGAGGCAAAGTTTGTGAGTGTGAGTCTGTCAGTATCAAGATGTGTGTGTCAGTGAATGTGTGTGTGTCTCCCAGTGTATGTTTGTCAGTGAATGTGTGAGTGTCGGCCAGTGTATGTTTTAATGTAGAAAGTAATCCAGGCACTCCAGAAAGTCTTCCAAACATAGGCAATTTTATTGGACCCAAGCACCAAAGAACAACGTTTCGACCCTAAGGTCTTTGTCAAGCTGACAGCTTGCCTATGTTTGGAAGACTTTCTGGAGTGCCTGGATTACTTTCTACATTAAAATTCTACATTGGGTCCTTCTTGGTACTGGGACCAGTCCGGTTAGCACCCAAGGATTCCTGGGATGGTCTGAGTGCAGTTCCACTACCTATGTTTGTCAGTGAATGTGTGTCTGCCAGTACGTTTGTCAGTGAATGTGTGTCTGCCAGTACGTTTGTCAGTAAATGTGTGTGTGTCTGCCAGTGTATGTCTGTCAGTAAATGTGTGTGTGTCTGCCAGTATATGTCTGTTAGTGAATATGTGTGTCTGCCAGTGAATGTCTATTAGTGTGTCTGCCAGTATATGTTTGTCAGTAAATGTGTGTGTCTGCCAGTATGTTTGTCAGTAAATGTGTGTGTGCCTGCCAGCGTATGTCTGTTTGTGAGTGTGTGTCTGACAGACTGACAGAAACACACATATTCATTGACAGACATACACTCACTAACATACATTCATTGGCAGACACACACACATTCAGTGTGTCATATCAGTGAGGATGTGTGAGTCAAATCAGTGCGTGTGTTTGTCAGTGTATGTGTATCTCAGAGTGTGTGCCTGTCGTTGAGTGGCTGTGTCAGTGTGTGTCTGTCAGTCAACATGCATGTTGGTCTTAAACAGGAAGAGTTGAGGCCTTAAAAGAAAGGGGCGGGGTAAATTTAGATTTAGGGGGCTGCCTGAGTTATGTCATGCCTAGGGCAGCACAAATCCAAAATACACCACTGCCCACAGAGTACATCCCATATACACACTATGGATCCCTTACAAACACAGTAGATCACTTATAAACACTTATAAACACTGCCTACACACACACACACACACACACACACACACCATCCCTGACACGCACAGTACATCCTATATACACACTATGAATCTCTTACAGACATGCTAGATCCACTACAGACACACATTGTCACGACAGTGACCCCTTCTCGCAGAGTGTAACCTAACTATAGAACGTATACCGGACCTTAGAATGGCCGGACTCACGTTAGAGTAGTCAAATGGGATAGCCAGAGGTCAAGGGATAACAGAAGACGGGATAACGATAAGCAAGCCAAAGTACAGGGAACCAGAGAGTAGAGTAGTCGAATAGAGAAGCCAAAAGTCAAATACCAGGGTAGAATACAAATATCACAGAAAGTAGCACTAGGGGAACCAGCAAGAACCACACTAGGGCGTCTTACTGCTGTCAGGGCAGCCCTTTTATAGTGTGGTGTGTGTAGCCTTAAAACCACGCCCCCAAAAGGTCCGGGGGCGTGGCCGCGTCAGGACCTTGTCGGCTTCAAGCCGACGGCAGTGGCGCGCATGCGCCGAACCTAGAAATTCCGAGCTGAGTGAGCGGTCGGCGTCAGAAGTGCCGTGCCGCTCAGTGAAGGAGGACGCTGTGCTGCGTGGGTCCGAGGAGGTCAGGTAAGGTATCGTGACAGTACCCCCCCCACAAGGACCGCCCCCAGGGCGGTTAGAACGCCTCCTTTCAAACAAACGAACCAGGCGAGGGGCGTGAACATCAGAAGCGTCCACCCACGAACGATCCTCAGGACCATAACCCTTCCAGTCTAAAAGGTATTGAAGTTTACCCCTAGAAAAACGAGAACCCAAAATAGACCTCACTTCATATTCGTTTTGTCCCTCCACAACTTCAGGAAGAGGAGGAGGGGTACTACGAGTAAACCGATTACAGATTAATGGCTTGAGAAGTGAGACATGAAACAAATTCGGTATTTTCATATTAGAGGGTAAACGAAGACTGTAACAAACAGGGTTGATACGTTTGAGAACCTGAAACGGGCCAATGAATCTGGGAGCAAATTTCATAGACGGGACCTTAAGTTTAATGTTACGGGTGCTTAACCACACTTTATCCCCGACCATGGACGTGGGGGCAGGTCTCCGATGCCTGTCCGCATTAGCTTTGTACACACTAGCCCTTTGAGTCAAGATTTGTTTAACCCCTAGCCAAGTCTCCCTCATATTCCGGACAGTGTCATCCACACTTGGCACTCCCGTAGAAGGGACTGAACTTGGTAGAGTAGTAGGGTTAAACCCATAATTGATACAAAAGGGGCTGTGTAAAGTGGATTCATGGACATGATGGTTGTGAGCAAATTCTGCCCATGGTAACAACTCCGCCCAGTCATCTTGATGAACCGAAGTGAAACAGCGGATGTATTGTTCCAGGCATTGGTTCATCCTTTCCGTAACACCATTTGATTGGGGATGATAAGAAGAGGAAAGGTTAAGGTTGATACCCAACTGTCCACAAAACGCTTTCCAGAAACGAGAAATAAATTGAGGGCCCCTATCAGAGACAATATCATGGGGTACCCCATGTAAACGGACAACCTCCCTTACAAATATAGAAGCCAGTTCAGAAGAGGTAGGTAATTTATAAAGAGGGACCAAATGAGACATCTTGGAGAATCTGTCAATTATCGTTAATATGACAGTGTGGTTCTTAGAAGGAGGTAGGTCTACTACAAAATCCATGGCAATACTCGACCACGGAGTCTCCGGAATAGGCAAGGGCATGAGGAGACCTAAAGGACGGAGTCCCCTTAGGGGATTTAGTAGCGGAACAAATACCACAAGCAAGGACAAACTCACGCACATCCTTCTTGTAGGAAGGCCACCAGAACCGTTCCACCAGCAATTATGTGGTTTTATGTATCCCTTGATGCCCTGCCATTTTGGAATCATGCATGAGGGATAGTACTCTGTCCCGATAGGCCAATGGCACATATAGTTTTCCTTGTGGAACAGTCAAGGTAGTGCGATCTTGGAACGTAGAGAGTTCCTCTATTAATCCCGATGAGACTCTAGCATAGACAGTGGCGACAATACGATTCTTAGGGATTAAAGAGGACATAACTTCCTTGGAGGATGTAAAAGGTTCATATTGGCCGGATAGGGCATCAGCCTTAATATTTTTTGACCCCGGCCTATATGTAACAATATAATTGAAACGATTGAGATATAGAGACCAACGTACTTGTCTGTCAGACATTTTCTTGGATTCACTGAAGTAAGAGAGGTTTTTATGGTCTGTAAAAATGGTAACAGGGATGGGTGACCCTTCAAGCAAGTATCGCCATTCTTTAAGGGCAGAAATAATTGCCAACAACTCTCTCTCCCCTATATCGTATCTTTTCTCAGTTTCCGTTAATTTCTTAGAGAAAAACCCACATGGGTGCAATGGTTGATCATCCGAAGGTCTTTGAGATAATATCGCTCCTATCCCTGACTCGGATGCATCTACCTCCAGTATAAAAGGACGGGAAGGATCAGGATGCCGTAATACTGGCGCTGAAGAAAAGGCTTCTTTTAATGAATCAAAAGCTCTCTTAGCTTCTGGGCACCATTCCCTGTGATTCCTTCCATTCTTAGTCATAGCAGTAATAGGGGCTGTTATTGAAGAAAATCCTTTAATGAATTTCCTATAGTAATTGGCAAACCCCAAGAAGCGTTGGATTGCTTTAAGTCCAACTGGTAAGGGCCATTGCTGAATGGCCTCTAACTTTTTTGGCTCCATTTGGAAACCCGTACTAGAAATGATGTATCCCAGGAAATGCACTTCTTCCTTGTGGAACAAACATTTCTCCAATTTACAATAGAGACCATTCTCTAATAAAACTTTGAAAGGACCAATCTGACATGTTCATAGTGTTCGTTCCTGTTTTTAGAGTAAATCAGGATGTCATCTAAGTATACTATTACAAACATTTGTAAAAAGTCTCGTAACACATCGTTAATGAAGTCCTGGAAGACTGCTGGGGCGTTGCATAACCCGAAGGGCATAACTCGATACTCATAATGACCATAACGAGTATTAAACGCAGTCTTCCATTCATGCCCCTCTTTTATTCTGATTAAATTATATGCTCCCCGCAAATCCAGTTTAGAAAAGACAGTAGCTCCTTTCAACCTGTCAAATAGTTCAGTCACTAAGGGGATAGGATAAGCATTACGTATAGTAATCTTATTTAACCCTCTGTAATCAATACAGGGTCTTAAATCCCCCTCTTTCTTAGATACAAAGAAAAACCCAGCGCCCGCAGGCGATGAAGATTTAGTGATAAACCCCTTCTTTAAGTTCTCAGCAATGTATTCCTCCAATACTTTATTCTCGGCTATCGACAGGGGATAAACTGTACCTCGTGGAGGCATAGTGCCGGGCAACAATTCAATAGAACAATCATAGGGACGATGAGGAGGTAATCTTTCTGCCTCTTTAGGTTCAAAGACCGCTTTAAGATCAATATATTGGTTGGGTATTTGGGTGGTCAATGGTTCCATAGTAGGTATATTGATCAAACCCACTGGTTTGATCGGAGTAATGCATTTACTGTGATAAGATTCTCCCCATTTAAGAATCTCCCTCTTCTCCCAGTCAATCGAAGGATTATGCTGGGCTAACCAAGGAAACCCAAGTATTACAGGAAAAATAGGGGATGTTATCTGTTGCAGGGGAATGGTTTCCTGGGTAATAAGAGGTATCGACAGTGGTCTACCATCTATGGCCTCAACGGCCAAGGGTGCAGATCTTTTTTGGAATGGGAGAGTATTTTCCTGCCCGAACAAGTGATCCACAAAATTCTCGGCAGCCCCAGAATCAATTAAGGCAAGGGTGGATACTTTCTTTCCCTCCCATTCTAGAGTAATAGGTAGAAGAAACCGGAGATCTTTTTTATCATTGAAGGAGGACATACACATAACACCCAAGGCCTGTCCCCCCTGTGGACTTAGGTGCGAGAGTTTTCCGGCCGGCTAGGACAATTCACTCGTGTATGTCCCTTCCTGCCACAATATAAACATAAACCTTCCCTCCTACGGTATTGTCTCTCTGTCTCAGACAATCTTGTAGCCCCTACTTGCATGGGTTCTGGAGGGGTAACTGTTGGGGTTTCTGACGAGGGATAAGTCAGAGCAAGACGTTCCGGCACCCTCCTAGGTCTCTCTCTGGTATTCTGCCTATACCTAAGGCGTTCGTCAATATGAGCCAAATATGTTATCAATTCCTCTAGAGTGTCTGGTAAATCTCTTGTGGCCACTTCATCTAAGATTCTGTCAGACACTCCATTCAGGAACACATCCACGAAAGCTTGTTCGTTCCATCTGACTTCTGCAGCTAAAGTACGGAACTCCAAAGCATAGTCTACTAGAGAACAGGTACCTTGTCTTAAACGTAACAAGGATTTGGCAGCGTTAGTTTTTCTGCCTGGGGGATCAAAAGTTCTCCTGAAAGCTGCAACAAAGTTTATATAATTAAAGACAATTGGGTTGTCATTTTCCCACAAGGGATTAGCCCAGGTTAAGGCCCTATCTACTAACAGGGTGATAACATACCCAATCTTAGCCCTATCGGTAGGGTACGCTCTAGGATGGAGTTCAAAATAGATGCTTATTTGGTTCAAGAACCCCCTGCATCCCTTAGGATCACCCCCATACCGGAGAGGCGCTGTAGCCTGATTGGAAGTGCCTGTAGGTAGCACTTCCCTGGGATGTTCCTGGGGTCTCTGACTAGGAGTCTGCTCCTCCGGCTGGAGATAAGCAGTACGGTTAATTAACGTCTGTACGGCAAGAGCGATCTGGTCCATACGATGGTCCAGTTCCTCAAACCTATTGTCAGTACCAAGCCCAAGAGGGTTAACACCTGCAGGGTCCATGGCCCTAGTGTAATGTCACGACAGTGACCCCTTCTCGCAGAGTGTAACCTAACTATAGAACGTATACCGGACCTTAGAATGGCCGGACTCACGTTAGAGTAGTCAAATGGGATAGCCAGAGGTCAAGGGATAACAGAAGACGGGATAACGATAAGCAAGCCAAAGTACAGGGAACCAGAGAGTAGAGTAGTCGAATAGAGAAGCCAAAAGTCAAATACCAGGGTAGAATACAAATATCACAGAAAGTAGCACTAGGGGAACCAGCAAGAACCACACTAGGGCGTCTTACTGCTGTCAGGGCAGCCCTTTTATAGTGTGGTGTGTGTAGCCTTAAAACCACGCCCCCAAAAGGTTCGGGGGCGTAGCCGCGTCAGGACCTTGTCGGCTTCAAGCCGACGGCAGTGGCGCGCATGCGCCGAACCTAGAAATTCCGAGCTGAGTGAGCGGCCGGCGTCAGAAGTGCCGTGCCGCTCAGTGAAGGAGGACGCTGTGCTGCGTGGGTCCGAGGAGGTCAGGTAAGGTATCGTGACACACATAACATCACTGACGCATAACATCCATGTGGCGGAACCTACCTCGCCACTGGGCATTGGAGGGGCCTGGCTGCCTGCCTCTTACCTGCTGACTATGGCCCCTGGAAAATTGGTACAGTTAAAGATTTATATTTGGGCATATTGTACTGTATATTGCTGCTACTGGCCCTTTTAACAGCATCTATGGACACATTGGGACTTTTGGGACTACTGTCCCTTTAAGACTGTGAAGCATGTTCTAGTGTGCTGCCTGTAATATTATATATGTATTTATATATGTGTTAAGTTTATCCTGGGTGATTTGTATGCAGCATTCATCGGATTGTTCGGTAGAATCACTCCATTCATTATATTGAGTGAAACTACCGAACAACCAGACCACCCAGGAATAAGTGTGCCTCCAATTACAGTTTGCAACAATGTTGCAAACGGGTAATTGGCAATCAGTGTAATGTATTCTTTGTCCTCTGGGTGGCCGCCATTCGGGAAACAAACACGTGGCGGCGGCCATCTTAAACTACCGAACAGCGGTGTTTTGCCGTCGAGTGTCTGGAACTAAAATCGGACACTTGACTAGGCAAACACCGCTGAGACCTCCATACTTCCAGGAATTCGTATAGAAACTACCGAATGACCCGCCGTTCGGTAGAAAGAACCCCACAAACAAGGGAATTCATTCAAACCCTCTCCAAGCTCTATAACACAGGCAATTCGTCTGTTTTCATTCCCTTGTTTGTGACCGACCGCAGGGCCAAAATGCATGGAACTGTTTTCGGATACTTTACCCATGCGGTCGGTCAAATCTTTGGAAACCCATATCTGCCGAACTGTTCATCCGAATGACTTGAATTTTGGATATGTTTCCCCCCTGAATAAGGGCTATCCAGCGATGCTGGATTTAAAGGTGTACCCCGTTTTTGGGGTACATCCAGGAATTGGGGAAAAGTGTGTACTGTATAATTGGGTGAAGTGTTAATCTAAGGGGAGGAAATGTGTGGGAGGTACATCCATGTGATTGGTCAATATCATCCTCCCCCTGGGAGTGTCCTGTATGTACCTGTTTGTGAATAAAAGCCAGGCTGGATGAGCCAGTCCAGAGTTCCTGTTTTAACCTCAAAGTGATGTGTCGTCTCATTATTGGGGGAATGATTTATTGTATGCTGTTCCAGTTGACTGCTAGGAGTACAAGCCTATTCGTATGGTTCCTATTCAATGGTCTACAGCATTCATACGCTTGGGAGAATTTAAAGGTTTCTCGGATTCGGTGATTATGGTGTCTGCCAGAGTGCTTGGAGTCCTCAGGAAGCACTAGGAGCATCCATTAACGGAGGTGCCAGGTGATCCGTTACAATCCATATATACACTATGGATCCTTTAGGCACACTCTAAAGAAGGGGGAAAACCAAATATTAAAACATCCATCAATTTTTAAGTTGACAGCACATATTTCATAAGTACATAAGTACACTATATAAAGTCAAATAAGGTGTATCAGGGTACAAAAAAAAAGAGAAAATATTTTACTAGCACATGTTGCACAAGTAATCAAGACAAGATAAGAAAAAAAAGCATAAGCTCTTTCTTCCAAGTGGAACACCATTATAAAGAGTGTATATGTTTAATTTTCTTCTCCCATACATTCCAATGGTGTGTCAATGATTCCGCTGTGTTTGATGGTAACCGTAGGTTTAACTCATAGCTCTTATTTTCTAGTGTCAATGTGTCTTTGATCAAAGGTATCACATTGAATTTCCAGTAGTGTGGAACAACAGTGGTGACCGCAATTAAAACATTTCCCACCATAACTTTGTCTACTTTAGTAAAATTGATAGCAAAAAAAAGGGAGGGATCCGCACTTTTATCACCTGTAGACCTCGGTGCACTGTACCTAGGACTGGCAACCCCCTAATCCATATAACTTTTGAGAGAAAGGGACTGAAACGTTGCTGTATCTGTCATGTTTTTCCAATAAATGTGCTGATGTATGAAGACCTTGAGTGCCTGTACTATTTTGTTGTCACTTTAGTAAAACTGGCAGGAAACATCTCAAGCAAACAATGTTAAATCTACCACAGAAGGATTGAGATCTCTGATTATGACATGTATATTTTTCCAAAACAATTTTATATGTGGGCAGTGCACCACATGTTGGAGTATGTACATGTCTGTCCACAGCCCTGCCAGCATAAATAGGCTTGAATTTTGATACATTTATTGAAGTCTATATGGGGTACTACCTATATATCACGTTGATTTGGACTTTCTTTCAATGTCAATTTAAGAATACTTGCTTTTTAGTGGCATTTCACTCACATAATCTGTTATCTATGCCAGACATGAACATGATCATCAAAGCCCCCAGGAAGGTCCCTGGCAGCAACTTCGTCTTGCAGGGTGTTAGATAATCCCTCCTCAAATATACAGACCAAAGCAATGTTCCAACTGGTTTCAGAAGCCAGAGTACAGAATTTTATATCATACTTTGCAAGTACCTAGACCTTTGGTTAATTCTCATAAGTTTCCTAACAGCATTCCTGGCTCTGAAAGGTGGACTAAATATATGCCTAAATGTCCCCATGAAAGTGGGAAAATCAAACATCAGTGAATCATCCTGTTCCCAAAATGGATTGATCTATGCCAGTGCCTTCCCTCCCAGTAAATTCATGATAAAGCCAATCTTGGCTCTATCAGAGGGTAATGTCTGAGGAAGCATCTCAAAATGCACATCAACTTAATAAAGGAACCACCTGCACAGAGCTGGATCCCCATTGTATTGTGGAGGTAGAGTGAGGTACATAGCAGGAGCATAAGAGGAAACAGGATGGGAAGGAACCTGGGCTGCCACCTGAGGAGACTAATGTGGCGGAACCAACCTCGCCACTGTGCACTGGAGAAGCCTGGTTGCTCGCCTGCTCCATTTAGACTATGGCCCTGCAGTTCAAACCTGTTATTTTCCCTGCTGAAAAGTTTATTTGTGCCTTTCTGCGGACTGTTAAAGCCATGATACCCCAGATAGCTATGCCATGGAGCCCAGCCGTATACTGAAAGACTGTATGAAAGACTTTGGCTCCATGGCGATTGAACTGTATGTATGTGATCTGAGCGCCATCCGGTAATAATGTACACTCAGATCTAAGCTATCTGGGGATAGGTAGAATGTGTATGTTCTATGTGATAAATGTAACAGTATGTATTTTTATGTCTTTTATTGTCCTTTGTCTGCCATGTGGCTAATGGAGTTTTGCCTCTGTCATGGAGATAATTGGATTACTTCTCAATTATCTCCAGGATAGAAGACTCTGTGGAACTGGTTTTGGGCAGAAAAGCCATGCTTCATTTGGTCACAAAGGACTTCGATCTATCTTTTGAACCAATGGACCAATTTGGATGATTTTGACATATGTTTATATTTGGAGTATGCTGCTTATGAAAATGCATGTTTTAGGTTTGTGACATGTATATTTTAGAAGTTATAAATATTGTGTAAAAACTGTATTCCTCTGCCTGTGATGATGAGGTTACCCATTGTGTTCAGTAATCATATCACAGGCAGAGGGGAGGATTTTGTGTGGGAGTGTCTGTGTGTATTGTACGGATTGATTGGTTGTTCTGTAATATCCTGTGGGCTGTACTGTGGTTGTGGATTGGGAATAAAAGAGACTGTATGTGCCAGGACAGTCAGTTTCTGCTTAACCCTCAAAACGAAGTGTCGTCTCGTTATTGGGGGAATTGGATTGTATGCTGACTGCCAGGAGTGTAAACCTTTCGTATGGTTTTTCCTGTTCAGCTGTTTCCAGGATTCGTGTAGTTTGCAGTTTGGGAGATTGGTGCTTACAGTTGCTGCCTGTGCATCTGGAAAGGGGAATATCACCTAAACTTTTTTTTAACCTCTGGTGAGCAAAACGGTCCATTACAACGGATTGTCAGGCTGGAGATAGGCCATTCTAGTCAGGATGGTTTGCAGCACTTGGCAAACTGATCCATCCTATGATCCATATCTTCCATTTGTGCCTTGCAAAAAGCAATTTGTTGTCCTAGGTTTGCAAGGTCCATGGCCCCTTTGAAATGTCAGGAATGGAGATACCTTTATATGCAAACCTAAAGAAAACAGTAAAGAAACACATACTAGTGCTTAGAGTAGCCAGTGCCTGAGACAGATAAATTGAGTGTCTGCAAGCAGAAAGAGAATAAACAAGACAGGTAAGGTCTAGTATAGCAGAGAGCAAGAATAGTCAAATAAGCCTAAGTCATAAAACAGTAAATCCAATACACACACTCTCAAGTAACAAGAACCATGATAGGGTAAGGAAACAATGAGAACCAGGAAGTATATATACCCTATACTGGGTTGTGATTGGTTACAGAAAAGCATGATGTCACAAGTGTGTATACATCATCAAAAAGTGCTACATAGATTGACATTATGAAAGGAGACCAGTAAAATGGTTCCATGTTATATATGATGTCATAGTGAGGCTCCAGAAGGCTAGGGATGAGTTAGTGTGCATGAGAACACAGAAGAAACATAATTTCTGTGATTGCATAGAAACGCAAGGGGCAGGTACTTTGACTGTGCACAGCCTCAAGTCTTCTTACAGTGGGCCAACTTTGGAAGAAGTTTGCATAACTACAGCTTACAGAAACCTTGGATCTAATGACATGTACAACTGTACTGTTGTACACTGCAGATTGAGGAGGAGGTGGGAGTTGTAGGTACAGGCACAAGAAAGAATGAAATATTTTAGAGTGGGGAGGTGTTTTTTACTGATGAGACAGGGTGAAAGGGTACTCTAGGCACCACTTAATTGCAATGAAATTGTTATGGTGTTAATTTTGTCGACTAATAATTTTAGTCACATTTTAGTTGACTAAAAGTAGACTAAAACTAAAACAATTCAGATGACTAAATTACAACTAAAACTAAAATGGCTTTTTAGTCAAAAGAGTATGACTAAAACTAAATTGAAATTTGCTGCCAAAGACCAGGGCTTGAGAGAGACACATAGAGGGGATGGGAGGACACAAAGAGACACAGAGGGGCTGGACAAGGGGCAAAACAGACAGATAGAGGCTTTCATTACACCCATTTTTAGTCATGTCGACTAAAATCTATTGGAGATTTAGTCGACTAAAATCTACTTTAGTCAACTATAATCTAGTGGAGAATTAGTCGACTAAAACTAGATTAAAACTAAAACAATATATATACTGGAGAAAGCTCTATCCCATCGGTTTCCAAAATGTGTGCCGCGGCGCAATGGGGTGCCGCAGAATGTTTCCCTGATGCTATTATTATAGCACCGGGGAAACATTACTGCTCAACAGGGACCCAGTCGAGTGCCACGGTCCTTTAAGATTGCAACCAGGCCCCTGTAATGTTGGCCAGCTGGGAGATAGTGACATCCTGTCACTTCCTCCCAGCATCCTGCAGAGAGACAGCGTGGAAGGGAGAGGAGGCAGACGCATCATGAGGGGAGAGGAGCATGAAGAGCTACAGACCTCTCACTCCCACAGCAACAGGACTCCAAGCCACCCTCCTGGCACAGGTAAGCCAACAGGAGGGTGGCTGGACATATATAAAAAAAAAATAAAAAAAAAATTCCTTTGTGTCTGTGTGTGTTGTGTGTGTATGAGTGTGTGAGTATGAGTGTTAGTGTGTGTATGAGTGTTAGTGTATGTGTATATATATATATATATATATATATATATATATATATATATGGGTGTGTGTATGTGTGTGTGTTTGTATGTGTATGGGTGTGTCTGTATGTGTATGAGTTTGAGTGAGTGTGTGTTTGTGTAAGTGTATGTATGAGTGTGTGTGTGTGTGAGTGAGTATGTATCAGGGTATGCATCTATGTGTGTATATCTGCTCCCCTCATCTCTGTATTCATCACACGCACTTTACTCATATTTATCCAGCCTTTCTCCACACACCCCTCCTAAATACAAGCTCTCATCCCCAACATTTAAATCTTACTTCCACCTTCTCTTCCTTTCCATCCTACTACTCCTAGCAGCAGGTGATGTCTCTCCAACCCCTGGTCCCTCCACTACTCAGCCACCTGGTACAAACACCAGAAACCACAACAACCTAATACCCATTCCATGTAATTCTCACTATAATTCCTCTTTTAAAGCTGCCCTCTGGAATGCACACTCCATGTGCAGCACCTTTAAATCTACTACCATCCATGACCTATTTATCTCACACTCCCTAAACCTACTTGCACTAACAGAAACATGGCTCTCTCCCTCTGATACTGCCACCCCTGCCTCACTGTCCTTTGGTGGTCTTCACTTTACCCACAATCCAAGACAAGCGGAGATTAAAGGTGGCGGTGTAGGTTTTCTTCTCTCACCCCACTGCTCCTTTAAAACCCTGCCCTCCCCCTTCCCTCTCTTTCCCATCATTTGAAATTCATTCAATTTGCCTTTTCAAACCCTTCTCTGCTAACATTGCCGTAATCTATCGTCGCCCTGGTTCCCCTCTCCTCTTCCTTGACCACTTTGCTGCCTGGCTACCCTACTTCCTCTCTTCCAACATTCCATCCCTAATTCTTGGAGACTTCAATATTCCCAACCCCAGCAGCCTCTAAACTACTTTCAATTACTTCCTCCCTTGGACTTTTGCAGTGGGCTAATTCTCCCACTCATGTAGCTGGCAATACCCTCAACCTTATTTTCTCTTATTCATGTATAGTATCTAATATCTGCAACACTCCATTTCCTCTCTCTGATCACCACCTCTTATCGTTTGCTCTCAATTACCCTCTCACCCAACAATCTCAGCCTAACTCCCCTCAGCTCTGGAGGAACCTTAACTCTATTGACCTCCAGCAGCTGTCAGCTGACATTGATTCACAACTGCTATCCATCCCTTCCCTCTCCTGTCCCTCACTGGCCATCTCCACATATAACACTACCCTCACATCTGCCTTGAACGCTGCAGCCCCACTCCAAACATGCACCTTGAGGAGGACACAACCCCAACCTTGGCATAATAAATCAACACGCTATCTGTAGAGTTGCTCCTGTTGTGCTGAACGCTCCTGGAGGAAGTCCCGCACCCAGGCAGACTTTCTCCATTATAGATTCATGTTGCTTTCATACAGCGCATCCCTTGCCCTCGCCAAACAGTCATACTTTTCCTCTCTCATTAGCTCATGCTCCCGAAATCCCAGATGTCTCTTTGACACCTTTAATTCCCTTCTCCACCCTGCTGTGGCCACCCCCCAAACTAACCTTACAGCTGATAGCTTTGCATGCTACTTTACCGACAAGATTGACAGCTAAGGAAACAATTCTCCCCTCCTTGACATTCTCTTTCTCAACCACACATAAATCATGCTTTCCCTACCCTCCAGACTTTCTCCCCAGCTACTGAACAAGAGGTGGCTGCGCTTCTCCATTCCTCTCGCCCCACCACTTGCCCGCTCGATCCTGTCCCATCTCACCTCATCAGATCTCTCTCCCCTTGTCTTGTGCCTACCCTAACACACATCTTTAACTGCTCTCTCTCTTCTGGCACTGTTCTTGCTGATCTTAAACATGCCACTGTAATACCTATCCTGAAAAAAACATCTCTTGATCCATCCTCCCCTTCAAACTATCGTCCCATATCCCTGCTCTCTTTCTCATCAAAGCTTTTGGAAAGACTTGTCTTTACCCGTGTGTCTCACTTCCTTAATTTCAACTCTCTCCTTGACCCTCTTCAGTCTGGCTTCCGCCCTCTCCACTCTACTGAGACTGCTCTTATCAAAGTGACTAATGACCTTATCTCCGCTAAATCCATTTTAATCCATCTTAATTCTCCTTGACCTCTCTGCTGCCTTTGACACCGTTGATCATGCTCTCCTCCTTCAAACTCTTCAATCGCTCGGTCTCTGTGACTCTGTCCTCTCTTGGTTTTCCTCCTATCTCTCCCAACTTAACTTAACCTCTCTAAAACTGAACTCCTTGTCTTTCCTCCTTCTAATACTGATCCTCCTCTCTCAAGCTCCTTTCAAGTCAGTGATATCCACATAAGTCCATCCTTGCAAGCATGCTGTCTTGGCGTCATACTTGACTCTGGTCTCACCTTTGAGTCTCACATCCAGTTTGTTGCCAAGTCCTGTAGGTTCCAACTGAAAAACATAGCCCGCATCCGCCCCTTTCTTACGCAAGATGCTACCAAGTAGCTTGTCTATGCTTTAGTAATTTCCCACATGGATTACTGTAACCCTCTCCTGATTGGTCTCCCCAAAAGCTGTATTGCCCAGTTACAGTCTGTAATGAATGCTGCAGCTAGACTGATTTTCCTCTCTAGTCGGTCCTCTCACACCTCACCCCTCTGCCACTCCGTCTGTCTCTTGCTCTCTCCTCCAGCTCTGCTTCACTCCTACTTGATATTTCCTGTCCTAATGTTTCTAATACCCCACCTCCTATAGTCTGTAAGCTCGTTTGAGCAGGGTCCTCTTCAACCTATTGTTCCTGTAAGTTTTCTTGTAATTGTCCTATTTATTGTCACATCCCCCCTCTCAAAATATTGTAAAGCGCTACGGAATCTGTTGGCACTATATAAATGGCAATAATAATAATAATAATAATAATAATATATATGTATATATATATATATATATATATATATATATATATATATCAGTATGCTTCTGTGTCTGTGTGTGTGCACACATCTGTGTATGTGCACCTGTGTGACAGGGTGTGTGTTTTTATGTCAGTGTGTGTATCTGTGTCATGGCAAGTATCCATGTTTGTGTCATTTGTGTATATGTCGGTGTGTATCTATGTGTGTGTATGTGTCAGTGTGTACCTATGTGTGTATATGTGTCTGTGTCTATATGGATTTGTGTGTAGGTTTCAGTGTATTTATATGCATCTCTGTGTTAATGTGCATATATGTATGTATGTATGTGGTAGTGTATGTGCATACATTCAAGCAGTCAAACACCAGCACATCATACAAACGCACCCCTGCATTCAAACTCAAAAAATATATACACACACACCCCTTCACTCAAACACAACTACTTCACACAAATGTACATCCACATTTAAAAGGGAACATTACATTCAGACACAACCTTGCAATCAAAACGCAATCATTACATACAAACACACCCCTGTATTAAAACACAATGAATGTATACAAGCACCCCTTCAAACACCAATGGTTAAATAACATATAGTGGTAGAGACCTATAATAAATGAAGTAGTACACAGGGGTTAAGAATAAAAGTAGATGGATATGAGTTTCTTTAGATAATCTTGTAAATAGGGAAGGAGGTTAGTATATGTGAAGCATAGACTCCTCCTCAATGAAATTAGGGTTCCCACTCACTGGTGAAAAACATATCTAAACGGGTTTCGAAAAGGAACCATGAATCTCAAGGTACTTCAGTAGTAAGAAAAAAACAAGGAGAGGAGGAGAGAAAAAATGAAAGTAGATACATTAGTAATTAGTAGTATACCTCAGTTGCTGAAGTGACAGCAACCTACTATCATCTATAGCTAAAGTAAGCTAAGAAAATCACTCTACCACTAAACTATAGGACTAAATAAGTGCCATAATAAGAGTGCTCAAAAAAAGTGCCCAGTGAAAAATAAACAATTAATAAATCAAAATTCCCAATGCGCATTTCAGTGCATAGCTGAACCTTCGAAGGTGGGTTTGTCAATGACTTAGTGAGAGTATACTAGAGAAAAAAATGGAACGAGGGTTTCAAACCGACCTAAAAGATTTAGGATATGTAAGATGTATGGAGTGTGCAGACATATGTGTATAAGTGTATTTAAGTATATATATACATATGAGTATATGTATACTATCAGAAGGGCTCAAAATATCCACTTGCCCTCTCATGATTGCTGTCTGTTACAGAGGCTCCTCCTTACTCTTCCTTCTGCTGGCATGTGGTCACGCATTGGAAGGCCAGTCCTTCACAAGGCTGATTAACGGTGTTTGGCCTTGGGCAGCCACAGTTGCATTATTTCACACTGATTCATTTCAGTCTGTGTACATACTTTTGCCATGGCTACCAGGTGGTATTCTGTCCCAGCATTAGCTAGGAGTGAGGAGGCTGGCAACATGCTTTTTTCTGTGAGCTGTATGTGGAAACCTGATCTGCTTTTGTGTGTATCATATTATCAGATGTTGGACTGTAATCACTGCTCACAACAGAGAGCCCCAGGTATCAATCAATTTCTGGTTCTTCTCTCTATCTGTAATCATACAGTATGCAGTGTTCACAGAGAGCTATGAAGTCCCTCTAAGTTAGGGTTTGGGTTATGATAGGAGTAGTGTAAAATAAATGTTAATGCTGTTTATGGGTTAGTGTAGGTGTTAAGGTTAGTGGTTAGTTTAGGGTAGAAGTACAGTTAGTAAATTAGTGTAAATGTAGTATTAGAAGGTGGGTTGGTATGGTGTTAACTACCAAAAATTAATTTTGATTCTAGACATTTGAGGCATTTGGCAATCAGAACTGATATGTGAATCGATTTTTAATTATTTTTCTTTAGTTGACGTGTAAACATTATAATTAGTGACTTTTTCACAATTTATAACATTTCATTCAGACTTAATATTGCATTGGGTATACATGTAGGATATTAATAGAAAGTCATTCTGCACTTTAAAAAAACAAAACAACCCAAAGCAATGCATAATATGTATTGATGCACTTAAAAAGAAACATTTAAATTATAGTGGAACAAACGCACAAGCACAAATCCAAGGTTTAGTTTTGGTTCAAAGTTTGGACGATTGCCTCTGTCCTTAAGAGATTAACATTAGAAGTGATTACTAGAGAAATCATTCCACTTCTGGACTGAAAAGGCAAGGGTCATTCTGTAGTGTACTGTTAAGTCAGTTTGGCTTCCTTATCTATAATTCTTGTTTTCCTTGATCTCCAGTGACTTCGCAAATATTACGCTTAAATCAATTGCTATACTGGAACTCTAGAAATTTTTCCCACTTCCCCACTGTTGCAAGAAACACTGACTAATCTACTCAACTGTCCAGAGAAAATCCATATACCATTCTTGACATCCATATGCAGAAAAGAGAAGTAGCCCTCCCAGCAGCTTACAACCCATTTAGCGATTTTTTCAACAGAAATAATTAACATCCAGGCTCACAAATGACTGCCCTATTAATCTTGTCGCTAGTGTCTCCATTCCCTTTTTGCTGTACTACCCACTCTCTGAATTGGAACTCAAAGTGTTGAAAGAGTATATATAGAGTCTAAAGAAGGGGTTAATTGTTCCTTTATCTACAGCAAGTGATTGTATATTCTTTGGGGTTATAAAAGACAGGAGATTAAGCCCATATGTGGATTACAGGGTGCTGAACCAAGTAAAGAAACAACCAGATACCCTTGCTGATTATATTAGTACTCATTGAAGTGAGTAAATAATGCCACTATGTATTGTAATCTGGATTTCAGAAGGGTTTATAATTTAGTTAAGTGTTCTTGCATAGCAAGACCACTTAATGTTATCTCACATATATATTATTATTATTAAGTGTTCTTGCATAGCAAGACCACTTAATGTTATCTCACATATATATTATTATTATTATTATTATTATTCTTATTCTTATTATAGCCAAATTTGCCACCCTAACTCCTCCCACAGTTTTTACACTACATAGACAAAAATTTACCAAAACGTGCAGATTGTTCCCGATCGCGTTGCTATTACTTTGTGGAACGTTTCGCTGAATGGTTCTCGTCGTTCTTGTGGCGAAATTTGTCCCATAGGAATGAATGGCAAAGCTAGAGTGGGAGCTGGCAAAAGCTGAAAAATCAGGACATGATTTCTAAACTGCCACTACTCCCTCATTTTCAAGCCCACCTACACAAATCTTATATCAAAACGTTCAGTTATCCCTGCTGCCACTAAAAATGTCCACGGCTAAGCCATAGTCCTGATTGTTTTCGCAATATGACCATTTGTTTGCAACTCACGCAGTCCATTGACATTCATTGAAACTCCACTCTGCAAAGCTCACATTTGAAGGGCAATTTCTAAACTGCGATTGTGCCTTCCTTGTTAATATCTCAGAGACTATACATCAAAATGTAGGTCTGGGTCTTGTGATTCTCACATTATAAAGCTCTTCACTGTAGGATTGATAGTTTTAAAAATATGACCATTTGAAGATGACAACCGCAAAAATACTCTGACATGTGCCAGGCTGCAGCAGCAAGTGATGTCATAGACAAAGCCTTTTACACCTGCTAATGTTTTTATAACTGGATGTTTTAATGTAACTGTGAAGCACTTTGGGCAACAACATTGCAATTAAATGTGCTATATAAATAAATAATAACAGTTACTCCGCCCACTCCAGTTGTAGACTACTGGTGGAGGCAAGAACACTTCACAATTTCCCCAGAAATTGTAGCTTTTCTAGTTATTAAGTGTTCTTGCATAGCAAGACCACTTAATGTTATCTCACATATATATTATTATTATTATTATTCTTATTATAGCCAAATTTGCCACCCTAACTCCTCCCACAGTTTTTACACTACATAGACGAAAATTTACCAAAACGTGCAGATTGTTCCCGATCGGATTGCTATTACTTTGTGGAACGTTTCGCCGAATGGTTCACGGAATATCGTCGTTCTTGTGGCAAAATTTGTCCCATAGGAATGAATGGCAAAGCTAGAGTGGGAGCTGGCAAAATCTGAAAAATCAGGACATGATTTCTAAACTGCCACCACTCCCTCATTTTCAGGCCCACCTGCACAAATCTTATATCAAAACGTTCAGCTATCCCTGCTGCCACTAAAAATGTCCACAGCTAAGCCATAGTCCTGATAGTTTTCACAATATGACCATTTGTTTGCAACTCACGCAGTCCATTGACATTCATTGAAACGCCACTCTGCAAAGCTCACATTTGAAGGGCAATTTCTAAACTGCGACTGTGCCTTCATTGTTAATATCTCAGAGACATACTATACATCAAAATGTAGGTCTGGGTCTTGTGATTCTCACAATATAAAGCTCTTCACTGTAGGATTTATAGTTTTTAAAATACGACCGTTTGAAGATGGCAACCGCAAAAATACTCTGACCTGTGCAAGGCTGCAGCAGCAAGTGATGTCATAGACAAAGCCTTTTACACCTGCTAATGTTTTTATAACTGTATGTTTTAATGTAACTGTGAAGCACTTTGGGCAACAACATTGCAATTAAATGTGCTATATAAATAAATAATAACAGTTACTCCGCCCACTCCAGTTGTAGACTACTGGTGGAGGCAAGAACACTTCACAATTTCCCCAGAAATTGTAGCTTTTCTAGTTATTCTTATTCTTATTATAGCCAAATTTGCCACCCTAACTCCTCCCACAGTTTTTACACTACATAGACAAAAATTTACCAAAACGTGCAGATTGTTCCCGATCGCGTTGCTATTACTTTGTGGAACATTTCGCTGAATGGTTCTCGGAATATCGTCGTTCTTGTGGCGAAATTTGTCCCAAAGGAATGAATGGCAAAGCTAGAGTGGGAGCTGGCAAAAGCTGAAAAATCAGGACATGATTTCTAAACTGCCACTACTCCCTCATTTTCAAGCCCACCTACACAAATCTTATATCAAAACGTTCAGCTATCCCTGCTGCCACTAAAAATGTCCACAGCTAAGCCATAGTCCTGATTGTTTTTGCAATATGACCATTTGTTTGCAACTCACGCAGTCCATTGACATTCATTGAAACGCCACTCTGCAAAGCTCACATTTGAAGGGCAATTTCTAAACTGCGACTGTGCCTTCCTTGTTAATATCTCAGAGACATACTATACATCAAAATGTAGGTCTGGGTCTTGTGATTCTCACAATATAAAGCTCTTCACTGTAGGATTTATAGTTTTTAAAATACGACCGTTTGAAGATGGCAACCGCAAAAATACTCTGACCTGTGCAAGGCTGCAGCAGCAAGTGATGTCATAGACAGGGCCATTTGCACCTGCTAATGTTTTTATAACTGTATGTTTTAATGTAACTGTGCAACAACGTTGCAATTAAATGTGCTATATAAATAAATAACAGTTACTCCGCCCACTCCAGTTGTATACTACTGGTGGAGGCAAGAACACTTCACAATTTCCCCAGAAATTGTAGCTTTTCTAGTTATAATTTGTGAGGGCAATGAATAGAAGACTACATTCTGGTCTCATTATGGGTATTTAGAATATATTATAATGCATTTTAGACATGTGCATTCGTTTTCATATTAACATGATTTCGTACGAAAATTCAGATTTTTCTTATTAGTTTACCAAAAACCTAAAAGAAAGGCCTACATATGAAAAAGAAACGAAATGAAAGGGTCAATGCCGATTGTATTTCAGTTCATCGTTTATTGGACACACTGCACATGCGCAAAAAACTAAACGCATGGAGGGAGCCGGCAGCGCTACCAGCTCCCTCCTTGTAATAAACAACCATTCACCCCCGCCCCCCACACACATTAACCTATGGGGTTCATTATGACCTAAATATTAATAAAAGGGAGGTTAAATCCTCCTGTATGCCCCTACATGCTGCATGCCGCGAGTAGGGGCATGTCGCCTAAACAAGGGGCATAGTTACATAGTTACATAGCTGAAAAGAGACTTGCTTCCATCAAGTTCAGCCTTCCTCACATATGTTTTGCTGTTGATCCAAAAGAAGGCAAAAAACCTAGTCTGAAGTACCGTATATACTCGAGTATAAGCCGAGTTTTTCAGCACATTTTTTGTGCTGATAAACCCCAACTCGGCTTATACTCGAGTCAATGTCTGTATTATGGCAATTTGCATTGCCATAATACAGACAGGGGGCTGTGGGGGCTGCAGAGCGGTTACTTACCTCTCCTGCAGCTCCTGTCAGCTCTCTCCTCCTCCGCGGCGGTCTGTTCAGCACCTCGGTCAGCTCCCACTATGACCCCGCGGCTCTCGCGAGACTTACACTGTGAGCTGAGAGAGAAGCTGCACGGACCGGCGCGGAGGAGAAGGGAGCTGACAGGAGCTGTAAGAGAGGTAAGTGCTCTCTGACAGCCCCCTCCCTCCCCCCCGAACTCCCAATGCCACTGGACCACCAGGGAAGGAGAGCCCCCCTCCCTGCCATGTATCAAGCAGGGAGGGGGGGCAAAAAAAATAAATAATAAAAAATAATAATAATTACATTAAAAAATAATAATAATAAATAATAATAATACAAAATTATTAAAATAATTTAAAAAAAAAAAATTGCCCACCCCCCCACCATGGCTCAGCTACACACACACACACACACTGCACTCATACACACACACTGCACTCATACACACACACTGCACTCATACACACACACTGCATTCATACACACACTGCATTCATACACACACTGCATTCATACACACACTGCATTCATACACACACACTGCACTCATATACACACACAGTGCATTCATACACACACTGCACTCATACACACACTGCACTCATACACACACTGCACTCATATACACACACACTGCATTCATACCTACACACACATCATACATACACACACACACACATCACTCATACACACACACACTGCATTCATACATACACACACACACATCACTCATACACACACGCTGCACTCATACACACACGCTGCACTCATACACACACGCTGCACTCATACACACACTGCATTCATACATACACACACATCACTCATACACACACTGCACTCATACACACACGCTTCACTCATACACACGCTTCACTCATTATATACACACACTGTAAATAAATATTCAATTAATATAATTTTTTTAGGATCTAATTTTATTTAGAAATTTACCAGTAGCTATTGCATTTCCCACCCTAGTCTTATACTCGAGTCAATAAGTTTTCCCAGTTTTTTGGGGGTAAAATTAGGGGCCTCGGCTTATATTCGGGTCGGCTTATACTCGAGTATATACAGTACTTCCAATTTTGCAACAAACTAGGAAAAAAATTCCTTCGTGACCCTAAAATTGCATTCAGATGTCTCCTTGGATCAAGTAGCTATTACCCCACTAATTAGAAATTATATACCTGTATGGTTTTGGTTTTTTTTGCAAGTACTCTGATAAAACCACATCTTCAGGCAGAGAATTCCATATCCTTATTGCTCTTACTGTAAAAAAAATGTTTCTTTGCCTTAGATGAAATCTCCTTTCTTCCAGCCTAAATGTGTGACCTTGTGTACTATGTATAGCCCTGTTTATGAATAGATTTCCAGATAAAGGTTTGTATTGGCCCTGAATATATTTGTATAATGTTATCATATCCCCTCTGAGATGCTGTTTTTCCAAACTAAAGAGATTTAAATGTTTTAACCTTTCTTCGTAACTAAAATGCTCCATTCCTTTTTTCTAGTGCCATGATATCCATCTTTAGAACAGGTGCCCAAAATTGCACAGCATATTCAAGGTGTGGTCTAAACAGCGATTTATAAAGAGGCAAAATTATATTTTCATCACGAGAATTTATGCCCCTATTTATACATGACAAAACCTTACTGGCCATGACAACTGCAGATTGACATTGCATATTGCTACTGAAACAGATATTAATTTACCCGGAGATACGTTCAGGTGGAAACCATATGAACATTTTTATTACGAGCTGCTCAGAGAAAGTAATCACACCAGACAGTTTTTGAGTCAAAGATTACTTCCCTATTTTATTGTGTAAGATTACAGATTATATACTACTTTGTAAAGACAGCTTTGTGACTTCAGCATCAAAAACCGGATGAGTGAAGTCACACTGTACCATAAAAGGAAATTACAGAACTAATCATATTTCAATGATTATATATATATAAAAACATTAGGACATCAGAAGGGGGGGTTGAGGGTAAAGCTGCAATCGTCTCCTCAGAAACCACAGAATGTCACAAGTCATGATTTTATGCTTACTCCTTTCTAGTTGGTGCATGTACCAGTTGTGACATGAAGGTGTCATTTAACACATTCAAAAACCTGATTCCCCTTGCTGAAGTACTAGTCACTCACTCTATCCCAATTTATGTCCAGGTAATTAATATCTCCAATAATTAACATGTTGCCCAGATTTGCAGATTTCCTTATTTGCTCTAACAGCTGTTCTTCCTCATTAATGTTTACATTAGGTGGTTTATGACATATCCCAAACAATAATTGATTTCCCTTCGTTTGCCCCAAGCAGATTTCAACAGAGCGATCACATGGTCACAATAGGTGTCCATATGTCTGCCTGCAGGGGGACTGTCTGTGCTGACAGGCAGTCTCCCTGCTAGTGTAAAATCAGAAAAAATAAATAAAAGGTACATGTAAATAAAAATAAAAATTATTATATATGTGTGTATATATATGACATATAGACATATATTATATCTATATAATATATGTCTATATATCATATATATAATGCCATACTAAGTGTATTTTTATATTAACATGTACATATATCAATATAAAAATACACTTATAATTAAATTACACACGTATATATATATATATATATAATATATATAATAACTATATATATTGTATATATATATATATATATTATAAAATACAAATAATAAGTAATTTAAATTAAATTAAAAAAAGTAAAAATAATAATAAAAATTAAAAAAAAAATTATATATCTATATGGAATTTTAGTCTAACTGTATTTTGATAATAATTATATATATATATATATATATATATATATATATATATCAAAATACACTTAGAATGAAATTGTATATATATCTATGTATATATAAATAAATAAAAAGAAAATGAACTATACATATGCCCATATACAAAATTACATAAATAATTATATAAGTATACACGTAGACTTCAAATATATAAATATGAATATATATTTAAATTCTACGTGCATATTTATGTAATATTTTTACATAATTAAGTAATTTTATTGATTGCAATTTGAGAGACCCAGGTCGAAAGTCCAGAGAATGTAATTTGCTAGCATTGTATTTTACCCTGTAACGTTCTACAACACCCTAAAACCTGTACATGGGGGGTACTGTTTTACTTGGGAGACTTCTCTTAACACAAATATGAGTGATTCAAAACAGTAAAACATATCACAGCGATGATATTGTCAGTGAAAGTGACTTTTTTTGCATTTTTCACACGCAAACAGCACTTTTTCTGATGATATAATTGTTGTGATACATTTTCCAGTTTTGAAACACTAATATTTGTGTTCAACAAAGTCTACTGAGTATAACAGTACCTCCCATGTACAGGTTTTATAGCATTTTTGAAAGTTACAGGGTCAAATATATGGGTCAAATATTTTTACATTGAAAATGGCCAGGTTGGTTATGTTGACTTTGAGAGCGTATGGTAGCCCAGGAATGAGAATTACCCCCATGATGGCATACAATTTGCAAAAGAAGACAACCCAAGGTATTGCAAATGGGGTATGTCCAGTCTTTTTTAGTAACCACTTAGTCACAAACACTGGCCAAAATTAGCGTTCAATTTAGTTTTTTACTTTTTTCACACACAAACAAATATAAACGCTAACTTTGGCCAGTGTTTGCGACTAAGTGGCTACTAAAAAAGTCTGGACATACCCCATATTGGATACCCTAGGTTATCTACTTTAAAAAAAATATGTACATGTGGGGTGTTATTCAGAGATTTATGACAGATAATAGTGTTACAATGTCAAATAAATATATACATTTAAAAAATGTATGTTTTGAAACCGCAATATCCTACTTGTACTTATAGCCCTATAACATGCAAAAAAAAATAGCAAAAAAGCATGTAAACACTGGGTATTTTTAAACTCAGGACAAAATTTTGAATCTATTTAGCAGTTTTTTCCATTCGCTATTGTAGATGAGTAAAAGATTTTTCACATAAAAGTAAAAAAACATGTATTTTTTTTTCAATTTTTCATCATATTTTTTCATTTTTTTTAAATTAAATTACATGAGATTATATAAATAATGGTATGTAAAGAAAGCCCTTTTTGCCCTGAAAAAAACAATATATAATTTGTATGGGAACAGTAAATGAGAGAGAGCGGAAAATTACAGCTAAACACAAACACCACAAAAGTGTAAAAAGATGCCTGGTCGCAAATGTACAACATCACAAAAACAGTCCAGTCCTTAAGGGGTTAACCCCTTCAGGACGGAGTCAATAGTGCACGTTCTGATCAAAACAAAACGTAAACAAAAACTGGAATTTGCGCTATATGTCTGTTCAACCGTAATTCACCTCTTTCATATTAAATGCAC
The DNA here is from genome assembly GCF_036172605.1 of Pelobates fuscus. Classification (NCBI taxonomy): domain Eukaryota; kingdom Metazoa; phylum Chordata; class Amphibia; order Anura; family Pelobatidae; genus Pelobates; species Pelobates fuscus. Next base: position 82,549,886 of record NC_086324.1, read on the forward strand.
AGTTATTATATATAATTTTTTATACACAGGGCTTTCATTTCATATAAAATATTTATATATGAAACAATTTATTATGAATAAAATAAAAAAAACTGTGAGAATTTTTTTTTTTTTTTTAATTTGTAGTTCCGCCTCACATTTTAGCTGTAAAAAACAACAGTACCCCCCATTAACAGGTTTTATGGTGTTTTGGAAAGTTACAGGGTCAAATATAGAACGATCCATTTTCAAATTGAAATTTTCCAGATTAGTAATGTTACCTTTGAGACGGTGTGGTAGCCCAGGAATGAGAATTACGCCCATAATGGCATACCATTTGAAAAAGTAGACAACCCAAGGTATTGAACGTGGGGTATGCTTAGTCTTTTTTAGTAGCCACTTAGTCACAAACACTGGCCAAAGTTAGCGTTCATATTAGTTTTTCTGTGAAAAAAGCAAAAAACTAATATTTTGCCAGTGTTTGTGACTAAGTGGCTACTAAAAATGACTGGACATACCCCATTTGCAATACCTTGGGTTGTCTACTTTTGCAAATGGTATGCCATCATAGGGGTAATTCTTATTCCTGGGCTACCATACGGTCTCAAAGGCAACATAACTAATCTGGCAAATTTCAATGTCAAAAAAATGAAATGCAAGCCTTATATGTGACTCTCTAACTTTCCAAAACACCATAAAACCTGTACATGGGGGGTACTGTTATTCTCGGGAGATTTCACTAAACACAAATATTAGTGTTTTAAAACAGTAAAACATATTACAACAATAATATAGTCCATAAAAGTGCAGTTTGTTTGTAAACAAATGCAAAAAACGTCACTTTTACTTAAAATATCATCGTTGTAATACAATTTACCAGTTTTAAACACTAATATTTGAGTTCAGCGAAGTCTCCCGAGTAAAACAGTACCCCCTATATACGGGTTTTATGGTGTCTTGGAGAGTTACAGGGTCAAATATAGTGCTTGCGAATTAAATTCTCTGCACTTTCTCCCTGTGTTGTCAGGCATGTCAATCAAATTTTAATTAATCAAATTACATAATTATGTTAAAAAATTGAAGATTATACTAGCTTTAGTGTACTAATAATCTTAATTTTAGTAATGGCAGGAGGCGAATATTTGCATATCTTTCTTTACTGAAAACTCCAGCAGCATAGAAACAGTAACAACCAATCAGAGAAAAGATATGGTGCCCATAAAAGGCCCTGTCTATGACATCACTTCCTCTTTCTTTGAAGCGAAACAATAAATAGCAACAATAAACATAATCATATTACGTCAACAGTTCCACAACATATTAGAATAATCAACTCCAGTAGTTCCGTGATGTAGAGTTATGGAAGGCGAGTCTTTGTCTTGATGAGAAGACGTTCACGCTGTAAGAAAAAGAAAAAGGTGAAAGGACTCTGGCGTGGTAACTTGTCCGCATACAATAAACATGAAGAATCTGATATACCAATGGATACTAGAAAGAGTAACATATCAATATATATTAATTCTAAAGCAATGACATTTAAGAATCTATAAACACAACATAATTCAAAGTACATGTCTAATTATTCAACCTATACAAGTCTCTCAAGCCACATATCTAAGTAGCAAACGTACAACCATAACGTACTTACCTTCCTGAACATAAAGGGTAAATTCAGTTCAACACGAGAAAACATGGGAGGGATCCTATAGGGTGGGAAATATTCGCCTCCTGTCATTACTAAAATTAAGATTATTAGTACACTAAAGCTAGTATAATCTTCAATTTTACCACATGACAGGAGGCTTCATATTTGCATTTTTAAAGCTTAGAATTGACCAGTGTGAAGGAAGTATGAGATGTTTGCCGAAATAGAGCGTTCTAAACGTACCCTCTCGCGCTCAAACCGCGCATCGTATAATGTTGGTTAGGGAAGCGTCGGCCGAAAAGGACTTGTGGGGCCACCGCTCCCTTGACCGAGTGGGCTCCGAAACAAGGTTCGACGCTCGCTAGATGCAATAGCCCGCGGCTCCATCTGGCCAGTGCAGCGGTAGGCACCTCTCCATGAGGTTCCACGTAAGAAGTCAGGAGTAGACCCGTCGCATGAATACGAAGCGGAATGATTTCGGTATACCCCATTAGCGTTCCGACCACACCTAGTTTGGTGTCTGACACAAAGTATGGGTATGACACCGAAGATGAACTGGACTTAGTTCGTCTTGCTATGGAAAAGGTAATCCCGTCTGGTGTGATAGAGGAAACCATCCATATTGAAAGCCCTAACGTCCGTCACCCGTCTAAATAAGACGAAGCATAACAATCGGGCTAGTTTGGCTGAAAGTTGTTTCCGTGACAAACAAGGATTGTCTTGCAAAAGAAAAATGGATAGGGTAGATACAAAACTTCACAAAAACACATGCAAAGCATTGAAAATAGCCCTATACATGGCCTACCTCAGAGCCGCAAAGTAGGGGGTAACCCAGAAAAATACACAGAAAAGGAGACCCTTGAAACAAGGGGATCCTGAGAAGCAGCTCTGGACACGGAAAAGGCACTTGAATGCCAGGTAACAGGAAAGGAAGAGAGAATAATAGGTGGGGGAAAGAGAAAGGATAAAACATAACCCTGTACAATCCCCCAAACCTCCTTGATACACAGCTCTTTATAGAGTAGTAGTAATCAGTTGCCCATCATAGGCAATGTTAGAAAGGAGGATCCCAACTCTCGAAATGCCGCCTAAGTAGTACTGCCCGTGGATAACATCCACCAGGACCAAGGCAGGCTGTCCTAAAAATCTGAATACCCTGGATAACTCAAGAATCACCGCATACTAACTACCTAAGTGCTACCTAAACAAAGTGAAAAATAAACATAAAAAGAAAAGTAAACGCTCGACGCGCGTTTCAGCGTGGATACACGCCGTCGTCAGGAGCCAGTCAAACACTGTGTGCACTCAAGCCTCTTAAGTACCTGTCATATCAGGGCGAGATGCCCTGCAGCTGATCGGAGCATATGGGGGGCGTGAGTGAGCTCCGTTCAGTCCCGCCTCCTCTACCGCGTCATATCCTCCTGCGGCTAAGCATTGGTGGTTATGTGGGTCAATCAAGGTTGATCCTGCGAGGTCCGCCTCTCCCCCTTCTTGCTGTCTCACAAACTCGACGTCGGTCATAGGCTGGCCGACACATCCGTCAAGTGTGGACAGGGGGGAGGAGGGATGAGGTGAGTGACTAGATGCCCGTTACGCCTCCTCTATCACTGGGCGGTCCGTTCGAGTGGGGGAGTGTAGAAACCCATCAAACCCTATGGGGGGTGGGACTATGTCCTACGTTCTACCCCTTCTACGGACCGGTCAGTGTAATAAGATGCTCACTGAATTGACATATCACTCGAACACCTTGTAGGGTGTTTAAAAATGGCTGATGTATGATAAATGATAAATTTGCAGGTGCCTGAGAGTGAAGGGTCGAATTATTTCAAACTCCTCACTTCTTCAGAACTGAAAATCATTAAAGAAAAACCTTTGCAGGGCTAACTCAAAACTCCACTGTCCAAAAAATAAAATAAATTTCTTTTTGCTATTACGTATTGAGGAGTATCCATAGATTTACACCGTTGTCAGCAATAATAGGACTGGAGAGGGGAAAAAATAATAAATTAGACTGCAAGCCATCACGATTTAAAGAGGTAGTCAATAGAAGTGCTGTATAGTCAGGAAGGGCCGGTGACTATACACAGTGTGTTCATAGGAACAAAAACAAAAAAAAAATATTATTTACATATATACACAATTATACAGACAGCGGATTAAAATAAAGTTAGTCAAATGGGTTACAAGCCTATTGACCGTGGATGTTAAGTACCCATAATTCTATAAAAATGACGTGAACGAAAACCCTTCGTTAAGTCCTTTAGGAGAAAGTGTTTTTAATTTGTAAATCCAATAGGACTCCCTTTGTTTCAATTTACGATCCCAATCGCCTTTACGTTGGGTCTGAGGTATTAGTTCTATACCCATGAAACGTATCCTACTTGATGAGTTGGCATGATGTATCTTCAGATGTCTGGAGATGGGGGTTTCCAGTCTCCTTCTGACAGAATTCACGTGTTCCCTAATGCGGAATTTGAAAGGTCGGAAAGTCTTCCCGACGTACTTAATTCCACATGAGCATGTCAGAAGGTAGATAACCCCCTCCGTACGACAATTAAAGAAGGATTGTACTGAGTGGGAGTCTTGATTAGAACTATCTGAAAAGGTCCTAGTTTCTTTAGATATGAATTGGCAGGCACTGCAATGTCCGCACCTATATGTGCCCTTAGGGAGGTATGGTTTAGTTGGGTTACCAATTGGTCCAAAATGGCTAGGTACCAATAGGTCCCTAAAGTTTTTTCCTCTCCGAGCTGTGACTGACAGGAATGGAGAGATCACTAGTTTTAACTGATCGTCTGATGTCAGGATTGGCCAGTACCTACCGAGAATCGACAGCATAGTATGCCAGCCTGCATCAAAAGTTCCGATACAGCGGATTTGATGACTTGTTTATGAACTGTTATCCTTGAGAAGATCACTTCTTTCGGAATTTAATGCCCTCGAATATGCCCTTTTTAGTACCCTATTAGGATACCCTTTATCTTTAAAGGATTTCCTTAGACTAGCTGCTTTAGTTTTAAAGTCTTCAACGGTTGAGCAGTTTCTGCGCAACCGCAGATACTGTCCAATCAGTATGCCAGCCTTAGAGGGGTAGGGATGGTGACTCTGCCAGTTCAGGAAACTGTTCGTAGCAGTTTTTTTTACGAAACAGGGTAGTGGATATATGGTCATCTTGCAAGGACAGTGTAATGTCCAGAAAATTTAAATGTTTGCCCCCAATTTCACTTGTGAAGTGTAGATTTAAATCGTTTATATTAAGCAATTGCACGAACTTGTTGAAGTCTTCTGTGGATCCCAACCATACTACCAGCACATCGTCAATATAGCGTTTCCAACAATGTACCTGTGTCATATATTGGATCAAGCGTACATCAGTTGACAGATTACTCTCCCATGTGCCCAGGTATAGGTTTGCATAAGACGGGGCACATGATGTGCCCATTGCTGTGCCCACAATTTGATGATAAATTACACCATTAAAAAGAAAAACATTTTTGGTGAGCACAAAACTCAGAATGGTGCAAACAAAGTCTATATACTCTTGGGAGAATTTAGACTGTTGTTGTAAAATTAGTCTTAAATTCTTAATACCAAGACTGTGAGGAATAGAGCTGTAGAGGGCCTCCACGTCCAGACTGCATAATAATGCGTCTTTAGGTACCGTGAGGCTCTCCATAGTCTGTAACATCTGTTTGGTGTCCCTTACGAAGGAGGGAAGTGCTAAAACGAAAGGGCTCATTATCTTGTCAAGATAAACGCTCATATTTTGGGGACTGAACGGAGCTCACTCACGCCCCATTATATGCTCCGATCAGCTGCAGGGCATCTCGCCCTGATATGACAGGTACTTAAGAGGCTTGAGTGCACACAGTGTTTGACTGGCTCCTGACGACGGCGTGTATCCACGCTGAAACGCGCGTCGAGCGTTTACTTTTCTTTTTATGTTTATTTTTCACTTTGTTTAGGTAGCACTTAGGTAGTTAGTATGCGGTGATTCTTGAGTTATCCAGGGTATTCAGATTTTTAGGACAGCCTGCCTTGGTCCTGGTGGATGTTATCCACGGGCAGTACTACTTAGGCGGCATTTCGAGAGTTGGGATCCTCCTTTCTAACATTGCCTATGATGGGCAACTGATTACTACTACTCTATAAAGAGCTGTGTATCAAGGAGGTTTGGGGGATTGTACAGGGTTATGTTTTATCCTTTCTCTTTCCCCCACCTATTATTCTCTCTTCCTTTCCTGTTACCTGGCATTCAAGTGCCTTTTCCGTGTCCAGAGCTGCTTCTCAGGATCCCCTTGTTTCAAGGGTCTCCTTTTCTGTGTAAGGATTGTCTTGCTATTCCCCCAAGGAATAACAGCACCACATCCACCTGCCAGAGGTGTGAATACTTGGGTGCCGGGTCTCGATAATTCGGCACCCCGTATCAGTCGACAAACCAGTGGATCTTGACCTACTGGTCCGCCCTGTACCGGAACGTGCGCCACCGATATGGCAGGTCCGATCACGTTGAGGGATCGATATGACCACCCCAACGAGACCAGGTGTGACAGATAGTTAAGGATCGGTGGGGCAGGTGCGGTAAAGGGATCGGAATCCCTTTCCACACAACAAACACTCCAGGCCGGACAGGCAGAAATATAGCATTTCCTGGTGCCGGGGGCCTGAGTCCCATCAGAGGTCTTTAGTTGATGCAATAGGTCGTGGACATTTCAGGAGGCCCTGAAATCGTTCAGTCCACTAGTGCCAGTCGTCCTTCCATGACAAAGGAGTGGGCTTCCCCTTGAGGAGGAGAGGAGGAGAGGAATCACACAATCTGGTGAATATTCTGAGGGGAATCGTATCCAACCTTAGAGCGTGTCCGACATCCAACCGTATAGGGGTGATCTTGTCGGGGACCGACGCGGAACGTAGTTCTCCAAGCCGATGTCGAAACCGAGGAACTGACCCGACACAGATGGGGGAGCGATTTGTCTGCGTACTACCAAACAAAACCGTGGAGTCCAGAACGTGAACGTCAAATTTGACTGCAAACGTAGTCTGGATTCGCAAGGGGTCAGCAAGTCTTCCAGGTACCCGAGACATCGCATGTCCAAATTCGCGGATGTGAGCCCTCACCGGCTTCAGTAGCTTTGTGGGTACCACAGCGTCGTAAACTGCTGTGTTAGTCCTCATCACTGGGATCGGAGGAAAACTAGATAGTTTAGGGTAGCGGATATTGACAAGTATGTGTCCTCGGGGTCCCGATGTGTAAACCAGTCGCTATCGTTCAGGAGGTTTAGTAGAAGATTGATTTTCTCTATCCTGAAGCGTTTGCATACCACGTAGGAGTTCCCTTGATGATAGGTTGACTCACTAGTAGATGAAGCGGTTGGTGGTTCGGTTCCGCTACCGACCAGTCCCCCCCAAAAAAACACCTTTCCCCGAAGGGATGTGGAGGATTTGCTTCAGGGAGGTGTGGGCTAAAGTTAGTTTTGTGGTTGAGTTCCCACCGCCAAATAGTAGGTCTTGTGCTTCTGGGCCGAATACTAGTCGATCTTACGTTCCACTTCCTCAGATGGCGAGTTGTCTTCGTGTGAGTGATCTATTATGTCCAACGTGCGTGGTGGATAGTAGTCTTCTTCGTCGGAAGATTGTGGTGGACAGGGTCGCGGATTCCCGGTGTTCCGTCTACTTGGACATGAAGGCTCGTGGGTCTGGGATTCGAACCCACGCCTCCAGAGACTGGAGTCTAAATCCAGCGCCTTAGGCCGCCAGGCCACGCTACATTGCTGCTGAGGTCTCCAGCAAGCAGTTTGGGGCAGAGCTCCTAACAAGAAAACCTACTCCATTAAGGCCGCTACTGCGTCGTTTATCAATGCCTAGAAGTCCTAGGGGGTTGAGAGTGTTCTCCATGACCCGTTCTCATCCTGTTGGGAGATAGTAGTCAGTGGGAGTAGTGTTTGAGGGTCAGCCCGTAGGGGTGCTAGACTCCTGGTAGCACTGGGGGTCACCCAGGTAAAGCGGCTTGAATTGCCTGCATCAGATTGTCTGAACGTATGAAATACTCGTGTCAAGTGTAGAGGGGTCACCTCCATTAGTTTAATCCGGCTATTGGGAGCTGTGGCGTAGGCGTGATTGACCGGTTAGCCGGGTGCACCATAAATGCACGCCAGAGCTGTAAGCACGAATGTAACTATACAGGCTTATTATAGACGGGATACAATATTGGTATACAACTGCAAGTGAGTGAGAAATTAGGGCAGAAAAAAATGCCTTAAGAGCAATCCTTTATGTGCGTTGCGGCGGTCGGGTGATTTCCGAACTGCCGTGTGTGAGGTAGGGCGGCCGTCGCGGATCTCGCGAGCCGCGAGATCCAAGATGGCCGCCGGCCGCGTGTGTAAGAACTGCCCGCGAGCGAGCTGGAAGAAAAAACGCGGCAAACAGCAAAATTAACCCCGGCTACCCCCCACCCGTCCCCACCCGGCCCCCTGTATGTAGAGAGAGCAGGTCCGCGCGGCAAGTGCGGCACAGACAGCCGTGACGCCCGCGGACCGCCGAACGGAGACAAAATATAAATACACTAAAACAAAAAATCTGACAAATTCGATGAAAACAGGGGACTGGATATAGGAAAGGAAAGGGACAGGTTATAGGTAGTCAGGGTGAGAATAAAGTACAATAGTATTATGGAATAATTGATAAGACAGGTATATGGATAGAGAGGTAATGATTACTCTGACCTGTTGATGGCTGGAGCAGCAAAGAAAGAGGAAGTGATGTCATAGACAGGGCCTTTTATGGGCACCATATCTTTTCTCTGATTGGTTGTTACTGTTTCTATGCTGCTGGAGTTTTCAGTAAAGAAAGATATGCAAATATGAAGCCTCCTGTCATGTGGTAAAATTACTTAAATATACACGTAGAATTTTAATATATATGCATTTATAGGTATTTAAATTCTACGTGTGTACTAATGTAATCTTTTATGTAATTATATGTATTTATCTATATATATATATATATTTGCGGTTATTTGTATTTTATATATAGATAGATATATATAGAATGTCATTCTAAGTGTATTCTGTTTCCAATATATATATATTAATAACAAAATACAGTTAGAATGAAATTACATATGAATATATAATTTATTTAAAATTTTGTTTCAATATTTTATTTATTTATTTATTTAATTTATTTATTATTGTAATTATACGTATATATATATAATATATATATGTAGATCTATTATATATATAATATATATACATATTATATATATGTAACGTCATTCTAAGTGTATTTTAATACTAATATATATACTAATATTAATATTAAAATACATTACGTATGACGTTACATATATATAATATGTATATATATTATATATATTATATATATATATATATATATATATATATATATATAAATACTTTTATTTTATTTTAACATGTGTATTTAATTTTTTTTTTTATACTTTCCTACCAGCAGGGGGACTGTCTAATATTTCAGACAGTCCCCCTCCTGGCAGATCCATAGCCAGCTATAGGGGGCCATGTGATCGCTCTTTGAGAGCGATCACATGGCCCCCGGGGGCCTCATTTGCCAGAGGGGGGCTGCCTGGGCTCTCAGGCAGCCCCCCAGAAGAGGATCGCGGCGGAGGTAAGTATAGCTTACCTCCTGGGGGCTTCAGCCGTTAAGGCATTCTATGCCGCCGCAACGGCTTTAAAGCCCTTTAAAGCCGTGACAGCATAGAACGCCGTAACGGCGTTAAGGGGTTAAACTCCCTTGTAGTTGAAACTCCTGTTTTAACTCCTACTGAAAAGAGACTACTTGAAATAGCCTACTTTCAAGCAAACTCCAGTGAGCAAGCTCTGTGAGTCAGTAGTGGGTTTATATTGGCAATACAAATCCCACACAGGTGGAAATTAAGCGGCACTCCCCCTAATTAGCTCAGCAGCAGCTCCCACAAGGAGGGGAATATAAACAGCAAGAACAAAAAAAAAAGAGGGAAAATGTTTTAAATAAAAACAGCAAGGAGAAAATATAGATAAAAAAGGGACAACGTTTAAATAAAAACTGCAAAGAAATAAAAATATATATAAGAAAAAGGGAAAAAGTTTTAAAAAAACAGCAAGGAGAAAAATATAAATTAAAAAAGGGACAACGTTTTAAATAAATACAGCAAAGATTAAAAATATCTATAAAAAAGATGGAAAAAAAGTAGGGTAGTAAGTTGTTCATCCATTTTAATTATTTTTTCTTCAACTGATTTCACTTTCAACCCCAAGTCTGTAATTTCTTTCTTAATTTCTGTAAACCTCTTAGATATTTCTTTAGAAATAGAAGCAAATTGTGCATCTAATTTATCAACTAAGAATTCTTGGGTGACAAACAGAGATTGATCGACAATGTATTAAATCTTGTCCTTGTACGGTGCATTCCTGGGCTTCTAAAGGAACCATACTGATAGTAGTATCTGGTCTCTCTCTATGTGAAAGGGGGGGCAGGGGCAGAGACTCTTTTTGTTTGGATATCATCTTTTTTGTAATTTTCTTCGAGGTCATTGCAGTGCATCAATTGAAATGATTTTGCTTTTTTTCCCTTCCTCTTTACCTCTTTTTTCCCCTCTATTCTATAACTTTACTTTCTTCGTTTTATGTTTATATACAGTGCTTTGATTAATTTCTACCTCTTGTTTACTAGGAGGTTTATAATCCAAGAACTCCAATTATTACTCCTATTATCACAGTCTGTCTTAACAGGTAGTGAGGTAGTGTATCCTATATCTTTCTTAAGCTTATCACTTTTGAGATATCCTCTCTTGATTTATTCCTCTTCTCCTCCTTTATATTCCCCATTCTTTTATTACAAGGGCATTGAAATAATAGGAAAAAAAAATCAGCAAGAGTTCTTATCTCGTATAGATATAGCAATGACTCTATGCACTGTTTCTTCAAACTCTTACGGAAAGGCTGTCATCTCAGCACACCATAGTCACGCTCTCCATCCTCCCGCTCACCGTTGTCCTCACTCAGCACGCGCCATCACCCCCACCTCTTCCGGCGTGCTACCTCATCACGCCGACACTGCACCTTGGAAAAAAACATTTCCCTAGATTTTTAATGACTATTTTCTATGATTCTCAGTTAGCCTATATTGTGAAATGGGTTGGGCATATAAAAAGTGTACTGTACATATGAAGGGAAGTAAAAATATAAGGAAAGGGAAGAGCAATATACATGCATCCATATCGGATACTAAAGTCCTGCATCCAGGTGTAAGTTACCATTGGCTACCATTGGCTACAATATCTTAAAAAAATTAGCACTGTCCAGTTGCCAGGTGTTGTGATCCATGAACTTTCTTGAATTCCATCCCGTCATGTATTTCCAACTATATACAAATGTTTCTTTCCAGGCAAAATACCAAAGTCTTAGACCATATTTGCCAAAGTATTTTATCTCCTCCTGTCCAAGTGATTTATGTAGTTGACTGTAGATATGTTGTCTAAGTCAAGAGAATGCACAAATGATACCTTTTGAAAAAAAAAAAAACCTTGCAAAGTAAACAAGCCAACAATCACGAACAAATAATAAACATTACAGGGATATTGAACACCATAACATGCTGTCTACCTGTATTTGCTGGCGTCCAATTTTATCAATTACAATTACAGGAGGCATTCCAAATGTTGTACTTCTTTTTTGCCATGTTCTGCAATATTTTCTACCAGACAATTTACATAAAATTATTCTAAGCTGTTCCAAAAGCAGCTTTCATAAACGACAAAAATGTACAACTCAAATGAAAACAAAACATTAATATTCTTCTTTTTTTTTGGCTTCCATATGCCCAAGCCAGTATGTTATTTCTGCTTTCTCTTCCTAATCAAAATTAATTGTATCTAAAAAACGATGACTCTTTCATAATTGGCTTAGTGCCAATCTTTTTAAAAACCTGTTATGTAGGGGACCTGCAAAAAAAATGACTAAATTAATACTGGCAACATTCATATGATCCTGACTGGATTCACACTCATGACACATTTCTAAAGAGATTGATAAATATTAGGCATAAGTTGTCATTGCTACCAACAACTGGTAGATATTTGCGACTATAAAATACCAACAGATCCAACCTCCAAGCCCATATTTCACATTTTACTGCTGCTAATCTCCACCCCTACATATGCCGTCCACATCTTAGTGTTTACCTATCAGTGTCTCAAACAGAAAGCATAAAAAACATATCCTATTAAGTTGCCATAGCAACTACAAGTGGATGGTATGAAAGACTCATCCTGAACATGCACACTTTACCTGCAACTAACTAGACTGATCAGTCTTTTCCATATATGCATATGACAAACCTGTTCAAATGATTGTTCAGGTTATAATATATTATAATAATATAATATATATTTCTTCTTTATGTTACTTTGCTGTCTCTGTCCATGACATACATAACTAGTGATGTCGCGAACCACAAATGTTCGCGAACGGGCGAACCTGGCGAACCGCCATAGACTTCAATAGGCAGGCGTATTTTAAAACCCACAGGGACTCTTTCTGGCCACAATAGTGATGGAAAAGTTGTTTCAAGGGGACTAACACCTGGACTGTGGCATGCCGGAGGGGGATCCATGGCAAAACTCCCATGGAAAATTACATAGTTGATGCAGAGTCTGGTTTTAATCCATAAAGGGCATAAATCACCTAACATTCCTAAATTGTTTGGAATAATGTGCTTTAAAACATCAGGTATGATGTTGTATCGATCAGGTAGTGTAAGGGTTACGCCCGCTTCACAGTGACAGAACAAACTCCCCGTTTAACACACCGCAAACAACCGCAAACAGTCCATTTGCACAACCGCAAACTCCCCATTTGCACAAGGTTGGATACCAAGCTAGCCATGTCCCGATTCTTGTCCTCACTGATGTCATTGAAGGTCTCTTCCTCCACCCAGCCACGTACAACACCAAGGTTCCCCGAAAGATGACAACAAGCCCCCTGTATTTTTTTTTTAAAATGTACACTACTGTTACACCAGATATGAGTCGCACTGGTGTGACACTGTGCCCTGGCAGACCCTGAAACGCACACATGTGAAGGAAACTGACTGCTATTATTTCACAGTCAAATTTCTAGTTTTTTTTTTTTTTTAATGTACACTAGTGTTACACCAGATATGAGTTGCACTCAGGGGTCAAGTCCTGGGGGAAAAAGTGTGGGAACTCACCCAAGATTCCGCCTCCCCCCCCATAAAAAAAAAATTACACTCCTATGCATACAGTGCAGTGCAGGGTGTGTATAATGAATGTAGTGTGTTTGTAGTGAATGCAGAGTATGGATAATGAATGTAGTGTGTTCGTAGTGAGTGCAGTGTGTATAATGAATGTAGTGTGTTTGTAGTGAGTGCAGTGTGTATAATAAATTTAGTGTGTTTGTAGTGAGTGCAGAGTGTGTATAATGAATGTAGTGTGTTTGTAGTAAGTGTAGAGTGTGTATAATGAATGCAGTGTGTTTGTAGTGAGTGCGGATTGTGTATAATAAATGTAGTGTGTTTGTGGTGAGAGCAGAATGTGTATAATGAATGTAGTGTGTGTAGTGAGTGCAGTGTGTATAATGAAGTGTTTGTAGTGAGTGCAGTGTGTATAATAAATGTAGTGTGTTTGTAGTGAGTGCAGAATGTGTATAATGAATGTAGTGTGTGTGTAGTGAGTGCAGTGTGTATAATGAACATAGTGTGTAGTGAGTGCAAAGTGTGTATAGTGAATGTAGTGTGTTTGTAGTGAGTGCAGAGTGTGTATAATGAATGTAGTGTGTTTGTGGTGAGTGCAGAGTGTGTATAATGAATGTAGTGTTTTTGTAGTGAGTGCAGAGTGTGTATACTGAATGCAGTGTGTTTGTAGTGAGTGCAGAGTGTGTATAATGAATGTAGTGTGTTTGTAGTGAGTGCAGATTGTGTATGATGAATGTAGTGTGTGTAGTGAATGCAGTGTGTATAATGAATGTAGTGTGTGTGTAGTGAGTGCAGTGTGTATAATGAATGTAGTGTGTAGTGAGTGCAAAGTGTGTATAGTGAATGTAGTGTGTTTGTAGTGAGTGCAGAGTGTGTATAGTGAATGTAGTGTGTTTGTAGTGAGTGCAGAGTGTGTATAATGAATGTAGTGTGTTTGTAGTGAGTGCAGAGTGTGTATAATGAATGTAGTGTGTTTGTAGTGAGTGCAGAGTGTGCATAATGAATGCAGTGTGTTTCTAGTGAGTACAGAGTGTGTATAATGAATGCAGTGTGTTTGTAGTGAGTGTAGAGTGTTTTAGTGAGTGCAGTGTGAATAAAAAATGTAGTGTGTTTGTAGTGAGTGCAGAGTGTGTATAATGAATGCAGTGTATTTGTAGTGAGTGCAAAGTGTGTATAATGAATGCAGTGTGTTTGTAGTGAGTGCAGAGTGTGTATAATGAATGCAGTGTGTTTGTAGTGAGTGCAGAGTGTGTATAATGAATGCAGTGTGTTTGTAGTGAGTGCAGAGTGTGTATAATGAATGCAGTGTGTTTGTAGTGAGTGCAGAGTGTGTATAATGAATGCAGTGTATGTAGTGTGTTTGTAGTGAATGCAGAGTGTGTATAGTGAGTGCAGAGTGTGTATAATGAATGCAGAATGTATATAATGAATGCAGAGTGTGTATAATGAATGCAGTGTATGTAGTGTGTGTGTAGTGAATGCAGAGTGTGTATAATGAATGCAGAGTGTGTATAGTGAATGTAGTGTGTGTAGTGAGTGCAGTGTGTACAGTGAATTTAGTGTGTTTGTAGTGAGTGCAGAGTGTGTATAATGAATGCAGTGTGTGTAGTGAATGTAGTATGTTTGTAGTGAGTGCAGAGTGTGTATAATGAATGCAGAGTGTGTGCAGTGAATGTAGTGTGTTTGTAATGAGTGCAGAGTGTGTATAATGAATGTAGTGTGTTTGTGCTGGATTATGTGTGTGTGTGTGGGTGCTGGATGATTGTGTGTGTGTGTGCTGGATGAAGTGTGTGTGTGTGCTTAATGAAGTGGGTGTGTGTGCTGGATGATGTGTGTGTGAGCTGGATGAAGTGTGTGTGTGTGCTGGATGATGTGTGTGTGTGTGTGTGTTTGCGCTGGATGATGTGTGTGTGTGTGTGCTGGATGAAGTGTGTGTGTTTGTTTGCTGGATGATGTGTGTGTGTGCTGGATTATGTGTGTGTGTGGGCTATGATGTGTGTGTGGGCTATGATGTGTGTGTGTGTGTGTGTGTGTGTGCTGGATGATGTGTGTGTGTGTGCTGGATTATGTGTATGTGTGCGTGCTGGATTATGTGCGTGTGTGTGCTGGATTATGTGTGTGTGTGTGTGTACTGGATTGTGTGTGTGTGTGCTGGATGATGTGTGTGTGTGTGCTGGATGATGTGTGTGTGTGCTGGATGATGTGTGTGTGTGCTGGATTATGTGTGTGTGTGTGCTGGATGATGTGTGTGTGTGCTGGATTATGTGTGTGTGTGTGTGTGCTGGATGATGTGTGTGTGTGTGTGCGCTGGATGATGTGTGTGTGTGTGTGCTGGATGATGTGTGTGTGTGTGCGCTGGATGATGTGTGTGTGTGTGCTGGATGATGTGTGTGTGTGCTGGATGATGTGTGTGTGTGTGTGCTGGATGATGTGTGTGTGTGTGCTGGATGATGTGTGTGTGTGTGCTGGATGATGTGTGTGTGTGTGTGCTGGATTATGTGTGTGTGTGTGCTGGATGATGTGTGTGTGTGTGCTGGATGATGTGTGTGTGTGTGCTGGATGATGTGTGTGTGTGTGCTGGATGATGTGTGTGTGTGTGTGCTGGATGATGTGTGTGTGTGTGTGTGCTGGATGATGTGTGTGTGTGTGTGTGCTGGATGATGTGTGTGTGTGTGTGTGTGTGTGTGTGCTGGATGATGTGTGTGTGTGTGTGTGTGCTGGATGATGTGTGTGTGTGTGCTGGATTATGTGTGTGTGCTGGATTATGTGTGTGTGTGTGCTGGATTATGTGTGTGTGTGTGCTGGATTATGTGTGTGTGTGTGTGTGCTGGATGATGTGTGTGTGTGTGTGTGTGCTGGATTATGTGTGTGTGTGTGCTGGATTGTGTGTGTGTGTGTGTGTGTGTGTGTGCTGGATGATGGGGGGGATGCATTTGCTTTTTAACCTTTGTGTTTGTTTTTTTTTACTTTATTCCCCCCTCCCTGCTTCTTACCTTGTCAGGGAGGGGGGAGATCGCCTGGTGGTCCGGTGGAGGGACGCAGCCGCTGCACACAGGGGCCATCACACGCGGTGTTCTTCTCCAGCTCTAACTCTAGCGAGACTCGCCTGTGCGGAGCGTTGCCATGGTAACCCGTGGCAACGCTCTGACAGCCGCGGGTCTCACGAGAGTTAGAGCTGGAGAAAAACACCGCATGTGATGGCCCCTGTGTGCAGTTAGCAGGGCAGGTCCTGCAGGACTGGGAACGGGAACGGCGTTCCTGCTTTGGAAAAAGTGCAGGAACGCCGTTCCCATGCGTTCCTGCAGGACTCGAGCCCTGGTTGCACTGGTGTGACACTGTGCCCTGGCAGGCCCTGAAATGCACACGTGTGAAGGAAACTGACTGCTATTATATTACAGTCAAAAAAGTTTTGTTTTTTTTAAATGCAAGCTATTGTGACACCAGATATGAGTGGTGGCACTGGGACCACCTTAAAAATATTGGATATCGCTAAAAATCATGATTACTTTATACTCTCTCTACAAACCTCTAAAACGAACCAAACTACTCATACATCCGCTATACCACTTTATCCCACCTAGAACTAGTGCCCAGTTAAAATACTTGACTCTTACTTACCCACACTCAGTCATGCCACACACATTTCACCACTACTCTCACTGAATCCCTCTGATTACGGCTAAATTCATCTTCTACATCAGAACACTACTCCCATAGGCGTGCGCAGCCTATTGCATTAGGGTGTGCACCCTAAAGCACAAGCACACGCCGCGTATATATATATGCATGTATATATATATATATATATATATATACACATATATCCACACACACACACTGCTGTGTGTGTGCTGTGTGAGGGTGTTTGTGTGTGCGTGCTTGTGAGGGTGCTGTGAATGTACTGGGTGTCAGGGTGCTGTTTGTGTGTGTGTGTGCACTTGTGAGGGTGCTGTAAAAGTACTGTGTGTGAGGGTGCTGTTTGTGTGTGTGTGTGCACTTGTGAGGGTGCTGTAAAAGTACTGTGTGTGAGGGTGCTGTTTGCGTGTGAGGGTACTGGTAGTGTGCTGTGTGTGTGTTTGTTAGGGTCCTGTTTGTGTTTGTGAGGGTACTGTTAGGGTCCTGTTTGTGTTTGTGAGGGTACTGTTAGTGTGCTGTGTGAGTGTGAGGGTGCTGTTTGTGTAATGTGTGTGAGGGTGCTGTGTGTTTGTGAGGGTGCTGTGTGTGTGTGTGCTGTATGTGTGTGCTGTATGTGTGCGGGTGCTGTGTATGTGTGTGGGTGCTGTCTATGTCTGTGGGTGCTGTGAATGTCTGTGGGTGCTGTGAATGTCTGTGGGTGCTGTATGTGTGTGGGTGCTGTATGTGTGTGGGTGCTGTATGTGTGTGGGTGCTGTGTGTGTGTGGGTGCTGTGTGTGTGTGGGTGCTGTGTGTGTGTGGGTGCTGTGTGTCTGTGGGTGCTGTGTGTCTGTGGGTGCTGTGTGTCTGTGAGTGCTGTGTGTCTGTGGGTGCTGTGTGTCTGTGGGTGCTGTGTGTCTGTGGGTGCTGTGTGTCTGTGGGTGCTGTGTGTCTGTGGGTGCTGTGTGTCTGTGGGTGCTGTATGTGTCTGTGGGTGCTGTATGTGTGTGGGTGCTGTGTATGTGTGTGGGTGCTGTGTATGTGTGTGGGTGCTATGTATGTGTGTGGGTGCTGTATGTGTGTTGGTGATTGTGGGGGGTGGAGGTGGGGGTACATTACTTAATATCCCCCCTCCCTTCTTACTTTATGTGGGGAGGGGGGATCCTTCCTTGCTGCCTTCCCTGGTGGTCCAGTGGAGGTGGGGGCAGATCAGGTAATATCCCCCCTCCCTTCTTACCTTATGCCTGGGAGGGGGGATCCTGCTGCTGCCATCCATCCCTGGTGGTCCAGTGGAGAGTGAACTCTAGCCCCGCAGGGCTAGAGTTCACTCACGCGAGATCTGAGCGAGAGGAACCCGGCGGAGCTGCTGGCAATAGCTCCCCGGGTCCTCTCCTGCCTCCCTCCCTGCCTGTGGGCCGGTGGGGAGAGAGGCTGAGAGCAGAGCCGGCGCTCGGATAGCGCCGGTTCTGCATGGACCGACAGGGGGGATCCTGAGATCTCCCCTGCCGGTCTCAATACATAGGCGTGCCGCGGGGATTAGGGTGTGCCCAGGCACACCCGGCACACCCCGTGCGCACGCCTATGACTACTCCTAAGATTGGGTTGTATCCATGTCTCGGGTCTTTCATTTAGAATAGGGGCAGCTTCGGTCTCCTTCAACACTGACACTCCAGTGCATATTATTAAAAGATTGGGCAGATGTAAATCCTCAGTCTACAACCGATATATTCCTCATCCCGAGAAAGAAATGAGGAAAGCTTTTAAAAGCTTTTAAAAGTTTGGCTTTGTAAATTTTATGCAATAAGTGTGTTTTTCTTTAATACCTTTTCACCCTCTTTGCATGAACCCGATTTACATATATTACTAATATGTTTCTGAACATATATATTATATTATTCACTCACTCACTCTCTGGGCCGGCCTAAGACATCATGCTGCCTAGGTCCAACGATAAATGACTATTGGGGATAATGTATAATAAACACAGGTTACTGGCTATGGGGGGGGGGGATAATGTATAATACACACTAGTTACTGGCTATGGGAGGGATAATGTATAATAAACACAGGTTACTGGCTATGGGAGGATAATGTATAATAAGCACAGGTTACTGGCTATGGGGGATAATGTATAATAAACACAGGTTACTGGCTATGGGAGGATAATGTATAATAAACACAGGTTACTGGCTATGGGGGGATAATGTATAATAAACACAGGTTACTGGCTATGGAGGGTAATGTATAATAAGCACAGGTTACTGGCTATGCGAGGATAATGTATAATAAACACAGGTTACTGGCTATGGGAGGGATAATGTATAATAAACACAGGTTACTGGCTATGGGGGATAATGTGTAATAAACACAGGTTACTGGCTATGGGAGGGATAATGTATAATAAACACAGGTTACTGGCTATGGGAGGATAATGTATAATAAACACAGGTTACTGGCTATGGGGGGATAATGTATAATAAGCACAGGTTACTAGCTATGGGGGGGAGAATGTATAATAAACACAGGTTACTGGCTATGGGAGGATAATGTATAATAAACACAGGTTACTGGCTATGGGAGGATAATGTATAATAAGCACAGGTTACTGGCTATGGAGGGATAATCTATAATAAACACAGGTTACTGGCTATGGGAGGATAATGTATAATAAACACAGGTTACTGGCTATGGGGGATAATGTATAATAAACACAGGTTACTGGCTATGGGGATAATGTATAATAAACACAGGTTACTGGTTGTAGGGGGGATAATGTATAATAAACACAGGTTACTGGGTGTGGGGGGATAATTTATAATAAACACAGGTTACTGGCTATGGGGGAGATAATGTATAATAAGCACAGGTTACTGGCTATGGGGGGTTAATGTATAATAAACACAGGTTACTGGCTATGGGGAGGGTAATGTATAATAAACACAGGTTACTGGCTATGGAGGATAATGTATAATAAACACACACAAAAAAAAAGAATGCAGCTTCAGAATTAATCTAAATTGTATGCTGTCTAGGAAGTGTGAGGGTCTGGGAGGGAGGGTCTGCTGCTGATTGGCTGGAATGTGTCTGCTGACTGTGAGGTACAGGGTCAAAGTTTACTCAATGATGACGAATAGGGGGCAGACCGAACATCGCATATGTTCGCCATCCGTGGCGAACGCGAACATGCGATGTTCGCCAGGAACTATTCGCCAGTGAACCGTTCGGGACATCACTATACATAACTTTTTGTTTATGGTCTATATAAGTGTGTTATATAGAGTATGTTATATGCCTACCATAAATATATGTTGTTGTTGGTGTTTGCAAACCCCTGACTTGCCTTTTCATGATTATTATTATTATTATTATTATTATTGGCATTTAAATTGAACCAACTTATTAAGCAGCGCTTTACAATATTATAAATTGGGAAATTTAACAATATATGAGACAATTACAAAATGTAATAGAAAAAATAGGTTAATGAGGACTCTGTTCAAAGAAGCTTACAATATAGAGGAGGTGGGATGTAAAAAAAACACAAGAGAAGGGGCAGTGTTGGGGATAGTAACCAAGTGACAAGGACTGGAAGGTGAGAGTGGAGTGTGACCCTTTAAGAGAGAGCAATATACAGGTAAAAAGAAGTTACCCTGGGAGGACATATGTTTTTCTGAGATTGGATGGGTTTTGAGGGACTTCTTAAATGATAAAAGGAAAGCATTGAAAATCTTTTTCAATGCTTTCCTATAGGGAGCGCTAATGTGCATGCGCAGCATTGCTGCGTATGCACATTAGGTCTCCTCGGCCGGTGGGTGGGATCAGTCTCGCCCACCGGCCGACGGAGACAGTAGAAGGAGCGGCGCGGAGGAGGAGGCAGTGACGTGAGACATTGTCGCTGCCTCAGGTAAGTGACTGAAGGGGTTTTCACCCCTTCAGCAACTGGGGATTGGGGGGTGGGAGGGAGAGGGAACCTCCAGTGCCAGGAAAACGGATTGTTTTCCTGGCACTGGAGATTTCCTTTAATTCACTTCCATTAAGAGTATAAGCTGCTTTTGCATTATTTACACCGAAGTGCATAACTTTGCATTTTTCTACATTAAATTTCATCTGCCATTTCAGTGCCCAGTCCCCCAATCTATCTAAATCCCTTTGCAGCAAAGTAACATCTTGCTTACATTGTATTACTTTTTTGTGTGATCTGCAAACAGCATGACTTTCAATGTTTTGAAACATGTTAAATAGAAGGCATCCCAGAACAGAACCCTGACGGACACCACTTGCCACCTCTGTCCAGCTTGACAATTTACCATTAATGACAACTCTCTGCACTCTATTTTTAAGCAAATGTTCAAATCAAGAATAGTGATGTCGCGAACATAAAATTTTCCGTTCGCGAACAGCGAACGCGAACTTCCGCAAATGTTCGCGAACGGGCGAACAGGGCGAACCGCCATAGACTTCAATAGGCGGGCGAATTTTAAAACCCCCAGGGACTCTTTATGGCCACAATAGTAATGGAAAAGTTGTTTCAAGGGGACTAACACCTGGACTGTGGCATGCCGGAGGGGGATCAATGGCAAAACTCCCATGGAAAATTACATAGTTGATGCAGAGTCTGGTTTTAATCCATAAAGGGCATAAATCACCTAACATTCCTAAATTGTTTGGAATAACGTGCTTTAAAACATCAGGTATGATGTTGTATCAATCAGGTAGTGTAAGGGTTACGCCCGCTTCACAGTGACAGACCAAACTCCCCGTTTAACGCACCGCAAACAACCGCAAACAGTCCATTTGCACAACCTCAAACTCCCCATTTGCACAAGGTTGGATACCAAGCTAGCCATGTCCCGTTCCTTGTCGTCACTGATGTAATTGAAGGTCTCTTCCTCCACCCAGCCACGTACAACACCAAGGATCATCGAAAGGTGACAACAAGCCCCCTATATTTTTTTTTTAAATGTACACTACTGTTACACCAGATATGAGTTGCACTGGTGTGACACTGTGCCCTGGCAGGCCCTGAAACGCACACTTGTGAAGGAAACTGACTGCTATTATATTACAGTCAAAAAAGTTTTTTTTAAATGCAAGTTTTTTTAAATGCAAGCTATTGTGAAACCAGATATGAGTGGTGGCACTGGGCAAGTGGGCACAGTATACGCTGTGAGCCTGACACAAACGCTGGCAGGCAGGCAACTGCAATTAGATTACACAGGAAAAAAAAAAAAAGCAGACTGATGTTCTAGCCCTAAAAAGGGCTTTTTGGGGTGCTGTCCTTACAGCAGAGATCAGATGAGTCCTTCAGGACTGTGGTGGACACTAAATACACTAGCCTAGCTATCGATCGATTTCCCTATTAAATCAGCAGCAGCTACACTGTCCCTCCTCTCACTAAGAATGCAGCTTCCAGGGGGCGGGGCCTAGCTGTCATGGAGGAAAGACGCACTTCGTGTGAGCTCCCTCAATATCTCACTTTAAGCAGCTATCAACAAGCGAATTTCACCCCAGAAGGGGATGACCCAGCAATGTTGCTCCTACCTGACCGACCCAACATGCTTAATAGCAGTCAGCAACTCGACAGAGTCTTACTTACCTCCGCGTGGCAAGTGTGGCCTGGTGCTCACCGGACAGGAACCTGGGATGCCCAGGAGCAGCTACTTACCGGCAGAAGCTCCGTTACCCCCCCTCGGACCCGTGGGGGTTATCCCGGTCCACCCCTGAGAGGCTGTCTGGAGCTAATGGACGCACAGAGCACAGCCGCCCAGGCTGACATACTCATCTGCGACTCTCCCAATATGGCGGCAGCCGTGTGTCCTCCTGGTACCAGCAAAGCATGGCTGGATATTGAGTCTAAGCTGGAAAGACTCTTTAATCAATTTTGGAAGCAAATAACAAGCAGGAAGCCCCAACAAGCTCCACCACAGCCCCAACAAGCTCCACCACAGCTAAGCGAAACAGTCCCCATTAAAATCCACCAACGCAAAAGGCATTGAAGACGGGACCGGAGGCACAAACATAAATGCAGAGCCTGCCCCACGTCAAGCACTCGCCTCCACCTTAAGCCACCACAATCCCGCACCGGACGTGAAGCACCACCGGGACAGATCCGACCACCCAACAAAACAAGCTTCCACCACCTCAAGCCGTGAACCTGGCACTCAGCCAGAGACTTGTCTTTGTTGTTCCAGGTATCAGGGACTCCCAGGGTCTGCACCTGATGCCCAGAAGGGATCGGATGAGCACAAGCAGTAAACAGCAGCCTGCCAAGCATTTCCCACTATAGCCGATCCTCCACACCATGCCTTTGATCACATGAACTGCTCTCTGCACATTAACTAATCGTAAAGTAGCAAGCATTTAAACATTATTTCACCTCCTAAAGAGTTTATTGTCGTAGTTCCTTACATGCCTTTACCTTAACCATTCATGTATTATGTTATTCACTAGTCTCATCTCATGGGGCGACTCACACTTGATTTATAACTAGTGGTGGAGCTGCTGATATAAATACACAGTTGATAACATGCAAGCTACACCCTAAATATGACAGCCATCTTTCACAACAATGTACTGCTATATACTCATACCCTCAGTGCAACTTGCCATGATATACGCACGTTCAGCCTAGCATGCTCAAATATAACACACTTCTGTCAAAAAAAAAAAGAATACAAAAAAAATATGCAGTTTCAGAATCAATCTAAATTGTATGCTGTCTAGGAGGTGTGAGGGTCTGGGAGGGAGGGTCTGCTGCTGATTGGCTGGAATGTGTCTGCTGACTGTGAGGTACAGGGTCAAAGTTTACTCAATGATGACGAATAGGGGGCGAACCGAACATCGCATATGTTCGCCATCCGTGGTGAACGCGAACATGCTATGTTCGCCAGGAACTATTCGCCAGCGAACCGTTCGGGACATCACTAATCAAGAACAAGAATTTTCATCTAGACCAATTTCTTTGAGTTTGAACACTAATCTATAATTGATGTAAATAACAGTCAGCATAATTCTCATGTTATCAACTATTAAGAGTACAATTCAAATTTTATTGAACAAACCTCCTAATGATAACAGTATTTTTTTAAACAAACTTACAATGCACTGTTCCAAATGATTACGCACAGTAAGTTTCAAAACACTTTATAGTTTGCAAAGAACTGAAAATTGTCATTTGTTGTGTTTGCAGCATATTTACTGAAATCAAAAGCTATTTCAATCAAACTTATAACAGCATTTTAACTTTTTAAACATTTTAACAGGTCACATTACATTTTAACATAGGACCCCTTCACAAGTCTTGCATCCATTGAACTTGTGAGTTTTTGGACAGTTTCTGCTTGAATTTGTTTGCAAGATGTCAGAATAGCCTCCCAGAGCTGCTGTTTGGATGTAAACTGCCTCCTACCCTCATAGATATTTTGCTTGAGGATGCTCCAAAGGTTCTCAATAGGATTGAGATCAGGGGAGGATGGAGGCCACACCATGACTTTCTCTCCTTTTATCCCCATAGCAGCCATTGATGCAGAGGTATTCTTTGCAACATGAGGTGGTGCATTGTCATGCATGAAGATGATTTTATTACGGAAAGCATAGTTCTTCCTTCTGTACCAGGGAAGAAAGTGGTCAGTCAGATACTCCACATACTTTGCAGAGGTCATCTTTACACCATCGGGGACCCTAAAGGGGCCGACCAGCTCTCTTCCCATGATTCCGGCCCAAAACATGACTCCACGCCTTGCTGACGTTGCAGCCTTGTTGGAACAGGGTGGCGGTCCACCAACCATCCACTACTCCATCCATCTGGACCATCCAGGGTTGCACGGCAGTCATCATTGAACAGGACTTTTTGAAAATTAGTCTTCATGTATTTTTCTGCCCAATGCAGCCATTTCTTCTTGTGAGCATTGGTTAGTGGTGGCCGAATAGAAGGTTTATGCACAGTTGCAAGACTCTGGAGGACTCCACACCTTGATGTCCGTGGGACTCCAGAGGCACCAGCAGCTTCAAATATCTGTTTTCTGCTATGTAATGGTATTTTAGCAGCTGCTCTCTTGATCCGATGCATGGATCTGGCAGAAATCTTCCTCAATGTGCCTTTATCTGCACAAACCCGTCTGTGCTCTGAATCAGCCACAAATCTCTTAATAGTGCGATGATCACGCTTAAGTTTTCATGAAATATCTAATGTTTTCATACTTAGTCCAAGGCATTGAACTATTTCACTCTTTTCGGCAGCAGAGAGATCCTTTTTCTTCCCCATATTGCATGAAAATGGTGCTCTGCTTAATAATGTGGAACACCCTCTTTTAGTAGTTTTTCTTAAATTGGGCTCACCTGGCAATCTAATTTTACCACATGACAGGAGGCTTCATATTTTGCATTAACTCTCTTTACTAACTCCACATAGCAGTAAAGAAAAGGAGTGAAAACATTAACCAATCAAAAAGTAGTAGGAGGTATAGTATTCACAGTGATGAGGCTCCTCCCCCTCTTTCTTTACTGCTCCATCAGCAGACAGGTCAGAGTTTCAGGCTCTTCCCTTTATTTAGATTGTATTTTTCTATGTTATTTGCTAATTTTCGATTTTCTTATTCTGTTTTCTTCTGGGAATCTTCTCCCTCCTATCCTGGGGGTTTCCCCCCCCCTTCATTTTACGTTTATTTTACGTTTATTTTATATTTATTTGTATATGTGTTTTATGTCAGACTTTTCTCCGTTTTCATTCCCCTTCATTTTCGCTGGCTTCCCAGCTTGTTTTCCCCTCAGGGTAACGCTCACCCTGTCCCTAGCACTCCCTCGCGGCTCACCAGCCGCATTCTGTTTCGCCGACACGCCGGGAAACTTTTTTCCCGGTTTCCCGGCGGCCATCTTGGATCTCGCGTCTCGCGAGATTCACGGCCGCCATTTTGGGAGTCCCACGATCTCCGCAGTGTCGGCCTGCAGATCACATCCAGTCGTCGATATCTTTTTCAGCTGCTCTTTTTGTTACTCAGGCAGGGGTCACAGACGTTTCCTGTAGGATAAAGAGGCTGCTGGCCCTTCTTCAGTGGTGAGTCCACTGTTATTATTCCTATTACTACTTACTGACCGGGTGGATTTTGTGCCACCTTCTATTCCAACAGGGTGAAGCCCTTAATGCACTGCTGCCATCAGGTGGATTTCGTGCCACCTACATATATGTATATGTTAAAGGGGCATCCCAACCCCATATTAATGTCACATTAAGGTGGATTTCGTGCCATCCTCACAGTTATACATACATATATTTCTGGGTGCGGCCCAGCAAGAAAAACCCAATTTACCCTGCTGGGGTTTCGGGTACTTTTACTTGTACCTATACTACATCACACCCTGCTGGGGTGTTATTACCGATTTTATTACTCTTTTGAGTGCACATTATAATCAACTGACCCCTAGCCCATCTACCCTGTGCCAACACCATAACCACTATGGAAGCCTCTCAAACCCCTGCGGACTTCCAGTCCATGATTGCAGAAGCCATCTCCGCCTCTATGGAGAAAGCGCTGTCCAGAGTTATGTCGGCATCTACCGACAAACCCAAAAAGGCCACGCTCACACTACCTCAAGACGAGGACTCTGAGGCCTCAGAGTCACACGTACTGGCGGACCCACGCCCCGCCAAACGCCACTGGAAAGGTGAGAAAGCGGGCGATACACCAGCCAAGGGTAAAGCACCCAAACGCCATAGACCAGCCCCACCCACACCTGCCCACTACTCCTCGGATGAGGGGGAAGAACACACACATTCTATGGCCGTACTGGACGAGTGGCAGGCCGCGGACTCTGATCCGCAAGATGATAATTGGGACTCGGACTCCGGCTCCCATACGGGCCTCTTACGAGGCACCTTCCTGGATCACAGTCAGTTACCAGATGACCTCGCACCTACCCAGGAAGACGAGGCCATCCTAGACCCCACAGGGCAACATCTTTTTGACCCTCGCAATATCCGCCACCCACGCTCCGGGGACTGGACACCCCCCGACCACCTCTCCCAATTTATGCACCGCTGGCTTCGCAAACCACTGGATAAAACGGAGCGCAACCGTCTACGCTCGGAATGCCCACGTCCCTCACTTCCCGACCATGTAACTCAAACCCCGGAGTTTGACCAGGTGATGAACACCTTTATGTCCCGAGGTGGCCGCGACCCCCGACGGGGCGTGGAGAAGGGATTCCACGGGGTCCAAGACAAACTGCTGGACGCCATCGGCCCGCTCTCCCGCATACTATACCTGGCAGATGATGCTTTCACTAGAGCCGATCAATTTGACTCTAGCATGGTCAAGGAATGGGCACATGACATCAGAGAATGGTCACAAAGGTGCTTCTGTTTCGTTGGCAATACCAACGTAGCACTCTCCTCTGAGAGGCGCAAGGCAGCTTTACTCCGTATTGACGGAAAACTGGTGGAATTGGGCACCAAAGAACTGGGACCGTTGGCACAGGGCAAACTATTTGGGGAACCCTTCTTAAAAGAGCTGAACAAGCATGTCAATATTTTTACGTCCCTGAATAAGGCTCAGACATCCATGAAGCGAGTCTTCAGAGGTTACCCCAGTCGGGGTGTTTTTGTACGGGCTGGCCGCTACAGGGGCCGCGCAGCCAGCCGATTCTGGCCTTCTGGCCCCCGGTCACACAGACCACAACCCTTCTACCCAGAAGTGGGCTCCAGACAACCCTTCTCCTATACCCGAGGAGCAGACCGAGGCAGAGGACCTCGTAGCCGTGGCAGAGCACGCTTCCCCACAGGTAAGCAACATCATGCCTCTTGTTTCACTTTCCCCTTATACCGCAGGCCGTATTGCTCTGTCTTTTCAGAAATGGGTAACCATCTCCACGGATGCATGGATCCTCCAGACAGTTCGGGGCTACGTCATCGACTTTGTAGAACCCCCTTACCAGCTCACTCCTCCGCACCCCATTCAATGCTCCCAGGAGGACCGCCGTCTGATTGACGACGAACTACGAGAGCTCCAAACAAAAGGGGCGATAGAACCGGCTCACGACGGGCAGGGTTTCTTCAGCAACATTTTCCTAGTAAAGAAGAAATCTGGAGAGTTCCGTCCAGTTATAAATTTGAAGGGACTCAACGCTTTTGTAATGTACAGGCACTTCAAGATGGAGGGCATCCATCTTCTGAGAGATCTTCTACAAGACAGGGACTGGTTTACGAGGCTAGACCTCAAGGATGCCTACCTGTCCGTCCCCGTCCACACATCTTGCCGTCAATTCCTCAGATTCCTTTGGCAAAACCAACCCTGGCAGTTCACATGCCTCCCTTTTGGCCTCAGCTCAGCACCGTGGTGTTTCACCAAGCTTCTCAAACCAGTTGTGTCACGACTACGAACGCAAGGAATTCGGTGCATTATATACCTGGACGACCTGCTACTGTTATCCTCAGACAGGTACAGTCTAACGCAACACACACGATATACCATTCAACTCCTGACGTCCCTAGGCTTCGTGGTAAATTACCAAAAAATCGGAACTATCCCCAACCCAGACGATACAGTTCCTGGGCTTCGAGATAGACTCCAGGACCAGCACCTTACGACTCCCGATCTCGAAGATCACAGCCATCAAGAAGGAACTACGCAGGGTTATCCGCTGCCACACCATTCCCCTCCGCAATCTAGCTCGGATCGTGGGCCTTCTGTCCGCATCGATTCAGGCAATCTTCCCAGGCCCACTACACTACAGGGCGATGCAACATCTCAAGGCCTCCTTCCTCCGCCAGAACCCTTCCTACGACCAGAACATTCCGGTAACGGAAGATATCAAGGAAGAACTCGGATGGTGGTTGGACAGCATGGAGGCTTGGAACGGCCGAGCCATCTTCGGGAATTCTCCCGACATCGTTCTGGAATCAGACGCCAGCCTTTGGGGCTGGGGCGCCACAGGCGATGGCGGATCGACAGGAGGCACTTGGACTTCACAAGAAACCAACCTCCACATAAACTGCCTAGAACTCCTGGCGGGGTCGTTTGCGATCCGCAGCTTGGCGAAAGACCACACGGACTGCTGCATCCTCCTCCGGATGGACAACGTCTCAGCGGTCCGCTACATCAATCGCCTGGGAGGAGCACGATCCAGGCTCCTATCAAAAATCACGAAGGACATCTTCGAATTTTGTCTACCCCGGAGAATCTCCCTGATGGCAGAATACCTCCCGGGAGACACGAACCTGACAGCGGACTGGTTCTCACGCCACTGGCAGGACAGCAGCGACTGGAGACTGGACCCAGCGATCTTCCAACGTCTTTCGGCCAGGAGGGGTCCCCTCCACCTAGACCTCTTTGCTTCACGCAACAACAGGCAGACAGACGAGTACTTCAGCTGGCTCCCAGATCCAGGGAGCAAGGTGCGTTTCTACAACCTTGGCCACCCGCGGGGGCGTATGCCTTTCCCCCATTCGCTATGGTGGCAAGGACGATGCAATACCTGAAGACCCAACGTGGATCCCTGCTCCTCATCTCGCCCCTATGGCCAGGTCAACCATGGTTTCCGGATCTTCTGGCAGCAGCCTACAAGGATCCTCTCCTCATACCGTCCTACCCGACACTCCTTACGGACCCCAAAGGGAACCAACACCCGCTCATCCTGGAAGGCCGTCTCACGCTGATGGCTTGGACACTTTCAGGGGAGCCTGGCAAACCGAAGACTTATCGCAAACGTCTCGAGATCTCCTCTGGGACTCATGGGCACCAGGAACCAGACGATGTTACCTATCAGCATGGAACTCCTGGTCTACTTGGTTCAGTGAACGGAATTTCGATCCCTTTACGGCACCTATAACAGCCATCTTGAATTTCCTCTCGCACCTCTTCTCCACGGGCCGATCTTATCAATCCCTCAACGTCATACGTTCCGCAATCTCGGCAGCCCACGTTCCGACCCAGGGGATCCCCGTTGGAAAAGACCCACTGGTATGCCGTCTTCTCAGGGGCATCAGGCTACAGAGGCCTCCAAGACCTAAATATTCCCGACTATGGGACGTCGAGATCGTTCTACAATTCATTAGGGACTGGCCGGACAACAACAGACTCTCGCTCCGACAGCTATCAGCTAAACTGACACTTCTACTTTGTTTGGTCTCATTCCGCAGAGTCTCGGACGTACGAGCATTCGACATCGATGCCTTTTCGGTCTCCCCAGAGGGAGTTACCTTCCAAATTTCACGCCGTACGAAATCCGATTCCACATCAGTCTTCTACCCTTTTTTCCCTACAGAACCGCTTCTCTGCGTGGTATCCACCCTTCATCGGTACGTGGAAGTCACATCCCGATTGCGGGTCTCACCTTCGGGCCAACTCTTGGTGTCCTACGTTAGACCACACGTACCAGTCTCTACCACCACCTTGGCCAGGTGGGTAAGATGGATTCTATCTCTGGCGGGCGTAGAGGAGACCTTCGGAGCCCACTCCGTCCGGGGTGCGGCGGCCTCATCAGCCTTCACCGCAGGCGCGTCCCTGGCAGACATCCTACGAGCCGCAGATTGGTCACGAGAATCAACCTTTCGGACCTTCTATTTCCGCCCGAACCCGGGGGCAACCACGTCTCTCCTGTTTCAGCGTTAAAAATGCAAAATATGAAGCCTCCTGTCATGTGGTAAAATTGAAGATTATGCTAGCGCTAGTGTACTTATAATCTTAATTTTAATAATGACAGGAGGCGAGTATTTTCCCACCCTCCACACCCTCGAGGAAAGAGACCCTATGTAAGTATACCTATACTCTGAAGGATGAGATCTCATGTAAGTATACCTATACTCTGTATATTCCTTCCTTTTGCTCTGTCTCACTCAGCTAATTTTAATCGGATTTGTACCTTGTTTAGATACAGCTTTTGTTTAATAATCACCGTCATACTTAGACTAGTTTTAAAACATTTTTTAGTGGAATCTGTGTTGGGTTTATTACATCACTGCAACCAGTTACCAGACCGGTTCCTAACCTTTTTCACGCTCTCTTCCAGCATAACTTCAAGGTGTTACAGCTTACGCTCAGGATGGACTTGTTTGGGCCTTCCTTCAACTGCCAGGACTTCGTATTTGGGAAAGTCACCCGTTGGTGCATGTTTGGACCATCCTCTAACTTCTAGGACTTCGCACTTTGGAAAGTCACCCGTTGGTGCATGTTCAAGACTTTTTCCGTTTCTTTAAATATTTTATGTGTCTTTGATGTCACTTGGAAAGAGGGGGAGGAGCCTCATCACTGTGAATACTATACCTCCTACTACTTTTTGATTGGTTAATGTTTTCACTCCTTTTCTTTACTGCTATGTGGAGTTAGTAAAGAGAGTTAATGCAAAATACTCGCCTCCTGTCATTATTAATATTAAGATTATAAGTACACTAGCGCTAGCATAATCTTCAATTATCACAGGTGTCTGAGATTGTTTTCAGTGATCAAAAGAGCCCTGAGACACAATGCCATCCATGAGTTAAACTGAAAAACAAAATATTTAATCTTTTTGACACTTAAATATAATTTGCATAATAATTTGGAACAGGGTGTAGATCACATCCACTGCAACACCCTGATCTATATTTCTACTTACTTATTTGTAGAATGCCATGAAGTTAGTTTAACATGACCTGTTCTTCATAAAAAAATGCAGATTTTTGCTGATAACCATGCTCTTCTCAAGGAATTCTTGAATATAATCCCTTAATAACCTTTAAAATACTTTCCTAGCCACAGGAGTTAAGCTCACAGTTCTATAATTTCCAGGCAAGGATTTTGAACCCGTTTTGAATATAGGAACCACATCTGCTTTCCTCCAATCCTCCGGTACACTTCAATAAAGAAACGAATCTTGAAAGATTAAAAAACAGAGGTTCACTTATATCCACTAGAGTTCCTTAAGTACTCATGAATGAATACCGTCAGGACCTTGAGCTTTTTTTTTTATATTAACTTTCTTTAGTTGCTGCAGCACCTTGCCTTGAACCAATTACAATGTTTCTGTTTTTTGCAGCAATAATTTGCATATCTATTGCCAAAGGGTCTTTCTTAATATATATGAAGGAGAAATAGTTATTTAAAATTTCGGCCTTTCCTTGGTCTTCATTAACTAACACCCTCTCCCGGTTTTTAGTGTACCTACATTTTAATTTTTAGTTTTTTTTTAGAATTTATGAAATATAAATAAAACTTCACATTTATTATGTTATGAGATAAAAAAAAAAGGGTAGAAATAAAATATAATACGCTGAATAAATTCCTCACTGTATTATAAAGTGCTACTCTGGCAAACAATGACATTGGAATATTCAGAATATAACAAGTATATAAATATATTATTGTTACCATTACCTAATAATGATATGGAACAGCTAAAGGGTAAAGAGGCAAGGGAGAAAGTATTAAATAAACCTATTATATCTAATATAGAAAACTAAAGTGCCTTTGAGGGCACCCCTTAACAAATTCTACTCTCACATTAAGTCACCCACATTGCCAAATATCAAAAAAATATAGAGACTGCAAAATGGTTTAGAATAATACAGAACTAATCTAAGGACTAAACAACCGTAATAAACAAAGGTTGCTATTTCTTGGAGTGTCAGTTAACCGCTGTTTGGTATGCGGTAATGAAAAACTGACACCCGTGGTATGCCGAGTAAGCTTCCAGAGGCCCTGACATGCACATTTCGCCAGAGTGGCTCATCAGAGGGGAACCAGACACCGGTAAGTTTCTGTAGTTTTATATCTTAGTTATGTCACTGATAGGTCATACTTTTCTTTTGAATTATTATTATTATTGTCATTTATATAGCGCCAACGGATTCTGTAGCACTAGACTTACTTGAAAACGAGAGAAATCTCAATGTATCTTTCCTGGTAAAATATTTTTATTAATAAATAATGAGAGGGGGGATTTAACTATAAATAGGACAATTACAAGAAAACTTACAGGAACGATAGGCTGAAGAGGACCCTGCTCAAATGAGTTTACAGTCTATAGGAAGTGGGGTGTAACGGCTACCCAGGTAGAGAGAGGGTATCTGCCGTTGAAGATGTCCTTTTTCCCTGCAAGCTGCTGTGGAGAAGTAAGCTGGTGTAATCCCATCCACGATATCCAGAGCGACAGTCAGGTTCA
This sequence comes from Pelobates fuscus, assembly GCF_036172605.1. Taxonomy (NCBI): domain Eukaryota; kingdom Metazoa; phylum Chordata; class Amphibia; order Anura; family Pelobatidae; genus Pelobates; species Pelobates fuscus. The sequence continues at coordinate 82,582,486 of NC_086324.1, forward strand.
GCTGTAACAGGAGCAGAATAACATCCCCAAATAATCCCCTTCCAAGAACGAGACAAGGCTACGTTTTGAAGGGTCAAGATGAACTGAGGACTGGAACACCCAGCCTGCTTTTTATTAGAAAAAGGCACACACAGGACACTCCCAGGGGGAGGATGAAAACGACCAATCATACACAGGGTAACACCCCCACGTCTCCTCCCCTCAGATAAACACATAACACAATTATAACGTACAATATTTTACCCCAGTTCTGGATGTACCCCAAAAACAGGGGGTACACCTTTAAGTCCAGCACCGCTTGATAGGTCTTGGTTAGGAGAACAATCTGTCCAAATTTCAGCCCATTCGGTTGAGGGGTTCGGGAGTTATGGATGTTTGAAGTTTTGACCGACCGCACGGATTTTCTAGCCGAAAAGAGTTCCACAAGTTTTGGCCCTGCAGTCGGTCTCCATTCGCCTGTTAAAACTATACGAAATTCTTGTCATCCACAACTATCTCCGAGTTCGCTGGATTCCCCATAGCTGATTAAGTGTAACTACCGAACGGCCCGTCGTTCGGTAGTTCCAGCACGAAGTTCTGAGCGCATGGAGGTCTCAGCGGTGTTCGCCTGTTTGCGTATCCGTTTTTAGTTCCATGCGTTCACAGGCAAACACCACTGTTCGTACACAAGATGGCCGCGAACACGTGTAAAAGTCCCGAAATGGCGGCCACCTATATGTTATACACGGAGTTCGTGCGAAATGATGCGAACGGCTGGAAACAAGCTGGAAAGGTAAAACATGCTTTGTAATATATCAAATCAGTCCGGTGTTCGGTAGAAATCTGCCGAAAAGGAACGAATTAAACTACCGAACGGATGCTTTATCAGGTATTTCACTGTTTTATTCCACAGGGCTTAGGTGATGATGAAGTTCTGTTACATGGGGTATAAAACACATTAGGACAGGAAATAGCAATCAAATAAGGTTGGAGTGAAACAGAGCTGGAGGAGAGAGTAGAGTGCTGCCCTTTAGGAGAGACAGGTATGTGAGGTGAGTTTTTTAAGGTCATAAGCTTTCCTAAAGAGATGGGATATAAGGCACTTCTTAAACAATTGAAGACTAGGGGAGAGTCTAAAGGCGGTAGGCAGGCTATTCCATAGGAAGGGAGCCGCCCGCGAGAAGTCCTGCAAGCGTGAGTTGGCTCTACGGGTGCAAGCAACGGACAGGAGAAGGTCACAGGCAGGCCTGAGAGACTGAGAAGGGGCATACTTATGGATCTGTGAAGAGATATAAGAGGGGCTAGAATTGTTCAGTGCTTTATAAATATGGGTTAACACTTTGAATTGACTCCTATAGGATACAGGAAGCCAATGTAAGGACTGACAGATGGGTGAGGAGTGAGAGGACCAACTAGAGAGGAAAATCAGTCTGGAGGCAGCATTCATTACAGACTGTAGCTGGGCAATAGTAGGGAAAAGGCAAGTTTTTTTAGTGATGCTAGTGTTAAGATTAACCCCTTAACCCCTTAAGGACACATGACATGTGTGACATGTCATGATTCCCTTTTATTCCAGAAGTTTGATCCTTAAGGGGTTAAACTACTATGTCTGTTTGTAAAAACTATTCAGTTGATATTTTGTGAAATTTAAAGAACATGATATACATAATTGATAATCTCACATCTTAAAGCATTGTTAGAATTTTGGGGAGTGGATGCGTATTGATATGGAAATACCACTTGATGTAAGAACTGGAAAATGATTTTAACCTTGTTCAATGGACAAATGTCCTATTAGTACTGAATGTATATTAATTGCAATTTATACTGCTTATATGTAATGGTTCATAAATTGCTGTATTTATGAAACAATTTTGTTATTTTTATTCAAGAACATATTGATATTGTAACAATACAGTTAGTTTTTGCAATAAGGATCGAAGGATGCATAAGTAAAACAAAAGAGGACCAAGATGAGTTAAGTATTGGTGATAGTGGAATAATCACTGAGTAAGGATTTATTATGAGAAGTTATGTATGTACCAATCTGTTAAAAGTTCTTATTAATTAAAATTGTGAAAAAAAAACCCTAAGAATCTTCAATCAAAGATGAAGTTAATGTAAGATAACATCAAATTATGTGCTTACGGTCTTTCAGGTCATTTGAATGAATAAGTATAGAGCAACAGTTTTTGTAGTTTTGTAACATTTGTAGATCCTAACATCATGATAATCCTCTTTCTTTCTTTTTACACAATTTTTATTAATAAGAACTTTTGACAGATTGGTTCATACATAGCCTCTCATAATAAATCCTTAATCAGTGATTAATATACATACAATACTAATAGGACTTTTGTCCATTAAACAAGGTTCAAATCATTTTTCAGTTCTTACATTAACTGGTATTTTCATATCAATACCCACCCACTCCCTGAAATCCTAACAATGTTTTAAATGCAATATTATCAATTATGTATATCATGTTCTTTAAATTTCACAAAATATCAACTGAATAGTTTTTACAAACAGACATAGAAGTGAAGGAATTAAGGGGTTAATATTAATACTAGCATCACTAAAAAAAAAAAAACATGCCTCTCCCCTATTATGGGTCAAATCAAAGGAAGAGTATGATCAATCAGTGGCATAACAAAGATATAAGACTACCAAAACTTACCTTTGTCTGGTACCCCTCTGATGAGCCACTCTGGCAAAAACTAGCACGTCAGGGGCTCTGGAAGCTTACTCGGCATACCATGGGTGTCAGTTTTTCCAAGAAATAGCAGCCTTTGTTCATTACGGCTGTTAGTCCTCAGATTAGTTTTGTATTATTCTATACCATTTTGTGGTCTCTATACTTTTTTGCTATTTGGCAATGTGGGTGGCAAAATCGGCCCTAAGAACCCAAAACCTTCCTTCCTGCTCCAAGACTTCAGCCACGCATTGACTTCTCTAATCTTCCGCTGCCTTTCCATTGTAGCGTGTGGCATAGGCAATATCTCAGATAATACCATCTTGGAGGTCCTTTTCTTAAGTTTAAAACCTAATTCCCTGAAATCATTCTTTAGGACCTTCTATATTCCTCTAACTTTGTCATTGGTACTAACATGGACTATGACTGCTGGGTAATCCCCAGTCCCTCCCAAAAATCCATCAACTCTGTCAGTTTAAGGAATTAAAGTGATGCCTGGCTTTGTTGGAGTTGAACTAATGAGAGAGGAAAATTATGATTGATTAGCATAGGTGAGGGCTGCACTGTATGAGTACAAGATGAATTTGTAATGGAGAAGGTCTGACAAGGTGTGAGACTTCCTCCAGCAGCGTTCAGCTGAATGAAAGCATCTCTGTAGGTAGCGGGTTGACGTAGTGTGCTATAGGTGGAGACGTGTCAACCTTGAGGGGAGTGGTACTGCAGCGTGTTAGGGTAGTGTTATATGAGGAGATAACCAGAGAGGGACCAAGGATGGTAGTGATGCTTGATTGTACTTGTATATGGAATAAATGTCTTTCACTTGTATGATTTATTGGGAGCTTGACCTTGTCTTTTTACACCCAACTGAAGCAGATTTTAACAGACTTGAACATAGCAAAAACTAATTTTTGGTTGAATATCTGAAAATAAAAAAATTATTCTACACTGACATTCAACTTGTCTGAAATTCTTTAATGAAAAAAGATTCAGAAAAGCAAATCAAGAAAACCAATAGCATGGGTAAATGAACTGTGGTTCCAATCAGTAGACTGAAAAATATATACATAATATAAATATTTTGCAGTATATTGATAGGTGCAGTTTCCTGCCATTTGATTCACAAATGTAACCAATAGAGGAAAAGAATATGAGGAGCAGTAATAATCTATATTTGTATAGTATATACCGTAAACGGTCTATTTATAAAAAGTCGAGCCATTGTTAATATAACGAGAATGTTTTTTGCAACATCGATGTAACCTGGCAGCCATGGAGAGTGGATTGGAATACACAATGATGACTTCTCTATACTAGTCAGTGCTGTTGAGTGAGCATGTGCACTGTGTGGCCATCACATTCAGCGAGTAGAGCAACGAATATTCATCCAATTTTACGTTAAGCTTTAACATTCCTCAGTGAAAACTATTCGGATGATTCAGAAGGCTTTTGGGAATATTGCAATGAGTCCAGCACAAATAAAAGTGTAGCACAAACGCTTAAGAGATGGTTGATAACCAGATCTAGCACTCTGGGACTTCTGACTTTTCCCAAAACTAAAATCACCTTTAAAAGAGCAGAGATTTCAGACAGTCAATGCGAATCAGGTCAAGTCAGCTGTTGATGATTGCAACAATGGATTTTGCAGAGTGTTTTAAACAGTGGAAGAGATGCTGGGAGAATTGTGTGAGCTCCCAAGGTGCCTACTTTGAAGGTGACTGAAGCGTCATTGTCCTATGTACAGTGTTTCTTATATCTTGTATCTTTTTCAATAAGTTTCTCTATTTTTCATATTACATGGCTGCATACTTTTCACTTCATCTGCAAATAAAATTAACATTTAATAGCTGTTTCTTCATTGCCATCAATATTTTTTTCCCCCCATCAATCATCTCTTTTCTTTTGGTGCCACAGGCAGAGTTCTGAATCTTTTATAAAACAATCTTGCTCCTACATTGTGTGATCTATTTGGATTGTGATTTGGCTAATTTTCAACTCAGAGTTTGTGAATTTGTGCTACCATCAGATTGGCCCAAACTTCTACTAACTGGAAAAAATAAAGTTTTTAATTTTGGTGATAGTGAGAGCTGGGAGCAGGCACGGACTGACTATCGGGCAAACCGGACAAATGCCCAGTACGATGTATGTTTGTCTTTGTCACTTTGGGTGATATGTTTGTCATTGGTGATGACATAACACACCCTTCTCTCTGGCTCGACCCCCTACCTGTGGGCCTGTGTCAGAATTATTGCAAGCAGAATAATATCACACATAGGACTAAGGATAACGTTTAACCGGACCTTAGAATGGCCGGACTTAACGTATCCAAGAATAGTCAGAATACTTGCCGAGGTCAGGGATACAGAATGAGACACAATGATAATGGGAAGTCAAAAGTCAAGGATACCAGAAATCAGGGAAGTCAAAATGAAGCCAAAGTCAAATACCAGAAATAATATGATCAGGAACATTCTCTCGGATAACCAGCAAAGGGAAACCACGACAGGGCAATTAGTAAAAGGAGAAAGGAGTTTAAATAACCATCATGCAGATCCGATTGGCCGTAACCGTCCTTTGACCCCAAAAGTGCGTACGCGTCTTTTAAGTGATGTCACACGCACGTCGACATCGGCATTACCATGGGCGGACGTGGGGTACAATATGGCATAGATCCGCATCGGCCGGCATCCATCGATATGCTGCAGGTCAGGAATACTGGCGCATGACCGCTGAGCGGCACCTTTATTACCGCTAGGAAGGCAATTTCCACGATAGACCATGCAAACACCATAAGGTGAGGATGAATACGTGACAGCCTCTCAGAATAGAAAATATCTGGGTCAAATGTTTTTCCCAGTCTGGCCCTGGCCAGGAGTAGGGGTGTCACAGGAAAATAAGCTAATAAGTATCTGTTACTCTGCTATAGGCTTTCCAACATGCTATTTCATCTACAGAACTAATTCTGGTATCAATTTTGAAGCAGAACGCTGCTTTTCTAAGTAGCACCCCCATTGTGCATTATTCTGCAAGGGCACACACCATGGTGTAGGAATGACATTGCCCAGTATGCAGAAATCAATATCTATAAAATCTCACTCATTCAGGTGTCTATTCCGGGTTTCCTGGAATCTAATATAATAATATAACAGTCTACGTTGGTTATGGTGTCGGCTGGAGTGCTTGGACCCCTCAGAAAGCGCTAGGAGCATCTTCGGGGTGCCAGGTGATCCGTTACATTGGTGGCAGCAGTGGGATGGCGTCCTAGTGCGAGGAGAAGCAGCTCAGAGACACCGGGCAACACTACGGATTTACAATAGAGGGATAGAGCTAGCTATCGTGCAGTGTCCCTATCTACAGCAGCATGGAGCGAGCAAGACCCTGGATAGAACCCTGTGAAGAGCACCTCAACCTGATACGTTGCTACGAGGGCAACGCTTATCTTGAGGAGGTAAAGAGGCGGCTGGTCTGGTATGGCCCAGACCCATCGAACAAGGTGGTCTTCCAAGTAATGCACCAGTTGAGTGCTGAGAACCATGCGGCAATGGACATTGAGCAAAAACTGTGGAGGTTGAGGATATGGACACCCAGTCTCCCGCGGCAGTGTGAGTCCCAGGGAGCCGAAGATGCCGTCCTTCCTCCCCAGCGGCAGTGTGAGTCCCAGGGAGCCGAAGGTGCGGTCCTTCCTCCCCAGTGGCAGTGTGAGTTCCAGGGAGCCGAAGGTGCCGTCCTTCCTCCCCAGCAGCAGTGTGAGTTCCAGGGAGCCAAAGGTGTCGTCCTTCCTCCCCAGCGGCAGTGTGAGTTCCAGGGAGCCGAAGGTGTCGTCCTTCCTTCCCAGCGGCAGTGTGAGTTCCAGGGGGCCGAAGGTGTCGTCCTTCCCCCCCCAGCAGCAGTGTGTCCTACAGGGAGCAGAGACAGTTGGTCTCTCTCTCTCCAGCGGCAGCCTGTGTTTCAGGGAGAGGAGCACAGCACCCTCTCTCCCCAGTGGCAGAGTGTATTACAGGAAGGGGAGACAGTCGGTACCCTCTCCAACATCGGAGAGAGTATCAGGGAGAGGAGCTGGTTATCACCTCTCCCCAGCGGCAGCTTATTTCCCAAAGGGGAGACAATATTCTCCCAGATGGGGCAGATGGGACCACGGTCTCTGCACCCGTTCTACAGGGGTGCGGGGTAGCCGGTCCAGATCCCCAGCAGCAGGACTGTTTATCAAAAGGGGAGACAGTCGGTCTCCCTCTCCAGCAGCAGCCCCGGGTCCAGGGAGAGGAGCCTAGTACCCCCTCTTCACAGCTGGGCTCCAACCAGACTACTCCAGCTGAAGCGCTGGCATCAGGGCAGAGTACCGCTGGTCTCTGCCCACTCAGCAACCCACAGATCTGGAGTACCCGTACCTCACCAAGCCGTGATGGAGCCCCTGGACAAAGACTGTCTGCACGTTTCCCCAGGTGCAGTTATCAATGCTCCTAGTGCTTGCTGAGGACTCCAAGCACTCCGACCGACACCATCAGCACTGCAGACCCCCACTTCCAGGGATGCAGCTGCACTGGGGTCTCACCGTCCTTCACCCACCCTGGACCCAAGGCCAGGATCCAGCTTCCAGTGGGCAGACCTCTCCTCCTCCAGGGGAACAAGAACAGCTACAAGAGCTTACCCTGGGGGGTATAGTGTGAATATAGCAATCCCCATGAGTGTAGTTATCCCATCCCCCAAGCATGAGCCAAGGCTTCAAGAAAGGGGCAAGTAGTTCTGTTTAATGCACACAAAAGGCTTTCATTTATACAAGTTTTTACACACAAAGTACCACCCACGTGGTCTTGTGGAACAGCCAATCAAACACGTACAATACAGTTAAACACTCACATTCATTCCAGCAAAATCCTCCCCTCTACCTGTGATAAATTAGTGTACACAATAGGTTAATGTAATTATCACAGGCAGGAAAATACAGAGTTTTATACAATTCTCATAACTCACAAAATAAATATCCAATCTCCATAAAAGTTACATATTATTAATCAGCATATTTCAAATACAAACATATTCAAAAATCATACAATTCCCTCCAGTGGTAAAAAAGTTAGCTGGAAGTCCTTTTTGAACGACCACAAGCCCAAAAGAGTTCCATAGATTTGGGCTGTGCGGTCGGTCTTTCACACAGAAAAATAGGGCACCGTTCGTGCAAATACAGTATAACATGGTATTCGAATTGTCGAACGCACTTTGATTTTAGCTGAATCGTCGAAATGGATGAGAAGGTAAGGGTCAGCGGTGTTTGTGCTGTTTTGCAGTCGATTTTAGTTCCATGGATTTGGCTGCACACACTGCTGCCCGCATTTGACTAACAAAGATGGCCGCTGCCACGTGTTCGACTGTACGAACGGCAGCCACCCAGCAGTCGGCAATTAACCTGCAGTAACCTTCCAGCCTGGGAGGTAAGTGGTTCGGTAAGCCCCATTTACCGAACCAAGTGGGAAAAAGGCACGAACACAGTATTTTAACAGTCTGGGGACACAGTCTTAAAGGAGCATTGTTCCAAAAAGTCCCAATATGCCAATATACTGCTTTTAAAGGGCCATACACCCCAGGGCCATAGTCAGAAGGCAAAAGGCTGGCATTAAGTCCTCTCAAGGCCCAAGTGGCGATGTTAATTTTGCCACACCATCAACTACCAACCTTTTACAGTTGGTTACCGGACCCCGAGAGCACAGCGATGGACGCATTTCTGCAGACATAGCCGCACCAAAGAGCTTATGCCTTCCTTCCATTTGCGATCATAGCGAGGGTGCTACACCACATTCGCCTGCAAAAAGTGAAGGTGCTCCTTCTGACTCCATGGTGGCCGAGTCAACTTGGGTTTCCGGACCTCCTCGGCCTTTCCTGCGAACATCTGCTTCTCACTGCGGACGATCCCTGGTTATTCAGGGACCCAGTGGGGAATCCTCATCCAATGTTACTAGAAGTATGTCTCTCTTTAGTGGCCTGGAGTCTTTCAGGGGTTCCTGGAATATCAAGGAATTATCACCAACAGCTAGAGACCTCCTCTGGGACTCTTGGGACCCAGGAACTAGACAATGTTATTTCTCTGCATGGCACTTCTGGGCTGATTGGTGTGTGGGAAGGAATTGTTTCAATCTCAATCCCTGTTTCATCTATCTTGAACTTTCCATCATCTCTATTTTCAGATGGCAAGTCCTATTGCTCTATTAATGTAGTCCACTCGGCCATCTCTGCCACCAACATCCCGGTCGAAGGGAAACCAGTGGGACAGGACACGTTAATTTGCCGCTTGCTAAGAGGTATTCGATTTCTGCGACCACCGATGCCTAAATTCAAGACGCTATGGGACGTCAACACAGTTCTCCAGTTTTTAAAGGATTGGCCTCCTAATGACAGATTATCATTGCGTCAATTTACGGCCAAGATTACGATTCTTCTGTGCCTTGTTAAATTCCGACGGGTTTCGGATGTACGTGCTTTCGACGTGGATGCTTCCTCCTTTTCTCCAGAAGGCATTACATTCTGCATTTCCAGATGTACTAAATCTAACTCGACATCGTTTTTTTTACCAATTTTTTTAGTTGGAACCACAACTTTGTGTAGTTGCTACATTACGGGCATATGTGACGGCGACTGCCAATCTATGCACATCATCTGCACAACAATTGCTTATCTCCTATGTCAGACCTCACACACCGGTTTCGGTCACTACTATATCTAGGTGGGTCTTTTGGCTACTTCCCTGGTGTTTTTTGACCCCTCGTTCGGAGCACACTTGATTAGAGGTACAGTGTCGTCATCAGCTTTCACTGCGGGAGCCTCTTTGCCTAACATCCTTCAGGCGGCGGATTGGTCTCGAGAAACTAAGTTTTGGACTTTCTACTTTTGTCCTCCTTCCAATGCCGCCTTATCACTTTTAGTGTTGCATTAAAATTGCAAAAGGAGATCCACATCCCACTCTTAGCTGTTATACCTGAGCCAGTGATTCACATGTGTGTGTGGGATGTGTGTGGGATACTATATACATATCACCTCATCCACTTATCAATACAGACTATATTGCCCTATTAGGATCACTTTCTTTATCAGATTCATGGGAATCCTATCTGTTTTTAAGTATATTTTATTTTACTCCTATTCACCTATGTATTAACTTATATTCACACAGAGTAAGGTTAATATCACTTATCAGTGCGCCATCCACTATTGTGTTTGTATATCTATGTAGCCTCCTGTCATGTGGTAAAATTGAAGATTATGCTAGCTTTAGTGTACTGATAATCTTAATATTCCCCCTCCCCCCCCACCCTTCATTAACTCTGGTACCCTCCATTTTGTTTTCTCTTGTCTTATCTCATGGTTTATTTACTATGGGAATGATCTCTATCTTTATCTTTTGCTTTACTTTTTGGATTGTCACAATTTTGTCATGACTTGCTTTGGTATATTCCTACCAACTCTGTATGAAAAATAAATTATACATAAAGAATTAAAAAACAAACAAAAACAAATTAGGTGTACACAGCACACACACACAAAACAAAGTTTTACATTTTACAAGGCTACTTAAAATCAACTAAATTTAGTTACATCATATGGCCATACCGTGTTAAGCCCACCATTTTATAACAGTATCCTGATATCTGTGGTTCCTACTTGAAATGTAACATAGGAAATAAACATTTATTTTAGTTATTTATGTGTTAGTCCACTGAAATTACAATGACATCAGATACTTTGATAAAATAATAAATCAAAAATCTTCCCAACATTTCAGGGCAAATTCATCACTTTTCTTAGCATTTCATCCAATTTTATTAAAAAACTGAGCAATCTCTGGGTTACTTTAAGGAGAATGATCAAAGCAAGTCTTACAGCTGTGCTCATCAACAGCAATAGAAGCAAAATTGCTGGTTATTTTCTTCAAAAAAAAACATCCCTGCAGTACATAGTGTCTAAATTAGACAGCCAATATGAAGTAATAATACTAATAAAGAATAGCCTTTTATACAGACTATATTATTAGTTACAATATAAAAATACTTGTGTTGGTTCAATGAAAAAAAAAATATAAATATATATTCTTTAAACATAAAATACATGTCACTGAGATCAAACTGTGAGAATGACGTTAAAATTAGTTTTATTACGGATGGTAGGTACAGTAGCATTTCTGATGACCTCAATCTTCTGCATGTACAAATTTAGCAATCTGGTGTTGGATGAACAAATAC